>NC_089873.1:9690833-10007500 GCF_040182565.1 Anser cygnoides | reverse complement strand
ATCGGTCTGTTAATTTTTATGATGATAAGAGCAGACAGCATAGAGACTGAAGCCCATAACTAAATCATGACAGAAATAATTGAGTCCTTCTTTTTACTGCTTTCATGGAAATAATTCCATCTAGTTTATTATACCATGCTGAAGCACTGGCTTCAGGTTTGGTACATTCAGTAGACAAAAAGGAATATAATTGCAAGGAAACACACTTACATTAACAACTAATCTTATTACTTTTTATTATACTAATTTGCAAATAATCATCTTTCTGTCAGCACCTTCTTTTTTACACTTGTCTAGTTTCATTTCTCTTAATGTTTAAAAAATGGTTCTTACTTTTTGGTAATTAAATAAAATGAGATGTTCACACGTTTAACTTTACTATCAAGTGGAAAATAGGCAATAAGAATAACTGCTTTAGAATGGCTGAAAATAAAAGGTGGAGAGAATGATCCTACAGCAGTAGTAGTGGTTTGAACACAAAATTCAAGATGTATTTCTTCTCAGATAGATTCAGTGCAACAGATTTGAAGGCAAGTGCAGAGAAACAAGTGATGCCAAGGAAACAGAAGACGAGATCTGTCAACAGAAATAAATATTTTTATCTGAATAGAAACTGTACTTGAAAGGTATGTTCAAAATGGAAAAAGACTCAGAAGGCATGCCAGTGAATAAACTAGTTTCTAGCAACTAGTACCTGACCTAACTTCATCAAATACATATTTTATATTTATACATTCAAAGTGTGACCTTCTTAAAACAGTGTCAGTTTACTGCCAGTCCTTTTCCATTTTATTGAAGGAGTTGTGTAAATAAGATTCTAACACATTGAAGAGAGGAATCCATGCAGAGGAAATTGATTGCCATTGCAAGGACACCTTGATCTCTCCTGTTTTTTCCATTGTGGGCATACAGAGTTCAGTACTCTGAGGAATTAAATGCTTTTCAATGCATTTTTCAATGATTTCTTACAGACAATAAAGCCACTTTTTACAGAAAGTACATGAGCAATATGAAACTAATTAAAAGAGATGTTAATACCCTGCAACACACATAGAATTAATCCAAATCATAAGGACAGAACTAATCAATTGCAATAAAGTAAAATTGAGAGAAAAAGCTATGCAAGTACTGCAATCACTACCATAGCTTCAGGAGTTCAGAAAGAAAATGAGCATAAATTTTGCTAGATATGCTATGAAAATTATAACTTGCATGCTGAATAAGACCCAAACATTTCATCTTGACTCCTGTTATAATTGTAATAGATCAATAATTTTTTGCTACTGATTATGAATAATGTGCTGAAAAAGTGGTATTTATTATATTTCACTCTAGTGACGATGTATTTGTTCTGATGTGATATCCCTGGATTTAAAAAGTACATGACTACTTATTTTTGAATAGCAAGTTTAGATCAAAAACAGAGACCATGTTTGTGGAAAAATGATTAATTATATACAAAGGAGTCATCCAAACAAAACATTATTTAAGAGCAGGGACATCTTCATAAATCCTATTAGGACATAGACATTAACTGTTTCTACAGACATGGAGGTTTGGGAAAAAAAAAAAAATTGCTGAGTGAATTTTCATTGCCGCATATTCACAGATCTTTTAAGGCCTCACACTTTACAAAACGCAAATATTATTTCAAGATGCAATACTACAAATTCTGTAACTGGGAAGTCAGTTACTAATGAAGTTACCTAATTAACCCTGCATTTCTTTCTCCCACACTGCCTTACAACGACAACAAAAAGATAAACTTTAAAAATATAAATTTTTAATATAAAAAGTAAAAGAATAAGTAGCCTCACATTTAATACAAAAAAACAGTGAGAAGATTGATTTAGGAGGAGGAAAAGGTAGAAAGTGGCATTTAACTGAACTGATTTGACTGTAAATATTCCAGACAAACATATCAGATGCAAAATTCAACTCCTTAAACACAGGGTAAAATTTTTATTTGGCTTCTGTTCTAACCCTCCTCTCCTCTAGAACTATACCTGTAGTTTTTATTGTCAAACCTGTTAATACAACTTGGAGAAGTCAATATACACCTGCTGTGGAGAAGATCTGCTAGGACATATATTTTGTAGCGGTATCATAGTAATCAGAAATTCGCACTTTATATCTTTGTCTGCAACCTTTGTCTCTGTGAAGGCCACTCACAGACACCGACTTACGGCCACTTCAAAGTTAATCATCTTTGGAGTGAACCGATCAGGGTTTCCTCTGGACCCCATCAACTTCAAACACAAATATTAACTTCTGTTTTTATAGCAGTGATGAAATTGCTTCACTGCATCCTGCCAGGACGGTGCTTTATGATACGATGCGTGTGTTCTGTGTCCTTGAGAATGATATGAGGATTAGGGGAGGCATGAGGCAAAAGGCATACTCAAATACTTGCAACATCCTGGCTTGTATTAGTTAAGATTATAGCTAGCATGTCAAAGGCAGTGATTATTCCACTGTACTTGGGACAGGGCAGACACATCTGGAATGCTGTGTCCAGTTCTGGGCTCCCTAGTACAAAAGAGACAGACATACCGGAGCAAGTCCATCGAAGGGTCATGAAGATGTTTAAGGGACTAGAGCATCCCTCAGACAAAGAGAAAAAAGAAGAACCTGGAGAAAAGAAGGTTCAGGGGGATCTTCTAATGTGCATAAATACCTGATGAGAGAGTGTAAAAAAAGATGAAACCAGACTTCTCAGTGGCATCCAACAAATGGACAAGAGGCCATAGGCACAAATTAAAATACCAGAACCACTTAAACATAAGAAAATACTTTGACAGTGGAGGTGGTCAGGCACTGACACAGGTTCCCCAAAAAGGTTGTAGTCGATCTGTCTTTGAAAGCATTCAAAACTTGACTGGGCATGGCCCTGAGCAACCTGCTCCAACTGACCCTGCCTTGGGAATGGAGTTGGACAAAACCATCTCCGGTAGTCCATTCCAAAATCAACAATTCTGGAACTCACAAGTGGAGGAAGTTTCACTCTGCCCAATGCAAATACTAAAGACAGCTACAGCATCAATTCGTCTGTATTTCATACCAGAAAAATAACCAGGAACAAACTCTCATACACCCAAGGAAATGATCAGGGAAAGCACATGCTTCAGATCAACACCCAGAACATACCAATTTACCATACAGATATGTTTTAAAGTTGAACTGCTCTTGATTCCAATTACCAATAGAATATAAAAGAAAGGAAGGGGAGGATGCAGGAGAGAGCATGAATCTCACTCCAGTTACGACTGTAACTAATTACAACACAAGTATTCAAACAAAAGCCTCCTTAGCTTCACTGTGCCTTACTCCTTGTGAAAAGCATTGACCAGATTTGTCATTTGAAAGATGACAGAGCACGAACATGATCCTTATAGGTGTGGAGAAAAAACGGCACAGCTTAAATATTTAAAAGGATGCCAAATCAAATGAGAGATTGTTTTGATCAGGAGATCCCTCTTCTGATTGGTGATATAGAAAAATGTCAGCACTCTTTCTTTTTAGAGGTCTGGGGTAACAATGTAATTGAGTCCCAGCTATACTGGGCACATGACTATAAAAATTCACTACACAGCACAATACAAGTGTTCTTGGCTCCAGTATGATTCAGGACACAACAGAAGTGTGTTGTAGGTCAACACAAAGGTGTATGTACAGAAGCTTGCAAAACAGGTGCTTCTGTTTTACTTCTGTAATGCGTACAAAGCCTACCCTTCCACAGTTCTACAAGTCGCGCTGTGGTATCAATCATCTTAAACAGATTAAAAATGGAATCCTTAAAACAACAGCCTAAGTTTTGTTTTCACCAGAATTCTTGTCTTTCTGCAGTTAAAATAAAGTATTACAAAAATACAGCTACTTCTAGAGATTGTGCTGGAACCTTAATCCAATATCCAGTTCTGACTGTAAACTGAAAAGAAAAAATAAAATAAAAATAAAAGAGGTAAACAACTCTGTTTCAAGATGCTAAAAACATTAGCCAGAAGGTAGAGCATGTGGAAATGTTACTGTTTGAGCCAATTTTCAGTGTAAAAATAAATTTCCGATAAAACAATATTTAGTGCACATTTCAATAAAAGAATTGAGGAAGTATAAAGTGTTTTAAATATTCCTTTTTTCCTGCCATAATTCAAATACCAGAGAAGTTCTAATATTTAGAGTTTCAGCTTAAGTGCCAACTCTGAAATGCCAATAGGCAGCCCAGGAACTGCACAGATTGAAATTTACATCAGACTTTTATACTCTTGCCAGATTTTATCTCTGTGGTCATGTTTCTCACAGGATACCAGCTCTTATCAAAATCCAAGGTGTACCCGTGTGTCTGCATGACTGTGGTTGCATCACGACAACCACGTCATGCAATTTAATGCTTATCAGGTAGTCATGGAAGGAGCAAGGAGAGAGCATCTTTAGTTAGGTATGTGCTATGGTTATTTTTTTTTTTACATATGTCAGATTTTGACATTGCAGTGAAAATTCTGGTTGAATTTTCATGGAAAATGATCATTTATAGAGAAATTTAAGGGATTTGTTTGTTTGTTCATTTGAAACAGGAACACATGTATATAATAGTTTTACCAGACAGTAGAAGACTTAGCATCATGCTCTAAATGAATGAAGAGAGAGTTACAAGTAATCAGTAGTTACAAGTTTGCCAGCATACAGAAAATTTTACATATATCTTTTTCTTCTTCACATGTAAGGAAAGATACAGTTCTTAAGATTGCAAAAGTGATGCTTCAAAAAAAAAAAGGCAGAGGTTTGAATTGACAACTACCATGAAATTAATATGAGGATCAGAGCTGTGTCATCATCTTTAATGTATTTTTATATTTGCAAATGTGTGCAATTATAAGTGAATGGAGTGGCAAGTCAAATAAATTATCACAAAAATACATTGTTTCCAGTGTACTGGGTTTATGTGGCAAGGTTTTGGTATCAGGGAGGCTGCAGGTGTGGCCTCTGTGAGCAGAGCCCAGCAGCTGCCCCATGTCAGATCAGAGCCAGCTCCAGTGGGCTATACCTGCTGCTGGCCAGAGCCAAGCCAGTGAGCAACACCGGTTGTGTCTCTGTGGTAACATACTTAAGAAAAGCTAAAAATACGCGGTGCAGCAGCAGATTAGGGAGAGGGGTGAGAAAACGGGAGAGAAACAGGCCCACAGACACCAAGCAGAAGGAGGGCTGGAGGTGATCCAGGAGACAGAGCAGAAGTTCTCCTACAGCTTGTGGAGAGGCCCATGGTGAAGTAGGTTGATCCCCCTGCAGCCCATGGGTACCATGTGAGAAGAGCGACCCGTTCTGCAGCCCATGGAGGGCCCCGTTTGAGAAAAGGTGGATATGGAGGGAGCTGCCATCTGTGGGGGACCCATGTTGGAGCAGTTTGCTCCTGAGTGATGGACCCTGTGGTATGGACCCTTATTGGAGCAGTTCCTGAAGAACTGCTGCCTGTGGGAAGCCCACACAGGATCAGTTTGGGAACGATGGCATCCTCACCAAAAGAAGGAACCCCACCTTGGAGCATGCGAAGAGAGAGAACATGAAGGAGCAGCAGAAACGAAGTGTTATGGACTGACCACAGCCCCCATTCCCCTGTGCAACTTGCGGTGAGGAGGTTAAAGAAGGGGGGTGGAGGAGAAGGTGGTTTTCATTTGCTTTTAATTGTCACAGCTCTCTACTGTTATCAATTAGCAATAAATTAAATCAATCTTCCCCAAGGAAAGTCTGTTTTGCCTGACTGTAACTGGTGAGCAACCTCCCTGTCCTTATTTCAACCCAAGAGGTTTTTTCCATTGTGTTTTCTCCCCTGTTCTGCTGAGGATGAGGAGTGAGAGCAGCATGGTGGGCACCTGGCAGGCAGCCAAGGTCAACCTTCCACATCTAGATAGGTCAGGAGAAGTTCAGAAATCTTAAAAATAAATAAATAATAAATATAAGGATTGTAAATAAATTTGTAGTTTGGGTCGAATTATTCAGGTGACTGCTAGAACAGAATCTCCTCAAAAGGCAGATAAATTCATTTGAGATTTAAGGATAAGGTTCCTTATGCTCAATTTCTAGTCTTTGTACATGACAACTGGACCATTTCCAATGTGAAGGCTGCCTACTAAGGAAAAAAAAAAAAAAAAAAAAAAACACACAAAGATTACTAACCTAGAAATACTAAAAACAGAAGACCACCATATGGTCTCTCAAGTCTTGTCCTTAGAAGCCTAGGTTACCTCACTGTGAGTAATTTCATTAACCTCCAAAACATAAATGGAAAACTGGCATACCTCATTGCTCTTCTCAGTGAGTGTGCTGGTCTGATACAGCCTAATAGCTGTGGAGGTTTTTTGTTTGTTTGTTTTGTTTTTCCTAGTAACTGGAAAACACATGTTTGTTTTTTTTTTCCAGCTCAACAGCATTTTGTACAAAATTCAGTCAGAGTAGTTTAGGGGCAGCTAATCCCCCTCTTCAACATCAGTTCACGACCTCCTGTTTCACATGCTGCAAGACCGCATCTCAAACAGCTTACCAGCATGAATCTAATCTCTTTTCCACAAGTATATCATGGCTGAGGCTTCCCAGCAGCCTCCATCCTTACCCTTAGTACTGCTGGAAAAATCAATTAAATTCATGAATAATACTACATCTAAAGCCACATTTGTTCTTATTCTGGTTTACTGAACCATATGCATTTCAGAAACACTCTAACACACACACACACACAAATATTACTGGCCAACCATTATTTTAAATGACCCTTACATTTTTTACAGAACTCAGGGTGAAGTTCTATTGTATAGCACACAAAACAAAAATCAGAGAAGTGTCCCATCTTTCTCCCTTCTCTTTCTTTACATCTGAAGGTTTAATCGATCATTTCTGCTGCTGGTCACATTTCATGCAAGCATTTAAAATTAATTGCAAATGTGCAATTACATTAATTTGAAAATCACCATACAACAGTGGTATACAAGTGATTTTTAGACCTGCTCTGTGCAAAATACTGACCTTTCTTTAAAAATGTACTATCATAGTGCGGTGAACATTAGTTCTTTGGTCAGCAAAAGCATGACATGGAATTTTGAATATATGCAGTAGCTGGTAAATATTAACTGCAGTAACAACATGAACAGTTTCAGTCTGCAAGAAGTAAGATCACCACCAAGTGCATGCAAATGTTTAAACTTACAGTATACTGTCTTTTAAGAATTTTATTACTCAAATACTTACCTGTTCTATTACTTTGACTATTCATTAATAAATAATGGAAAATACTCTGTTTTCTGATACATAAAACCCTCACAGATATTTTAAAAATATTGTCATGGCATTTGTTCTTAGAAAGAGCATCAACTGTTCATTTTGCTGGAGAAGAAAAAAAAAAAATTCTTTACAAGCTTCCCCCAACTCCCACCCAGAGAATCTATAAAACCAAAATCATGCAAGGGTTCTGATAAATAAGTTAAATGTGTTACATTTCAATGATGAGAGAAGTTTTGACAATGTCTGTACATATCATCAATGTGATCAGGTAGTAATTACTGTCTTAATGAGGTATCTCAGCTTGACACTGAAAAAAAATTGAGGCACTTTATATCCATTAGATTCTGTCTATTTGTTTAATAAAATCTGGAAATGGGTCACAATGTTTTCAAGTCCTTGGTCTCATCTTGAAATTAGCTGAAGCTCACACCAATATTTAAATTTTCTAAATAAAGCAGTTGTTTTCCAGTAAAACAAACAAAAATTGTTATTCTATAATGTAAAACAGAAAAATAAAGTATCTTTATCACAAAAAAAGTATCATTAAAATATTATTATGAAGTTGCCTAGAAAATGTTAAACTTTGATGCAAATACCAGCTTAGCTTTCAGAAGACTTCTTCCTCATTTAATAACAGTGCACCGACCAAACTTCCAACGAAATAACGGAGATGAAAATCACCTGGCTGAATTCCAGGTCAGTAATTTTCCCCGATTATCTACTTTAGATCTCAGACTCCAGCTTGACCCTCGCTAATACGCTAGTCTACGAACTGTCTGATTTCCTAATGACACAGGGAAAAAATAGAACACACATACAAGAATCAATGCTGAAAGCTCTATGCTAATCGTTCACCTAAGCATTTTTTTGTTCTGGAGGTGCAAAAACATCTAGAGATGGAATACATTTATGTCAGCAAAGAAGCCATTGTATATGAATTCCAACTGGATAAGGAAAATAGGCAGCTAGACAGGATGTGTTTGTGTGTCAGCTGCAGTGTTTCAGTAGACACCCCTTTGGATTTCATGCCATCAAGGGCCATTACCAACATTAATAAAAGCCATCTGGCCTTGCATAGTTTTATGTCTATATTCCATTGTTTGTTTCAACAGCATTTAACCATCCCTGGAGTTCTTGGTTCTGAGAGGCAATTTGGAAACTTTTCGAGGACTGAATAAAGAAAACAAACAGCAGGCAATTAATCATGGTAACAGTGCTTCCAAAGGTCACACTATTACTTTGAGCAATGATACCAATCTTTATCGCTCCTCAAGTTTAATTCCAGGGGAAAAAAAAAATCCCCAATTTTATGGTTGTAACTACCGGAACAAAAAATTAACAAGAGTGCAGTCTTGTAGCTAATGCCTTGACTACATGACTCTGGAGATTTAAGAAGCTTTGGTTTCAAATTCTGTCCAAAGATGATCATGTTCAGAAGTAACCAACAAAACCTAAATGCCAAATGATGAAACTGCATTAGAGCATAACTTGCTTTGGACCGAATAGCCCTATTGAAATGTGCTCCATTCAGAGAAACTTGTGAGAAAGGATGTTCTGATTTCCATCCACAGTGACAGGGAATTCAAATAAAACCATCACAGGTTATCTATTAATTTTTAGTTCATTTGGATGCAGTGCCATATTCTTGGCTTCACACTCCCTGTTGCACCTTAGAGCACACAAACTGATGAGGTCTTACAGGGGACCAGGAGACATGAAACTTGTCTGTAGCATCCCAGTTAACAGCCCTGAGCTGAGGGTGGGAGTCCTGTAGTCACGTCTATTTACTGATCTGCATTTTGGGTATAATACTCTCAGAAGAAGAACAAATTAAATAAACCACCGTCATATTGTACCTGACCATGGGCAGGCATAATTATTATCATTATTAGACAAAGTAGCCATGATTAATGTTTTGTGCCAAATAGTACTGCTTCTGGGTGAACTATACTCAAAGACATGCTAACAACAGCTCCCAAAATGGGTTTCATCTAATGTCTGAATTCCAAAGGAATTTAAACAGAAGACAGACACTTCTCAAAAGGAACAGCTCAAGCCATGTGCAAAAGCCAGAAGGTTAGGCCTCTGGAGAACTGTCTGGTTGAAGTAGGTTTTTTTGGAACACAACTTTAGCTTAGGCATTGGAGAAGGGTGGAAGCCCAAAACATACTTACTAGAAATATCCTGGACAACTCAAGTTTGCCTCTGCAAATAGATGCCAGAAGGCTAACTCTGTTGCTGAAATAAGGGTGAAAATCCTAAGCTTCAGGAGGTGAATTCCAACTCTAAACCCTTTTTAAAAAAATATTTATCCATAATCAATTTTGACTGAATCATCCCTCAAAGTGGAATTCCATATTAGTCCTTCCATTTTGTATATACAATATACATATTTTGCAGAAAAGTGGGAAAAGGTGATGTTCTGTTATAAAAATATTTCTAGTGTCTATGTCTAGTGTCATTTCTGTTATGCATATTGAATTAAACAGGAGAAGTGGGGTATCTCAATTGGAGATAAATTAATTTCATTCTGACAGTCAAGAAATATACTGGGGGCTTTATCATCGAACATGCACTCTGTTTTCAATGCCAGATGTTATCTTTCAAAATAGTAATTATTAGTAGTTTTAACATTTTCTCAATTATAAAGACTTAAAATTTAATGGATAAAATTTCCATAAACTTCAGTGAATACATTGTGTTAGCCTATTAATTTCTGTATTATTTGCCTACTGTTAAACAATAATAGCATTCACTTTCTTACAATCAAAATTTAAAAAGAAGCTTTAAATATAAAGGGAGAGGGAAGAGGCAGAGCAGATAAATTATGCAGCTGAAAGAAATGGTTGTTTTTTCTCTTTGTATCTTAAGTGCAAATTCTTCTACACTGTTTCCCAGACACCATCTGTTTCAAAAACAACTTCACTAAATACAACAGAGGAGATAGGAACTTCTAATAGGAGTGAAAGCTGCCAACTTGCAGAATGGTCTGAGCTTTCTCAAATAGGCAAAACAAGATAGTGCAGAGCTGTTAATAAATTAAAGAGAGGCAATGGGTGTCACCTCAGATGATGCAGTACACCATTTTAGGGATTTTCGTTACAATCATGGATGGCTTGTTACTTTACATTGTTCCTGCACACTTGCTTTAAGAAGCCTAAGCCACATCGTTCATTTAATCACAGAGTTTATTTATAGGGAGGGCCACAACTGCTGAGGTTCTTGCTGCATTTGAGGGTAGACTTCGTCGAACGTTTCAAAAAAGAGAAACTGCCAGAATGATTTACATCAAGGACCCACCTGTGCCAGTACCCTTTCTGCATTTTTTATTTTTTTTTTAAGCAGGACATACAAGAACCCAAGATGCATTCAGGTATATGACAACACTACTTCCAAAGAGGCTTATATCAATTCCAAAATGCTATCTATTTACTGTTAACTCTAGAAATGCTATTGAGTTTAATGGTAACACTGCTCTTAATTAGAAAATGAGTTTATCTTTTTGCTTTTCCCTCTCTCTACAGTATTTGTGGAGATGAAAAAAATATTTACTTAGTTTGGTCTAATAAGGACCCGTGGGAAAATAAGTTATCAAAAAACTATCCAAATTATTTTACTGGTTAATATATATTTTTATATAAAATTTATCAATATAAGAATATGGATTGGAGAGAGATCATCAAGGTCATTGTTTACAGACCACTGCTTATAGATTCCTGCTATCATATCCACTCACGTCACACAATTCCATACAAACAATATTCACTGTAATAAACACATTAAGAAGCACCACTCTGTATGTAAAATTGTTCATACTATCTATTCCGATTACATCTAACATATCACATCTTTTTCAAACACAAAATCATTTGTCAGTTTGAGTCATGATGTCTTTTCTGCCCTTCCCAAGTCCTCCTTGTCCTTCTCCTCCATTCAAAATAATTCTCTCCTTTCTATAGGCCCAATAAATTATTTCAAATATGGAACATTTTTTTTTATTATTTCCAGGTACCTTTCCAGATAATTTTATAGTGATCAGTAGACTAAAAAGTGCTTCCATTGTTCCCTTGGCAATTCTATTAGATTAGATCCATTAGCACACACATATACAGGCTACGTTTTGAGTTCTTTCTATTCGTAATGTATGATGGTTAAGATGTTATTTTTACTTGTTGCCCAAACAGATTATAAAATTTGGATTTCTCAGTTTTTCCACAATTCAGTTTTCAAATCTTTTGTCATTATTATTCTAATAGCATATTAAATCATCACAGCTTCTATATTCCTGACCCTGCTGCCTCAACATATTTAATTACATTATAGGCAACCATCTCCACTCCTGTTCAATATTCTGAACAGCTTCACTGAGTTTTAAATGCACAAAATGGTCGTTGCCACACTTCGTTTCTAGCTTCTGCAGTCGCGATCTTGTGCTTTGTTACTAAAAATAGAGCTGCTTCCAACTACCTGAGCTGGAAAGCTAATTACAGAGCTGGTAAACAGTGCTCCTCCCTATTGAGCAAATGGCAGAACAAGGAGTCTGTTAATGCACTAAGGCGCAACATGGTCCTGTGGGTCTGAAATCTATCAAGTGCCATTTATTTAATCATTTGTAGTTGTTTGCCTCATGGATAAATTACCATTTAAGTAAATAACTGTTTGACTGTTGGAGCAACAAATCAGGGAGAAAAAGATCAACCAGCCCATTTTAGGTAAAAATATTCTAGCCTAATTCTCAGCTCGCACAAACCTGTGTAATTTCACTGAAGTAAATAGCATATTGCTGATTTAGATCAGGTCAGAGCCTAGTTCTCTTATTTCCTGCAGAAGAGGGGCTATCGGAGGACCAACCCTCTTCAATGGCATAAAATATACATTTTAAAAGTTAGCTCTGTCACATACAGGCAAGAGCAAATAACTGTAATTGTAAGAAAGCACCTCCTCCCCTTTAATGTACTTGCAGCCATGTCTGCAGTATAGCAGCGCGCTGCCTGGAGGATACTCCCTGCTAAAAAGTTCCTCAGGCAGAAGTGCCCACAGAGTTTAGATGCTCCTCTCTATTTGTCAATGAAACATAGGTTTCCCTGCTGTGTCAGACTGATTCTTACCGTATAGCTCAATACAGACTTTGTTAGCAAGAATGTTTGGGCCATCACGCACTCAATAAAACTCACCTCGTTTTCAGCCGTTACTGAGGCAACAATATATCTATAATACATAAGCAGCTGTTAGAATCACTGTGATACAGCTGCAACCCAAAAGCAAAACTATAAAATAACGGTTACGTTTGTTCACCCAAAACACTTTATGGAGCCAAGAGGGAATAAAGCCTTAGGGAACTATAATTTTTTTCCCCAAATGCAGAAGATAGGAATAAATGAATTAAGCATAAAACCACAAGACCAACCGATTCTAAAAAGCGTTTCTATTTCTCCTTCCTAACCCTTCAAAAATAAAGAGACAAATAAATAAAACCTCCAAGACTGTATTCAACATGTTAGAAAGCAGTTTGCTGGAGGAAAAAAGTATGCTAGTGAGCACAAACAATCACATTTCTGTTGTATAACAGCTATACAGTATATGAAATGCTTATAGGGACAGAACTGATATCTAAGGTTAAATACATTATTTGCACAGCTCATTTGGGAGAGGAGAGGATGAGCTCCCTCTTCTGTCTCCCACCTTCATGCAAATGAAAGTCAGGCTGTCCTCAACCAAGCACGCTACCATCCATGCTCAAGAAAAAGAGTTTTTTTCCAATTTTTAGCAAAAATGATCAGAAATAGAAGACATAAAACTGGACTGAGATGAAAATGTGTAGTAGAGGAAAGAAGAAAATGCAACAGGAAAACAAAAAAGAGGCAAAGAAAGGTATGAGGAAGTCAGACTAAAGAAAATCAGTAGTATTTCAGGTTCTGTATATTCCCAAGGGTTGAAATGGAAAGAATCCTCTGATAATAACAGAGATGGGAGAGAGGAAACAAAATAGCAGCCTTCTCATCTCAAGCAGAAATGCAGAGGAGAAATCTGCCCACCACAGTGCAGTCCTACACCACCAAGCCTAAATCAAGTCTGAAGAAGTGAAGTCATGCACCAGGACTTGCATAGATGTCATTTTTGCACAGCGTTTCACCAGAACTGAGACATCTTGTTTCTAGAATATTCTGTGCATGCATAATAATGTACCTCTGGAGAAAGTCATATGCATTTTTTGCATTTAAAACCCAAGAGAGAGTGAATGTACATGTGTGTGTACACATAGGACAGAGGTTTGGACAGTGAACAAGGCATCTGTGTGCATTTGATAGATTTCAGTGCACAAGCACCAAGACAATGAAATCCAGTCTTTCAAGCACCAATTATCCTCTTGCATTTTCAGACCTTTCTTTCTAACTTAAATGACCACAGACAGTAATGAACATATTTGTAAGGTAGACAGTAATGAACATATTTGTAAGGTAGACAAAATGTGCTGATAGTAGGAAATGCCTTTCCACTGATCGTATATTCAATAAAATAATGAGAAAAAAAAAAAAAACGTGCACAACACAGAAAGCTGCAGGAAAAATATTGCTTATTTATCTCAACTTTTGCTCTCACCTTAGGGCAGAGATGTAATAACCTTTAACCCAGGGAGATATTTCTGATTTATTCATTCAGATTTCAATAACAACACCAAGAGTCACTTTTCTTATGTATTACATAGACCAACTTACACATTTAAATTACTCACAAGTATTTTTAGGTGGTCTGCTTTTGTCGAGTTGAACTTTGCCAATTTGATACAGCAAGTAAGGCGTGCCTCCACCTTTCTGTTAAGCTAGTATGAAGTTTCCAAGCTCCTTGCCATTTATAAAAAAAATTACGAGAAAGAAAGGAAGGATGGTAAAAACATGGAATTTGAGGAAACATTTGAAAATAAGTTGTTTAATTCTATTATATAGATGTTGGTCCTGCTCGGTCCCTATTGAGATCACAGAAAAGGCCTTTTCAAATTCACACCCGTCACTGAAGGAAGCAACTTCAGAACCTTCCGTAGATCACCACACAGGTATCACTCAAACTTCAACCTTGCTAATGAATACAGCAGCATGTACAAAGACTCCAGATCCAGAATGAGATTAATGGAATAAATTTAAGGATATATTAAACAGCTGAGGAAGAAGAGGAGTAACTAGGCATTAATACATTCCTTCATTCAATAATTGCCTGAATCAGGGGCACTGATGAACGGAGGAAGCATACATGTCAATATATGATACTGAAGCACATGGAAAATAACTTTATCACATGGTAGACTGGAAAGTACAGTAGTTTGCTATATTACAGTAGCACTAATTTAAGAAGATTTCACAATTAACTACCTGCTTATGCCTTAAAAACCTAACAACCTGCCATATCAGACTTCTTTAATCTGCAAAAATTCATTGGAAGTACTTTCTGACTGCTGAGCAAGTTTCATACAACACAGAAACTTAATTTTAAGAGCCAGCAGACTAAACATTCAAATTTTTCAACAACAAATCAACAGCTAAAATCAGCTACAAGGTCTCCACAGCACGCGGAGCCTGCTGGTAGGAATGCAAGGTAAATACAGACTCTGTTGCCTTACCTCAGCTATGTGTGGCATTGGATTAAATCCACAGAGATTGCACACAACTTTCTTGCACTCTGTACACGTATTGAAGTTGGGGGGATCCTTAGAACCAATATTTAGTCCAGTTTTACAAAGGGGACAGGACACTTTAGGTTGGCTGGCCTTTTCCGGTTCCGACAGCCCAGCAGGTTTCTTAGCTTCAGCAGCTTGAGGCTTGCTATCTTTAGCCAAACTAGGTTTCTTTTCTAAATCAGATCCCTTAGTCGTTAAAACACTATCCACTTTCGCTGGCTCCATTTTTTCACTTGTAAGAGGCTTGGCTTCTTTCTTCAAAGGAACAGCTCTTGGAGAAGGCTGAGTCTGAGCGGTATCTTTGGGGGGTGCCTGGGAGGCTGGAGGCTGTGCTGCAGGCTGGGGCTGCTTCGCAGCAGGACCGGCTGGAGGGGGGCCTGATGTCTGAGAGCCTGGCTGACCTGCTGTGGAAATTAAATTGGAGGCCTGGCTGAAGATTGAAGCTCCAAATCCAAAAAGTCTGCCAGTAACTGTTTCCTGTGGTGTCGTAGGCTGAGGCTTAGGGATGTCCGTGATGCCTCCCAGATTAAGGCTGAAACGCCTTGACTGCTCGGGAGTTTTCTGAGGCTGCTGGGGTTGAGGTGCTGGCTGTGCCGGCACAGGCTTGGGGCCTGCCCCTGGTTGCGGGCCCTTGGGAGCTGGTTTGGTTTCAGGCTTTGGGGATGGTTTTGTTTGTAACTTCTTAGGATCATCTTTCACTTGTGCTGGCTCAACAGGCTTCTGGGTTTTAGCCTCTGATCTAGCCCCAGGCTGAGCCCAAAGTTTGGGATCTGACTTCTGCCGAGACACTTGTGGAAGGGGTTTGGAATCTGGTTTGTCCCCAGCTGGATGTGTGTCCTGTGATGGTTTGGCAAGCTCTGGCTTTGGGGAATCTGTCACTTTCTGTTGAGTTGGTGGAGGCCTGGGACCTGCCGCATCCTGTTTCGGCCCTGGTGCTGCAGGGGTAGGCACAGTATCTGCCGCAGGCTTCTGTATACTGGGTTGTTTTTGCTTATCTTCAGCCTGAGATGGCTTGGCCTGATCAGACTTTGGAGTAGGATCTATTTGCTGGGAGGTGTCAGCAGGCTCAGCACGGGATGTTTTTCCTTTTACAGGGGGAGACCCTGGCATGGATGGTTGCTTTTTCTGTGGCAGGGGCTTTTTAGGTTCTGCTAGCTGTGCAGGATCAGGTTTTGGGGAAACATCTTTCTTTTGACCTGTCTGTGGCTGGGGAGGTGGTTTAGCTGTTGAAGGTGGAGTAGGTGTCTTCTGTTTGGGTGGAGGCAGCTGTGGCCCGGAACCATGACCTGGTGCTAGATCACCACCTAACGCTCTTTGCATCTGGCAGTTTAAACAGAGCCATTCTTTAATCTGCAGGAAAAAAAGAAAAAAAAAAAAGGTATTATAATTAAGATAATGTTAATAAAAGCAGCATTATAACAAATTATTATAGTGCATGGCACTATAGTGCAGTATTTCAGGCTTCTCTGTAAAAAGGGAGAAATATTACCACTAATACTCTTTTGCAGTTAAAATGTCCAACTGTTTTGTGTTGGCTTTTTTTGCTTTTCTCTATGTCCCTGTGATTTGAGAAATCGCTGAGCCCATGCTTTTAATGACTTCACATTCAGTTTACACACAGCTGAATACCAGGGGATAAAAATCCAGCAGAATACAAAAATACTTTGGAATTTCATGGGGCCCAGCAGTGAGTCATTTAGAGCAATAATTTGCCAGAACAGAAGAAAGAAAAGACATAAATACTGCTAAAATAGTTTGACAAATCAAGTCTGCTGACAGAAAACAATCATCGTAATTAGAACAAAGAAAATGCATAATTATCTTTAAGTGTACAACTGTTAAGCTCTTCATATAGCTTATGTTTCTGGTAGTTTATTACAGGGCACATGTGTTGGTAGTATACATGTATCCGATGAATTAGGCACAGAGGTGCATTAATGGACACCATGTATTACACAGACCTGCATCTTATCACAAATTTCACATGGCAAGTCTTCATTTAGAATCAGTGAGGAGCTTTGCCTAAGCATTGATGGTACTTTAAGAACCATAATTAGGTTTCCCAAAATTCATTTGTCGTTAGAAGAAGCTCTCAGGGCAATTACTGTAGGCCAGTATATCATAGAGCCCTCTTTTCAACAGAGAGTCAGGAATAACGTAAATAATGCATTTATCATTTTCTCTTGCAATTTACTACCTCACAACCTTAAAAGTTTTGTTTTTCTCCATCCCCCAACATATTATATCAGAGAGAAACCATATTTTCTACTTAGGAAAAAATGAAAACTAAAAAAAGTTCTAAGCAGCCATCCCTTCCTTTGCTTTTGAAGAGCCTCACAATCTGAGAAATTATCAAACAGGTTAAAGCAACGCACGGCCAGGAAGCATCACATGCTATTTTCCACATTTTCCGTTGCTAACGGAAAATTTATATGCAGCAAAAATGCCTTTCAATATGGCATGGAATCCCATGGGCCTACACCTGCAAGTAGACATCTAAACTGTTCATCTGTAGCTCTACTTCTGTTCTTTAGTATGTGTGTGAAATGCAGGCTACCAGCTAGGGCATTTGCATGCACCACTGGAACTGAGGGAAGCTGCAATTAGGAGGACACAGAATGTAAGATTCAGGTCTTTTCCTCTAGGGGTGCAGATTTCAGGATCCTGTTCCTTACTCAGGTCTGAAATCTCTACCATTCCATGGGATGAATCTGGAGATAATATATATGAAGAAAGATTTTGTCTATGCAATATCAGAGTTCATTGGAAGAAAAAATCTCTGATGTCACGGGCTGAGGCAGTGAATTCATTATTTTGCTGTGCCTTGCCTGCCTGACATTTTTCAGCAGCAAAAAATTAACAGAACAGTTGGACGCAGTTCCCTAAAACAGTTATTCCAATTATTCTGATAAACATGGCATATACACACTCTGTGAATATAAGCTTACTAACAGATTAACAAAGAGATGCACAATTTTGGCCCCAACTGTAAGTTTACAGTAATTAAGTTGCTATTCACAATAATACTTTTATCTTCCATTTTCAGTGCTTTTTTTTTTTGCTTTTTTTTTTTTTTTAGATTGTTTAAACAGTTCTCTGATCTACTTGCAACCCAGATATCAAATGGCTATTAAAAAACGAAACCAACTGAGACAAAACTGGAACACTTGTTTGAGTTCTGCTCTGAATTACTGAAGGAATTAAGCTCACAACTGCACAGAGGACCTCAGCGAAGATGACATTTAGCCCAACTACCATGTTTTTTGGTGGTCAGTTCCCATACATGTCCCCTGTCCAAGGGATGATTTCAGATGTAATAATATCTTAATTATTCTTAATTAAGAGACCTGATTTTGGATATTAGTAATCTAACTTAATTATACAGATCTTGTTAGCATTTCTGGATGAATTCTTAAGGGTTTTCTTAAAGGCTGAGGTTTAATCAAAGACCAGACTCAAGCCACATACCATGAACAACCACCTTGGCTGTCACAGTGGTCTGGCTTTGGCAGGGTGACTCAGATTTCTTACACAGGGGAAATCTTCTCCACAGACCAAAAAGATGTGATTCTGTGGGGAACTTTTTAATGGGCCTAAGTGAGGAGTGCCTTTTCCCACTAACCACAGAACTTTTACAGAGATTTGGACAATGCATTTTTCACTGCTCCTGTATTTTAAGGAAAAAATCCAATGACATGAGGTGCTTAGAGCCATCTTTGTTCTCCTGCTTCTCTGTTTGTTTGTTTGTATGCTTTAAGCGAAAGTGCTGCACTCTAAAGTAAGATAACCAATCATTCCCAAGTATTAAAGATATGGAGTGCATTCTTGCCCGTCATTTTGCAGAGGAACCATGGGTTAACGGGTACTTACCTGCTCCCACTCAGATGCTATGAGCATCTTCCAGCAAATTTGATTTTAAGCCACTGTGAAACCTTTAAGGCCCCAAAAATAGCTGTAGGGTTGAGATGGGCTATACAATAAGTAGTCTGGATATTTCTTATATTTAAGATGTTTAGACTCCAGATGCATTTATAAGCATTGAGGCTTGTCTTCAACATATAGTTGGTCCAGTCTGACTGTAGTATCTATCTGGAGTCTAAACAAAAGTCAGTTCTGTACTACAGTTTTCAACACAACTTGTACAGGTGACAAAACTTGAAATCTCTCACATGTAGTTTTTTCCTTATCTTAAATATATACACTTATACTCACACATTCTCAATATTAACTGAAGCCTTTAAAGCTAAAAATGTATTTGCTACTCCTACAGTTGAACTTCCAAATGGAAAATGTAGGAAGCTTTACTTTACTGTATTATTTTTTAAATCTTTCTGTTTTAGACATAAAATTCCTCCCATGCACCTTAGTGGGAGGAATTAAGTGCTAAAACCCTCCGTTTATTATAGCTTACACACATCATCTCCGAACATACAAAACCATACAAACTTCAGTTCTGTGATTGGAGCTGCAGGAGTCCAAAATGAAGTGCACTACATGATGCATTTTTGTAATAAACATTGGCCTGTTCTTCTTTCTACTGCAAAGACGGAGATTTTCTACAGACTTGGGGAAGACAGAAATAGGCTTCTGTTAAGTATAGATTGCCTTTACATGTTATTACAGTTGACGGAAAACTTACTCTTACTGTAGATACCTAAAATACTAATGTTCATCTATCCTTACAGGTCTTACTGGATAGCAGTTCCTTCATAAGTCTCTCTACCTAGAATTAAAAGACTTTCCAAGGCAAAACAAACACATGAGCTTTTTCAGTTCCCTTGTAAAGGAGATTCTTGTTTTTGAGGATCCTAATCTGTCTATTTTTACACTGCTAAATGGGGTGCCAACTTTTCAGAAGAAATTCATTAGTGATTTTCTTCACCCTGCAAGCCATGCCGTCAAGTGCCTTGAGTAGGACTAGAGATGTGACAGACTTCACATAGCACTTTTGTTCAGATTCCAAACACCGAATACAGGAAAGCGCTACCTTGCCTTCCAGCTCAGTGATATAGAAACTATGTGCTCTCATAACATACAAGTAATTAAAATATATTTTATGCATTATCATCTGCAACATCTAAAAAAACATAAAACCTTCATTCCACTAGTAGGAAGCACCGAATTATTTTATTCATGACATTTTAGTAACAACATCCATGGAGAATTAAATTGAGGAAAATTATAGCACCATGTTCTACAGCTCACTTTTCTTTATGCATTCAGAATCTAACAGTTGACTCCAATAACAAATGTGAATTACACTTCAGTTCTCCTTATCCCAAACAAAACCAACACAACTGAAGGCAATCTGGAGCCTAGTCCTTCCTGTGAAAGTGTTTAGATTTCTTCTAACCATGCAAGCCCATCAAAAGCAATGTGAAAACTGTCAGAGCTAGTGCATCGATTGGCATGCTCAATTTCTCTTGCAGATGATGTAGGGGAGGAATAGAATTCAGCTCAATTCTATGATTCCAGATGTGCAATGAGAAAGAAACTTGGACTTGCAGATTGAACATATTTCATAGAAAACGTACTGGCACACAATGCAAATGAAGCTCTTGAAGCCATTTTAACAGTCCTTTCACAGAACGGAGCTGCATTCTGAGGCAATGGGTCTCATTCTCATTTAGTCATTTGGTACTATAAAAAGGAACTGTAAGATATGCATAAAATACTAAGATCCCTTTACATTGCCACAGAAGCATAAAGATTTATAGGGCCTTCACACTGCCACAGAGATGTAAAGGGACTTTGCTGACATTGCTCAGCTCTGCCCCAAAGCTTTATCAAAAGGATCTGCTTCTAGTCTGGAAACATATTGGCTTATCGGGTTCCTGACAACTTCAGAGAGAAGGAAAGTGAGGAATCCAGATTTGGCTCTCAGAAGACATTTCTGCCAAGATGATATGAGAAACATGAAAAATTAAAACACTTGAGTCCGTGATTTTATGCAGCTTCAAGTAAGGTGGTAGAATACTGTCACAGAGAAGAAACTAGCCCAGAAAATCCTGTTATGAACAAAAAAGAACAGCTACTCCAGAACAAACTAAATCTGTGTTTTTCAACATACAGCTGGAAAGGTCTTCTAAACAAGCCTGGGCAAAACTAGAGACAAACTTTTCCTTTGATACCATCGCTCCATGAATAACATCTCAGCTATTTGAAGTAATTACGGTGAAACAAACGTAACTATTGCATACGCTGTGCAAGTGATCCTCATTTTAGGCAAAGAGTTTATCACTACAAAATAAATATTTATTTCCCTTTCGGACATCAGCTGTGAAAGGTGACTAGGGAGTTCATCAGGAAACGCTGACTCAGGATGCTTACAAAAACAGTGCTAGGTTCTCATCAGCAGCATGTTCCCCAGGTATCAATTTCACAAACTGCAGCAATGGATACAACCACTGTAGCTCGCACCTAAACCAGTGTTCGAGCAAACTTTTTAAATAGCCATTTTAACTGTTTTTAAATGCTACTTATATATCAAAGGTGTTTTAAAACTACTAAAATGCATTACTAGATGAACTGTATTATGCACTTACCACAACCTTAACATACTCTGCTTAAATTACTAATATAAAAAGCTATAGCTTGTATTGAAGTATGGGTGTTTGGGGAGCTATTATTCTATGGCTTATACAATTAGAATCATAAACTAAAACAGTGAACAGTCCCCCTGCACCCCTCTTTTTCCTCTTTTTTTTTTTTTTTTTTTTGAATGTCAGTGTTTTGGAATCTCTGAAAGTGAGTGTTAACAGCCAAGCATGTGTTTAAGCTGCCTCATGCACAGGACAAGGAAAAAGAATTTGAAACACAGCTCAGCGCACAGCATCACGCATCACAGATTGCTTTCCTTAACTGCATCTAGATTCAACATTCTAGAAATGCATACACGACAAACAAGAAACAGAACGGAAAATCAGGAGCGCAGCAAAGAAAAGGTTAAGAAGGTTCATCTGTGCTGCACAGAGCGCACCCGAGCGTGGCTGGGATCTGAGCAGGGCTTATGCTGTGTGCTGGGAGCAGGGCTGGGCCACGCATCCTGCCCACTGATTCCCCAGCAAACAGCAGCCCCACATCACGTGGCCTAACATAGTAGTAAATTACAGTTGCTGAGCAACAGCAATACTGGCACAGATGGCTCCCTGCAGTTGACATCTTTAGCTATGCAGATTAATTTATTATTTACTCGTGTTAAAAACTGGACAGGACAGTTTTCTGCGCTAGTGATAAAACACTTCAACATATTGTAGAATATTGCCCAATTAAATCACAGATAAATTATTTGTCATGTATAGCTGTGTGCTTCTTCCCACGTTCCCATAACCCTTTCTTAACAGAAAAAAAAAAAAAAAAAAAAAAGAAAAAAACACAGGGCATCAATACCATTAACTATCAATCATCAATACCATAAACTAATTGTAAATGCAAAGCAGCAATGCAGGCAAGCAGTCTTCCTCCGAAAAAGAATGTCACAGGATTGTGCTTTAGAATATTCCACAGAGAAAACCAGCATTCTGTACTAGGGGCAAAAATAAAGAAAAAAAATCATTTCATCCCCAAAATTGTGAAAAATCTCCACTTCCATATAACTTGCAGCATTAGTACCACTGGAACACCCCAGGTGTTTGAACCAACACCAGTATTTTCTGAAATATCAAAAATATTTCAAGCATTGATCGTCTTTAAAAGATAACTAACTAAACAAGGCTTGTCTGAATCTGAGCAGTGTAAATCCAGACTAAACTCTATCCTCTTTTACAGAATATCTCTAACTTTTCTTTGGCATAATTAAGAGTGGATATCTAAATTAATGCTTTTGAGAAAGTTAAAATACAAAAACAAGGCACTGATTTTAACTTTTCTTTCTTTACACCTCATGATTATAACAGCTGATGGTTAGACTCAAGTCCTTTCCCCCCTCTCTTTTATTTTGCTTTATTTATATAAATCTAAATATCTCTCCAGGCTAAGTTTATATAGGGGAGACACTTTCAAAGTTGTTTTTCCTTGTATTAAAAGAAAAATCTATTTTGTGACACATCACTATCCACAGTGATGACAGCTTTATTTTTGTTTATATCTCATTTCCAGTCCATGTTGCATCTGGGTTCTAATGCCCTACTACAACAGAACAGTGCCCAGACTAAACTGCATGGAATATTTGAAATCAATCATTTGCTTCCTTCACTGTCATGTTATCAACAAAGATTTAATAGAGTAATTTCTATTAATTTTATTACAGGTATAAGCAAAATTTGTCTGGATTCACCACAGGAATTACAGTCATCTTCCTTAAGTAGTATTTTAAATTATTTTATATTCCTTTCTCTAAACATGCTAATAATAATGATAATAACCGAGGAAAATTAATGCCCTTCTGACTGCTTAAATTCTCTTTAGTTACCGAAAACATTTCATGTCCAAGCACTTGCTACTGTTTAGGACACTTGGAGATGTAGCACATTAATAAAAACAATTACAAATACTGAATATCATTATGAGCATCTGAACTAAATTCTGTTATCTGTTAAATACTGCTAAGTTATCAGTGATTGTGATAAGATTGTACATAAAAATGGATTCAGAAAGAAAGAGCAAAAATCAAGACTTGTACCTAGAGCAACCAATCAGGAAATTTCCCTAGCTCTACTGTTAGAAGAAAAAAATTGACACCATCGCCATTCACCATTCACCCAAGACAAAAAAAAATATTTATATTTTCAGATTGGTTTAAAAAACATAAAAAAGGTTGGAAGATTTTCTTTTGAAGTGGGTGGTAAAAGGTCCAGTAAAACATTCTACTTGATCTGCAATTACACACTCCACTTTGGGAGACATAACCCTTTCCCCTTGCTCTCTTTTCCATTGTCTATTAAGTCAACTTTAATGCAGACATGTTATTTCAAAGATAGCCGGAACCAATAAAATTGGTTTTAGAGAGTTCACCTTCCTCCATCCAGCAGATCTTTGGGCAAGTAAACAATTCCTACACCTGCATACACACCTTCATGTTATCTGAAAGTGCAATTTCCAGCAAGGATGTAATTAAAAAATTACACCTTGGTTCAAAACTAATTTTATATGATCTCTCAAAAGCATGTTGAAACAGCGGGTGAAACACCTACTGAGGTAGGTACATCACATGAAAAATAATCCTTCTAAAAACCGCCTAGAAGACAGGCACCCTGCACACATATGCATCAAGGGTCTCCTGGTGGAGAGCTCCCATACAACCAAGGTTCCAACATTAATAGCTTTGAAACTCCACTTCATCACCAACTTTACAGATGCACATCATAAATAAGCTATCAAACATATGCATTGATCACTTAGATTTATCTATAATAGCTTGTGCTTTTTTTTAATCTAACTTCATTAAAAAAAAAAAAAAAACACACACACATGAACATGGAACCAAATGGATAGTCCCTCAGATGTATATGCCCATTTAAGAAAGCCTACTCAAATTTAGATGAACTGAACCAACACAGATACACAGATGAATCTCTTTTGGGGTAGTGCTGGCTTCTGACACTCATAGCTGTTGGGAATGTTTTTAGCAAAAGATTAAAAAAAAATAGGGAGAGAAAAAAGAAATATCATCATGTGATAATGTAAATACACAGCTGCTACAAGTTTCTGATTTAAGTGAAAGAAAAACAGAACAGAGTACCAGTCAAACCTGTTTACATTTTTCCCAGTACTTTATGCAACTGTTGCTAGGCACTCATGTGCCAGGGTGATGAGTGAGGTACGAACACCTAGACAGATTAGAGAGACATATGTTACTGAACACGTTATGTATGGTGTGCTTCCTCTCTGGACTGCGGTGCAAAACCAGGATACAGACTATCCCCTTTCTCCAGGGGGACAGCAATGTCAGATGGTTCAGAGAAACAGTTCCAGGGGTCTGACCTTGTGGCAGTGAAGTATCACTTTCTGCTGGTAGTTACCCAGTTCTCCCCAGTGAGTGAAAACAGACCCAGTGCATGCACTACTGCATTTTAAATGGAAGTCCAAATGAAAAAGATAATACAAATAAAATAAAAAACCCTGCACTTTCCATAATGGTTTTACAATACATGCAATTACTTTCTGAGCCAGTCTGTAAACCCTGCTATATTCCTTCCAGAATCAGCTAGAAATGTAGAATAAAGAAATTTAGACAGATCTACGCTGGGAAAGATCATAACCACTCTGCTGGTTATGAAGAGTGAACTATCCTGTAAGAAACTTGTAAGAAGATGCTAAAGAGGTTTTTAAGAAGGTAGTTCAAACAGCTGTACAGGGGAAAATGTCAGAGAACAAAATTAATATAAATCCTTTTCTAAATAAATGCCTTTAACTCTCCCCACCTCCACTTTGGAGGTACTGCTTTCAGATAGGTAACGTGTTTTAACATGATCAGTGAAAATACAGGCCATAACAGGCATGGCAAAGGCAACAACACAGGATTACAGAATCATTAAATTTTTTCAAAAAGGATAGGAGGAGAAGTCTAACATTAAGAGGTGCAGATAAAGTCAGTAATTGCATGGGTAATAGAAAGACTTTTGTTCCGTAACAGCTTAGAAGGACTTGAAATAAGAGAAACCAAAAGAAAAAGCTTGCAACATAATCAAGAGAACTGACAGCTAAAACAAAGGCCATGGGTTTTGTGCTAGACAGGAAGGAAAGTGTAAATTATTATTATGGACTAACTAAAAACTTTTTAATAATTTAAATATTAAAATTAAAGGGAAACTAGAAGGAAAGACTGAGAACAACTCAAGTGGGAACCTTTGCACATGGAGCAAGACAAATTTTCTTATGTGCCAGATCAGGTTCTATTACTTTGCTCCAACTGTTCAGTAATAGTCCGATGTGATTTCATTGCACTTCACTGCAGATCGGAGCAGGACACCCACAATGAAGTTTCAGCAAGACAGCTGGTGGTGCAAAGCTGAGCAAATGAGAAAAGCCTGAGTGGGAGTTAGCAGATTAGAACTAATAGCTGAATAAATTAGATGCCCAATACCTTCATTTACTGAAATGATTTCATCATGAAATAAATGCATATCCTGTGTTTACTTCAATGCATTATATGAAATTCAAATTTGCTTTTACATATGTATGTAATCAGTTAGTCTTAAATGCAGCTGTATTTATTGTCTTAAAGTCCTGAATTTCACACTTACAAAGTACCCTCTTCAAAAACTAGTAGTTTCACAGAATTTCCAACTACTTTGAGACCTTCTTACATAAATACACTTTCTTTCTCTCTCTTAAAATCCACTTAATTTGAACACAACAAAGTTGTCAACCATTTCCACAGAATATCGGAAGTTTTAAAGGAAGTTGAAATTGGAGCTCTGAGAGACTCCAGGAAATCACTAAGGAAACAGAACTCAGCACTCACAAATAAATGTAAGAGATTCTGGTCTAAAAACACTGTCAGAACTTGAAGGTAAAGTTTTCTTACAGAAGTTCCTCTGACTTTAACAACAATCCATCGCATTACTTGTCCATTATATGTCAATGACTTTTTTTTTTCCACCCTAAGCTGTCCAGAATGAAACGTTGGAAATATGACAGTAGATCTTCAGATTTTAAATAAGATATATTTTTTATCCTTGCATAGGCCCTGATAATATAAACTGTGAGAATCCGTTTAGTTGCAGATGCTCCAAAATTTCTGCACAGGGCTGTTTAAGTCAATCCTTTTCCAGTCCTATAGATCCACAAGCATTAATGCCAACTTATCTCAAGCCTGACTTTCCCTAAATTCAAACAAGAGAACACACTGCTAAATGATTCAATGTGTTACCAATGCTACTGCAACTGCAAGTCCTTCAGGTTTAACTTTGACAAATTTAACAATAAATCAACAAATAATTGTCGGATGTCTGTCTTTCACCAGGTACCACCTAAAAATATCACTAATAAACATGTGCAATCTAAAGACCAACAATCTCCTTAAATCACTGCAGTACAAAGCAAACAAGAGCAAACAAGTTGCACAGAGAGGCTGTGGAATCTACGTCCCTGGAGATATTCAGAACTGGACACAGTCCTGAGCAACCTTGCTTTAGGTGACCCTGCTTTGAGCAGGAAGTCAGACTACACAACCTCCAGACACACCTAACAACCTTAGCAATGCTTTGATTCTGCAATTTTATATCTAGGGTTATTTGACAGATTCCAGATAAAGTACCAGTCTATATTTCGTCCTATTGACATCTCTGCTCTGTTCAGCTAAACTAATACCAAAACAAGACAAAAATAAGATTTCCAAATCCCCTTTCTGTCTGCTTTATTACTAGCCAGTCTTTGATGCCAGGTCTGCTATGCTTGAATTTCTATAAATTGATTAAAGTGTTTTTATTGGAAAAAAGGGGGAAAAAAAACCACAAACACCTACATTGCAAATTTAAAATTAGAGTATCAGGATGCATAAGCAGCTGTTCAAGCAATAAGAAGAGACCAGACATTCATATGAAGTCTTATTTCCATACAGATCAAGTAAAGTACAAATATATGTACAGGCATATATATAAAGCTAATGCAAACATCAGGTTAAGGTAGGTTCATTTGAAGTCCTAATATTACTTTCTATGCCATTTCTATCTTATATAATTACAGTAAGAACGGTGATCAAGGTTAGAAACAGTCCACAGAGATCTCTCTTAGCATCCCACAAGAATGAAATAACCTGAGTATCACCAAGTCAAAACTCATGACTCAAGCCTTCAGCTAATGAATGCTGACACAGTTATGAAGCAAATCCACCCCAAATCCTTTTCCAAAACCCACACTGGAGCTATGAACACTGTCATTTCCATATTTGGTTGTTTACTTAGCTCTTGTAGCAGCATATTTTATGCATTTATAAACATGATAGCACGTGACCATTGTGGTCTGATTATAAACATGGCAAATGAGTACTTAAAATCAAGGAAAACAGCAAAACACTCACAACAGTGTTCCCCTTTTTATATGAAGAAACAAGAGAACACTTTTGAAGACCGTACAAAACAGAGAACCACCACCTTCTTCTTCCCGTAAACCGCTCTTACTTGCAGGTGTTTTCCTAAATAGCATGATTTGTTTCTCTGAACTTGTTAAGGCCTTAAATGATCATGATAGTCCATAGAAACATATCTGATGTTTCAGCATAATGAAGTTAAACTTTTGTCCTCTGGTAACAAACATCAGTTTAAAAGCTACTCACCTCTGTTATGTGAGGATTAGGATTAAATCCACACAGACTGCAGACTACAGTACGACACTGCGTGCATGTATTGTAATTGGCCTTTTCTGGAGTATGCAGCAGCAGTTCAGTGGTAGTGCAAAGAGGACAAAAGGTTTTCTTTGGGGCGGATTCAGCAGGTTGGGTTGCACTGGCTTGCTTTTGCTGTGAGGGTTTTTCAGGCCCTGGTTGCTGGCCTGGTGGTTTTGTAAGTCCTGGCTGTTGTACTGGGGCCTTTGTGGCCCCTGTAGTCTGAGGTGGTGGTTTTGCAGGCCCAGACTGTGGTGGTGCTTGTTTCACAGGCCCGGTCTGCTGCAGAGATGGCTTCCCAGGTCCAGGCTGTGGTGCTTGTTTTGCAGGTCCCATTTGCTGAGCAGATGGCTTTTCAGGTCCAGGTTGCTGAGAAGGCTGTTTCGGAGGCCCTGCTTGCTGGGAAGACGGCTTGACAGGACCTCCTTGCCTTGCCGGTTGTTGAGATGGCTGTTTTACAGGTCCCAGCTGCTGTGATGATGGTTTCGCAGGAGGTGGCGCTTGGGATGATGCTCGAGCACTGTCTGGCTGCTGTGGTAACGGCTTTGCTGGGCCCACTGAAGGTTTTGCAGAAGTTTGTTGCTGAACAGGCTTTGTTGGTTCAGACTGTTGGGGTTGAGATTTTTGTGGTCCTCGTGGCTGGGGTGGTTGTTTCACTTGTTCTAGCTTAGAGTCTGCGGAGTGACCAGGGCCTGGTTTCTGAATTTGCTTTGGCTCCCCAGGTTGCTGCTGCTGAGGCACTGCTTTGGAAGACTCGCTTTGCTGAGGGGTAGGTTTGACATGTCCTTGTGGCTGAACTGGCTTTGGAGACTGTTGTTGAGATGGAAGTTTTGCACTGCCCCTCTGTTCCTCAGGTTTCCCCTGCTCTTTCTGGATAACCTTTTGTTTCCTACCGGCTTCTTCATGGGCTGTATCGGAATCTGATATCAAATCAAAAGGATTGAATTTGTTCACAACTGAAGTGACTGCGCTCAATGGATTGGCTTCTGAGAGAAAACTAGGCATCATACTTGGCCTCTGATCTTCTTTAAAATCAGTCCTGGACTTTGATTCCCTTAGACTAATAGAAGAAGGACTCCGTCCAGGTGCCCGTTGTTCTGTCTTCAGCACATCTACTGTTCTGCTTTTACTTAAACCTGGTCCTGGATCTGGAGGCTTACTTGGCTGTCTGGGATGGTGGCTTGTATCAAGCTCAGGATGTCTGCAGAAAAAAAAAAAAAAAAAAAAAAAAAAAAAAAAAAGCAATAAAATTAAAATAATGCACAGTATTAGGGAAAAAAAATAACCTGTATCTGTGCCTCTGGAAGTGCTTAGCTAACACTGAAGTTCCTCAGGTGCTTAAGTGTTTGCAAGACCGAGACTTATTACACCGACTGCGAGCGCATGTAAAAAGTATTTAAATTAAAAGTATTGTTCTATAAAGGTTTATGTAAATATTCACAAAATTACTTACTATTTAGAAAATAATCTAGTACAATAACCATATTTAACCAGACAATTTTCTCTTCAAAAAGCTGAAGAACTCAAAGCTACAACTTCCTGTTATACCTACATCCAAATGACTAATTTTCCACTCTGTCCCTTGGGATACAAACATTTGGAGACAAAGACTGAAAATAACATTTTTTTTTGGAAAATGAACAGATCAAAGAACAACTTACACACACACACACACTACAAAATGAACCTGTGTTCTGGCTATTTGCACAAAATTTTGATATATATAGAATTCAATATGCAGCAGGAATTTAAACTCCTGCAAATCCAGGTATATTAGGAAGTATATGGTTTTTTGTTTGCTTGTTTTTGATGGAAGTATTTACTTCACCACTTAACAAACATAAGAATTTTCAACCAGTTGAAACATGCCAGTTGATAGAATAAGCTTGAAGGGTTTTTTGTTTTTCAAGTAGAACTATCGAGGAGCTTCCCCCCAGCATGACCCCAAAAACTTGCATTGCTCATCAATAAAAACCCTCTCTCCAATAAAATTACATAGAGATGTTTCCTAATTTTCTAACATCAACATTTTCCTTTGTTTTCACATAGGAGAAAAGAAGGCTAAAAAAGTAGGAATTAAAATCAAGACTATGTTTTTAAACGTGGCACAGTATCCTACCTGTTGCTATACTCAACTGCAGCTTGAGGAAATCATATTGTACGCAGTGCTATTGAGAAAGGATGTATTAAAATATTCTATTCAGTGCTATCATTGTGATTTTGCTGGAAGATATGGTGTTCTCTTCAGCACAAAAACAGTGTTGCAACTATAAAATTTTCAGTTTTCAGTTTGAGAGACCCAGTTAACTGTGATCCTGTTTTTCCAGACATTACATTTATTTTTGGACATTCAGAGCAAAATAAACAATCATTTCTTAATTTAATTCTATTCCATAAACAGAACTGTGCAATATTTTTTTTTTAGTTAAGAGTTTTATCAAAAGCCTATATAATTATATACAGTGCACTGAGCACTGTATTTTGCACTGTTAATATTACAGTGGGCTTAGTATTATTGCTGATGAATATTTCGAGCTTTTATTGCGTTCCTAGTTATAGCACTATAAAAGGATAAAGCTAAGCGGTAGCCATTTCTGCAATTATAATTCTCACAACATGTGATTTTCTCTCAATCTTGTATCAGAACTTTTTTGGAAAATTAAAATTTTCCACATGTAATGCTTGTTAAGGACAAACTATTTCCAGCTTTCCATACCTACATTTACTCTTCCCCACTCCTTGTAAAATTCTTGGCCTTAAGAGTGAGAAGTTTACAACCTTAATATGCAACCCAACAAAGGGAGCAGGTGTGTCTCTACTGACGCAGTAAATGCTAGTTAACTCATTCATGATAATAATAATTCACAAAATTCCAACAATAATTTAATTCCATCAAGTATTTTACATTTTTGCAATAAAATAAAATAAAATAAAATAGTAGTTTCATTAGCAGATAGGTAGGTCTACATGCAGTTCTATTTCTTGCATTTTAGACAAGAACTCTAGGTTTATCTGAAGTATTGCTTGCTAAGTGAAATCATTCCAACTATTGTATCAGTAGCAGTCTGGTCCACTTTCAGCATTCATGTCTGCAAGTGTTGGAATGCTTCAATCAAGCCATGCAAAAAGTGACGGGAAAAAAAGGTTCAACGGTACTTAACAGTTTTAATAAACTCAGGTCAGGAAACTTGGTACCATAGCCAAACCTTAGAGTGTGAAAATGAAAGAAGAAAATAAAACTATTTATAAAAAATGAGCTTGGACATTAACAGGAATAAATAACTGTCAACTCTTGTTGCAGTGGAGGTTCTCCTTCAGCTTTCACTTTTATCAGAATAATGCGATCCATAAATTTCCACCTGATCCGATGTCAGGACTTAAAATGAGATTACATGAATATACTGAATAAAAAATCTAAGTGATTCTGCAAGGCCGCTGGTGTACTCTCAAGACTAGATTTGTCTTGCCTTTATACATAGCAATGTTTCTAAGCAATGGAGACTGAGTGTGCTTAAATTGTGGAAGAAAAGGCCTTGAAAAGATAAGCTCCTTGAGAAATGTTACCTCTTTCAAAAGCCAGGATTTAATCTCTTTAATTTTAGGTAGCTGAAGATTGAAGCCTTCTTTTCTACAGCTATTTCACAGCCAATTGCAGACTGACATCAAATGAATTTAGTTAAACTGGAGAATTAGAAATTCTAAGGGGGAAAAAAAGTGTCTTTATTTGACAAGTGTTTTCTTATTTTTAAACCACAAAAAACAGCATCAATCCAAATTCAACAAACAATTTAGTCCTCCCCCACCTAATTCCTTTCTTTGCTCTATGTTTCTCCTCACTTTGGCCTTGATTCACAGAACTCATCTTTATTCATTTAAGTGAGTATTATAGCCAAATCAAAGCCTGCCTTGTAATTAAGCAGAAGTTTAACAAAAAGACTGTTAGTCTAGTTATTCTAAAATAGTTTTTATAGTTATGGCATTAAAGGCATGTCTTATTACCATTCATCAGTATAAGTAATTTTCAAAAGAACTACAATTACTCAACAATTACAAGATAGGTATCTTTGTACCTACAGGCAAGATATGTACAAACTTAAACACAGCCCTGGTGGCCTTTTTTTCAATTGACTTCTCCTTTTAAAAAAAAAAGTGATGGTATTACCAAAAATACAATTTTTCTTCTAGAAAGTACACCACAAATGCATTTTAGATACTCGGTAAGGGCTTAGCATTTTTTTTCTAAAAATACGTCGTTCTTTCTTGCTACTGTATGTTATGAACAACTTAATGAATTGAAAACAAGTAAAAAACCACAGTGATCTACTCAAAATAAAAATGATTGTATTAGATGGCTCATATATTAAGTTTGGTCACCTATTCCTTTCAGGTGATGTGGAATAATTCCTTAGCAAGTGGACATCTGACACAGTTGCAGGATCATTCAATGCAGCTAGGACAACTAGAACAAGCTTACAAATTAACTGTGCATATTTCAGCTAAAACTCCTAAACATTTTTTTTTGTTTTGTTTTGTTTTAAGACAGGCAGTTGAAATCAGATGGAATTATTCTATAGGTCCTAAGCATCCCAAACTCTGCCTGGAACCAAGAGAATATAACACTGAAAAATATAATAATAGTAATAATAATTTACTGGGGGCCTGGGGGGAGAGGGGGGAATTTAAAATAGAAAATAATGATCAGTCTCTCAGACTGGATAATCACTAATGTTTAAATGCAAGTACATATGAAAACATCCAGTTAACAACACGTGGAAAAAAACACAAGTACTAAGAGACAACCTGACAGGGTCACTGGTATAATGCAAGGCTATATACACTGGAAGCCTGAATATCAGCATTCCTCCTTTGATCACCATTTCAATCATTTAACTTTTGGACTGGCATAGTCACATCAGAAAAAAAGCTGTTGAAAACAACAGTTGTAGAGCATTGTTTAATAAGGACTTTCCACATAGACTAAAAAAAAAAAAATAATAAAGTTTGAAGCTATGGAATCTGAGTCTCAGCAGGCTAGTTCTTTACTTGGGTTAAAGTCTAGAAGAGGCTGATCCTTAATCTTTAGGTGAGTCTTACTCCGACGGTTTGGGTCAAGTACTTAATAACCATTCCCATCATTACTGGCAAATTTCAGCAACAAATAGAGGTATACAAGAGGAGCAAGTAAAGCCAAAAAAACAAAGACAAGTAGTAACCCCATTACATTATGACAGGCACAAAGATATTACAATGGGAATCACTACACACCCACAAGAGAAGCTAGATGATAGGCTATTATGCTGACTTGGAGTTAAAAGGACAATTTTAACAACAACAAAAAAAAAAGGCAGTAATTCACAAATCTAGACCGCCTTTACTTTAAACAGAGAATGAAAGTATGGTGTGCTAATAAGATCAAAAGAATTTCTGATAATACTGTGTTTTTTAGGGAAAAAAAAAAGTTTATAAATGTAGGAATATTCATATTTTAGCCTGTTCTACAGTCTTCCTAGGACATTTATCTTTATCCTGGAAGATCAGTATGAAACAAAAAACTTTGTACCATTGTTCATAAGCTGTTTATACATAATGGAATTCTGAGCTTAGTTTCACAGAACTGATCACCTGAACCGCATGGAATATTATATTCTACATACAGTGTTAATACCTGCTTAACAAATATGCACGATTTGACTTCCAGTTGAAAATAATAATAGTAATAATAAGATAAAGCAGACATCCATCTCAGTTATAATACCAATGACTTCCGCACTTCACCCAAGGATGAATATGGTCCCACCCTCGCTTCTTTTCTAAAATTCAGCTATATAAACCTGGTATTATATAAACGAAACATGCATTTATCGGGGGTGAGGTCAATACACAAGAACCGTGTTGAATAGTACAGGAGGCTCCCTCCAGCATCCCCCTTCAAGACAAACAACACACCCAGACCCGGAGACGGAGAGCAACCGAGACGTCGGCCCTGGGCTAGGAGAAGGGGAAGGCAGCAGGTTCAGGACCGGGGACAGGGGCAGGGGCAGGCGGTGGGTTTAGGACCAGAGACAGGGACAGGGAAAGGAGGAGGGTTTAGGATCGGGGACAGGGACACGGGGGCCAAACTGCGGGCACCAACCAGGGCAGGCCGGCGCTGGGGAGCGAACCCAGGCGGGCCGGGGACTTCGGGCTTGTTGCACTTCGGGCAGTGAATTTACTACGGGGTAGGGAAGAATAGGGGAAGGGAGTGACCTAGTCTTCACAGATGAACGACGAGGTAAAGCCATTACTACACAGAACACTGAATTCCTGTTCTCTCGCCTCTCTTCCTTTCTCAAGGGAAAAAAAAAAATCGAGAGGAAAAATAAAGGAAAAAAAAAAAAAAACACTGGAACAGACCTCCTCCTCCATCCATTACTATTTAATGAAGCCAAATGATAGTTGTAGAGGATAAGAACTGGCAGAGTAATGGCTAGCAAATGCATTATGCCCAAAAGCTTTGAAAGATTCAACAAGAATGCCTCTCCCCATACCTCCATAAAGAGATGCTTACAGAATCCATCCACCCTGGGGAGAGCTTCCCTGGCCACTACCTGAGCAGTGGGGCACTCCAGCCCCATAAAGCACACACACACACACAGAAAACCGAGATGTTGTCTGCGAATCTCCCCCTCCAAAGGGGCAGAAAGTACCCGTGCTCCGGATCGGTGCGACGGGAGGGAAGGGGAGAGGGCGCAGCCCACTGGAACCGAGGACCGCCGTTATTAGCAGAAAGCCCCGGAGTGGGAAAGAAAAAGCCGGGCTGCGAGCTCCATCCCAGTGCCAGCCGCCCCCTTCCCTCCGGCAGGCAGCAAACCGCAACGCCCGCTCCCGATGCAGCGGGCCCGGATCGTACCGCGACTCGCCCCCAGCCCCACCGCGAGGAACCGGGGAGAAAGGGGGAAGGGAGCAGGGGGAAGAAGGGCGATTTTCCGTGCGTGCCTTTGCATGGGAGGCGGCTCCGCGCCGGCGAGGTTCCCTCTGGGCAGCCCCTGCGCCCTTGACATGACAGCGGCGATCTGCCTCCTCTCCTCCTCGCTCAGCTGGCTCAGGTCCGCCTCCACGCCGGCCGGCACCAGGCGCTGCAAAGGGGCCGCGGGGCCGCCGCCATCCCCGGCCGCCGCCGCCGCCCCTTCGGGGAAGGCTCCCAGCCCTTCTCCTCCTTCCAGGCTCGCCTCGTTGCCCATGGCCGCTGCTCGCCGCTCTCCTCCTCTCTCCCCAGTTCGGGCTCGGACCGGGGACGGGGGGCGGCCGGCCGGCTGACAGCGCCGTTCCCCGGCGGGTGCTCAAAGCTCCGCGGCCGCCACCGCGGCCCCGAGCGGCGGCACCGGCGGCGGCAGCGGGGCCGGGCTCGGTGGCTGCCGCCGCGGCTGCCGGGGAGGAGCGGCGCCGCCCGCCGCCCGCCGCCCCACGCGGCGCATGCTCCGGGCGGCTCCCCACGCACACGCACTCACACTCCTCACACTCCTCACACTCACACACACGCTCACACACGCGCGCCGCCCCGCCCCGCCGCTGAAGCCAACCCCGCACACGGCACGCCGCGGGGATCCGGCCGAAAGCGGCACGGAGGAAGGCGAAGGTGGGAGGTACGGCTGGAGGATGCCCACCCGAGGTTTCCCTCCCCAGCAGGGCCGGCTAAAGCAGGTTGTTCGGGTTGTTGAGCTTTGAGAGCCTCCATAAACGAAGATTTCACAGCCTCTCGGGGCTCTCACGTTCCAGGATTTGACTGCCCTCGTGATGACTGGTTCGAGTATGCCAATGGCTTTTTTCAGGACTGGAGAGCCCCGGGCTGGATACCATACTCCACATGCAGTCTCACGACTGCTGAATAGAGAAGAATCACCTCCTTTATCCTGCTAGCTGCACCTGTGGTGACATAGCCCAGCCCACAGCCACCATTCTGCATCACAAGCACATGCTGCTGCCCACCAGGACTTCTTCTGGAAAGCTGCTGCCTGGCCACTCACCGCCCAGCCTCTCCCAGCACATAGGGTTACTGCATCCCAGGCACAGGACTTTGTACTTAGCTTTCTTCAACTTTGTGATGTTCCTGCCGGCCCATTCATTGCTCCTGCCTGTCAGGATCCCAACAAGCAGCAGCCCTGTGCTTCACCACTCTACTGTGCATCAACCACTCTCCCCAGCTGGCATCAGCCACAGGCCAGCCAAGGGAGTATTCCATATCTTTGCCCACACCATAAATGGAGACATTAGATACTGCTTGTCACAGCGAGTAACCTTGCCATCAGTTGGACTAGAAACTGCTAACCACAACCAATTTGAGCCTGACAGTTCAGCCTATTTTTCATCTACTGTACAGGTCTCGCTAATTTGGCTCCAATGATATTATGGGAAATCATACTGAAAGCCTGATGGAGCATCATTTGCCTGGGGTGAACATATGCTGGCTGTTTCCAATCACGTTCTTGTCCTTCATGTGCTTGGATAGGGCTTCAAGGAGGATTTGCTCTGTAACCTTCCCAGGAAGGGAACTAGCCCAATTAGGCTAACTGGCTTGGAGTTCTCTTGTGGATCCCCTTCTTGCCTTTTTTAAAGACAGGTGCAGTGCTTGCCTGTTTCTGGTCATTATGAAAATTTCCCAATGACTTTTTGAAAATGATAGAAAGTGACTTTGCATTAGCATTAACCAGCTCTCTCAGCATCCTTTGATCCAGCCCATCTTAGCCCCTTGAGCTTCTGTATGTCCAAACAATTTAAGTGCTCCCTAAATCTATCTTACTCTAATATAGATAATGTTTCACTCTCACATACTCTCTGCTGCTAGGCTAAGGGACCTGGGAGACTGAAGGACAAATCTTACCCATAAATGCCATGGCAAAGAGCCACTAAGTACCTTGCTTGCCCTTTCTATATCTTTTGTCACGAGTTTTCCTGCCCTTTTGTTTGGGGGCTTTTTTTTTTTTTCCAATAGCCAAATAGACTCCCTAGAGACCTTGCTAAGTTGTGGCTCTAATTAACACATTGGAATATTCAAAACAAACACCTAGTTCTTCACAAATAACAGTTGTTTTCACTACAAGGATGTGATAGCATTTGGTGTTCTTGCTTGTCTCCTGTACTGCCATTACTGTCTTTTTCTAGAAACAGCTGTATGTACAATGTACATCATCTCCCAACATGACCTCTGTAAGGATGCCATCCAAATATTTATAGTACATTTGTAACTCTACAATCAGAAACCTTCCCCCCTGCCCCCCCCCCCCCCCCCCAGTTCACAATAAATGATTAAACTGGTAGCAGTTGGGGGCTCTCTACTTTTCTCTCAAGTGACTTTTAAGTTAGACTTCAAAGGAAGAGCGCAGGAGACGATGTGATAAAGCACAGAGGGAAAATCCTCTAAGTAGAGAAGCATAACATGAGTGTAAGTATATGCCTGCTCACATGGTTTTCTACGTAAAGACATCACAGAGGTCTGTGACACACGGCACACCCGGACAAAGGCAGATTTACCTGGCATTTGAAGAAAAGATTAAGGGGTTTAGAAGGAGGCAATTACACACAAATACACACACATCTCTATTCATTGAGCACACAAGAATATCATGTACGAATGAATGTGCAAAGTGCTACTGCATGGAAGAAGGAAAATGCACAACAAACATGGGGAAAGAGGGATCTTATAGGTGAAAGCAGTTGGTTTTATGTTACATAATAATGTAAACATTCCCATATACTTAAATATACTTATATACTTTAGCTACGTAGACTGAAAGTTTAATGCATTCCCAAATGCATTTTTTCTTAAAATACAACAACAAAAGTAAATCAGCTTCTTTATTCAAAGACAAAATAGGTAACTAGAGCATTGACACAGATCTAGAAATCATGTTCTGTTTAAAAACAGATGGTATATGTCAGATATAGATGCATACAAAACAAGTGAGAACAAAACATCAAATTTCCTCAGTAAGACAATTAAAACTGGGGAAATAGCAGCTTTGATAGTGCTTACTGATTGAAACTACATACACTGTTCCTGTTTCACTGTTAATGTGTTCTGAGATAGAGCAAGGGAGGAAAGAGATATATAATGTGTAAAGAACTAAGCTGAGCCCATATGGAGAGGCAGGATGAGATATGACCTTCAGTGGGAAGTTCATGATTGGCTTCACTGGACCAAGGATGTCACCTTAAAATGATGATTTCAAATATCTTAGGGATTTTTGTGGAAACTGGCTGTTTACACAATTCTATGACATTTACCTTTTCTTATGAAACAGTATGAAATCAATAGTTATCTGTCCCAGAAGTCCCAGTGCAGGCCTGTTTTCCCTACACCCCATCATTTCCTTATCTTCCTTTCTCTCAAAACACTTCTTGCTGTCCAAAAGTGACACTAACTCTCCCATTTTATCATTACTGATGAAATTCACAAACTAATGAGGCATAACAGTCCATTGTGTTAAGGAAAGAAAAGTTATCAAATGATTCAGCTTTTTTCCTCAGAAGTCATAATGTCTAACTTGAAGGGAACAGCTTGGTGGTATCAGACTAAATACCCTTTTTTAAAAATATATTTTCTTAATCACTGTCACTGGCAAATATGATTAAAACCCTTCAGAGATAAAACAGTCTCTTCAAAAGTGCATGCAAATTAGAACTCTGCATATAAATTTAGAGGGAGAAACATAGAAGCAAGTTCCCTTCCCTTAGATAGCAGATAACATAAAAAGGGTAATCATGAACAGAGGCAAACCCAACTATCCTTTGAGGGCTTGCTTACAGTTTTTGTAATGTTTTCATTGCTTTTATCTGAATATAAACTAGATCAGCACAATACACAAACTCTGATATATTTTAGATCATCAGGTCCAATCATGGTATTATCCCAGCAAAACAAAGGTACAGGATATTTTAAGGTGGTGTAACTTCATTCAGACTAAGGACTGAACTGTAGTAATAATAGAGTATTTTTATCTGGGCCTGAACCACTTTGGTATGCAAAGTAGACATATCAGTTCTCCAAAAGAGCAAGTCCAGCTTAGAGGTGAGTAGTCAGAAGCAGCACAAGGCAATTGCTCATGTTTTGCCAGTGCCAAATCTGATCTGGGGCAAGTGAATCTCAGTTGAGTGTGTATCTTCAGCACTACAATGAACGCTCAAAGTTAATTCACTGATTAACAAGACTGGAGATATCCCATCTTCTCATCAGTAGCCTACTTAGTATGGACATACTTTTTACATTTTTTTAAGGGGGAAAAAGCTATACAGTGCATAGAATTTGAAGAATTAATGCTAAGATCATCAGGAGAAAGGAATAAGAGGTCAGTAACACCTTGGCACAAGCTGCCAAAATGGGAGGGGACGGAAAACTCTCACAGCTTAATAATATGCCTGGCATGATGCCCAGATAAAAGCGAAGAAGTAAGAATGTGCACAAATCATGAGCAATTAATGGGAAGCTTTACTGATCACTAACATGAAGGAAGGTAAAGTTAAAGAACAGCTAGAATTTGGATAAGCATATTTAAGAAATTGTACACATTAATGACACTATATTCTAATGTGTACAAATACCTAGCTAAATGTTGAAGTACCTCGATCAGAGTGACGTATCCCATTTTAGAGGTACGGAGACTGTAGAGGGTACTTTGAGTTTAGAAGACAATGCTAAGAAGCATCCATGCATTCATTCTATTGACTGTACACAATGAGCAATGCTTCTTAATGATAGCTCTTTCCAGATAGCTAACACGATATATTTGATAAATATAATCAAATATATAAAAATACAGAAAAATAAGGAATACCCTAGTTGAGTCAGTTGCCCAGCTGTGCTTGCCCTCCTGTCCTCTTTACTATCTCAGGATGCATGTGAGCATACTGCACCAGAGATTAAATAAGGGTGGTAGAAGAAAGCAAAGTCACGGTAAATCAATACACTGAATGGAATTCATCCAATACAAAAACCTGATGAAGTTTTTTAAAGGGTGAAGTTAAAGAGCATGAGTCTGTATTCTAAAAAATGTTGTACAACACCTAGGAAGTAATATTTTCAAATATGACATGCTTTAAGTCTATATACACCAAAGCATATAAACCAAAAGCGCATGATACATTAGGAAACTACACATCTGTACATTCACCTGTACAGGCCACTGGTGCAGTAAAGTCCTAGGAAGCTTATCAGTGCAGGTTACATGAGATACCTATTAAGGATGGCAACAGATGCACACACCGTATGTACTAAATGGCTGCACACTCTGAAACAAAAATATAGGAGAGTAAGGCTTCTTCTCTCACAAGTATGAATACTGTATTAAAACTACTCTCATCTAAGAAACAGCCAAAATTTGGCTAAGGATCGCATAGCAAGCATTCAAGATCATAATGAGTTTCCAGTCTCACATTACGAGTCACTGAAACAACAATTAAAGGGTCATAACAAGCTACCTTGCAAAGCACTATCAACATTCCATTCAAGTACATACTACTCATCTCTCTCTATGCAGTTTTCCATTCCTTCATTTTGTACATGGAATAGTGACTTACCCTGTTCCAAAGATCCTGCAAAAAGACCCACTTTACACCCAAAAAGGAAAAAAAATACATAAAGGCTTCCAGGTAAGAGAAAACACCCTGGACAGAAATATTTGCAGCTCTCTGGAGTTCCTCAATTTCTGTTTTCTTGAGATACAATGCACTCTGACACAACACCATTAAAGTTCCAGCACACAATTTATTACTGAACAAATAACTTATAAACTGCAGATATTTTAGTCTTATCATCATCAGTCCAATCAAAACAAAACAGTATTAGTAAATGCTCTTTATCCCAGTGAATAGCCAGTGTGCAGACACTTGCCTGAATTATCCCAGCAATCTTACAACCAGATTTGCTTGCTTAAACAAAACGAGAAGGTCTGCCAACTGCCTACAGTGCAGCAATGCTGATACACTCGCAATATGGACTCCCACATTATAGTTTAGTCACAATGTTAAAAATCTTGTGTTTATTTGCAGTCAGTACTCCTAATACACAAATAGTGATTTGCATCCTAAATGGAAGAATGGGAAAAAAAAGCCCTTAACCTCAAGGCCTGCATTCTTAACCACCCGCAACAAAAACAGTATGTAGTTTTGGCCTGCTGATCTCCAGTTGCTTTCTCTAATTTGAGTTCATCCGACTGCAGCAGTTGAGTACAACTCAGAGTGTTGCAAACATCATCATTAAGAGCTCAATTTTGATTTGCTTGCACCATAAAACTCTCAAAATTGGGATTATTCCAATTCAAGAGCAAAAGTAGTCAATTAGGAAGAACCTAGGGAACAGTCACTAGCATCAAATTATGATAGATCACATTAGAATAAAGTAACTGTTCAGTTTATTCAGTTGGGTTTACATCAGTAAGCATAACAGATTCTCAGGATCTGTCTCTCAGGACTATTATTGGAAAAATAGGATGGTTGAAAGTTTTAGTTGCCTTAGCAGTTCCTCTCTTTCATGCTCAGAACAGAGTAGGTACTTGAAAAGTGCATAGCCTAAACAGAGGGAAATCTGCTTAGTGAACCACATACTTGGATGATATGTTCAGGTCCTCCCTGTGCCACAGAGCACAGGCTCTGACTTTAAACACAACCTATTATTTTGTTTGTTTTTGCCATCTAAATTAGATAATCCTTGGTGCTGATGTGGTGTTAACATTCATTAGGACTCCCAAAAAATAGTTTGCTTGATTTTGTACAAAAAACTTACTTAAAATGGGATTCTGGAGATTAAACCTGCTTTACTATAAGTATCATATATAACTAAATACTGGCCAAAGCCACCGCTTCCAAGGATAAACGATGAAGATTAAACACCCACATCCTTCTGTAGGAGCTCACATATGGAATGATACGTAAGGATTTTACCCACAGTACCAACAGTTCCAGTGGGTACTGCCTGTTGATTTCAGGTAGTGAGTGATGCATTGTTGACCATACTAAAGACACATGAACATGTTTTTTTTTGACATGAGATGCCAACTGGCTCTATGGTACAATCAAAGAGAAAAAAATCAAAGTTTTTTTTTAACCTATAAAGTCCTGCTTAGAATAGATATTGCTTACTACACGCAAAATAAACACCACTCTTTATCCCAGGAAGTACAGACATTCAGGACAAAGAAAGTTTACCCTTCTCTTCAGATATACCTGAAAAGAAGTTTACCCTTCTCTTCGAACTTTTATACTCTTGACGCTAGAAGTAGCTCCTAGATCATAATGGAATACACAAAAGCAAAGATACATCCCAAATGCCTTTATTTTCATCTTAGTCCAAATATAGTGTTAGAATGGGTGGGAAGGAAACTCTGGAGGTCACCTGGTCTGATCCTTCTCCTGAAACAAGGCTAACATAGATTAGGTTGCTCAGAGCCTTTTTCAGTCAAGTTCTGAGTATTTCCAAGGATGGAGATTTCAGTTTCTCTGGGCAACCTTGTATCCAATCACAATTTATTTTTTTTCGCAACTTGTCTTAATTACTTCTCAACCTTTCACCAGGAATCTCAGGGACTAGTAAGGCTCCATTTTCTCCTACAGACCACTGTTTACAAAGGGTCTGTAACACACTCCCACCACAATGTCACCCTTACTGGCTTTTCCTCTGATCCTGACCTGCAAGCTCTCAACTACGCTGCTGCCCATACTACAGTGGAACTTCAGACAATCAAGCTGCTCCTTCACATCACCAACAATGCACTTTCTCATCAGCTTTACCTGTCTTTCTTAAAGACTTTGTATCCATCTGTCTCAGCATTTCAGGCATGTGAGTGACTCTGCTAAATCTCAGACATCCCGGTGATCTTCATAAAATAAGCACATACTCCTACCCAAGCTTTTCCTCTTCAGCAGCAGAACTGAGGACAACAGCACCTGGGCTCCCGTGCCCTTCACCCCTAGACACCAGAGCCCTCTAGTCCCTCTTGCTAGCCTCAAGATCTCCCTTGGCAGTGTCATTGGAGCCCATGTGGATGAGCATGAAGTGTAGTACATAATACCTTTCTCATTTAACATAGTTCTAACATCACACAGGACAGCATGCTAGTGCATAGAATCCAGTACCTTCAAATATAAAATACCATTTCTTACACAATACTTACCACTGCTACATGCAGCTTTCATTACAATCTTATAACTTGTGCAGTAATACCTTTGAATGTAGTATAACCTCTATTTCAGAAAGAGAACTTCTCATACTATACTTCCATTGACTTAAAAAAAATTTGACTGTGTGCCAGAGTTTTATTGTAATGAAATAAACTACTATAAAATCCATTTTTTCCCACAAAACCATGCTTCCTATACTCAGTAAATTTTTGTAACTCTCTAAAAATACTACTTTTTTTAGATAATTAAACATGTTGCAATGGCTTTTCTCATCAGAGAGTATAGCAGTCCCTTTTTCATCACCAAGTAGCTAAACCTAAAAGCTGATTCAGGACTTAGGAAGCCAAGACTTCCTGCTGTTAAAGGGTCTTTGTTTTACCTCAGGAAAACCCATAGGTAGCCACTAGAAGTTAATGACTGCATTCCTTTGGTTAGCAGGCTTGCCCATCTGTTATATGGGGATAGTGACACTTACTCTAACAGCAGGGAGTAATTAATGCTTTCAGAATTTTTAACACTCAAATATTTTTCATTCCATACAAAATAAACATTAGCTTTTATCCCAGAAAGTATGTCTATTCAGGTTTATGCGAATTATACAACTAGATTGGTGAAGTCTATAAAAACATTTGTCGATTTTCCATGCAGACATTCCCAAACTAATTCAACACTACATAATACACACACAGGTATTAATTTAGGTAAGAAAACTGTATAAATATGATGTCATAAAGAAGCCACTAGCTGCTTAGTCTTAGGCCATCAGCTAGTCAAAGTATTCTAACTCATAGGTACTTTCAGTAAGTCCTGCTGAGTTAGACTTGCCTTCATTCCAGAATGCAAACTCTTGCTTTCCACCGCTGTATAGTGCTATTTCATATATCCCAATACATAAACCAATCAAATTCAAAATTAAAATTAATCTGATAAAAAAGAAAGACATAGTTGGTTTCTTTCTTAATGAAGTGTTTTGGGTTTTGTTTTTCATTTCTCTACTCTGTTTGCTTCTGAACTTAAAAGACAGCTAGCATTCTTTTGATAACTTAACTCTTTTCCTTTTTTTTTTTTTTTTTTTTTAGGACACCCAGAATGCAAGGACATCTGGTTTGTAATGATATGTCATTAACACTATTCAGCATAAAAGGCAAAGGCAAGAAATAGGAGAAGTGATAAACTGAGCATGCCGATACACAAGTTTTAATGAGCAGTAGGCAATGCAGACCATAAGAAAGACCAGAACACTTAGGTCGCTGATGAATGGGCCATTGAAAGAACCACTCAAACAATCTGTGCACACTGAAGAGTGTTGCAGTTTAACTTGACAGTCAGCTCAGTGCCACACAGCCATTTGCTCGCATCCCCCACCCAGTGGGACTGGGGAGAGAATTGGGAGGAAAAAAGTAAAAGCTTGTGGGTTGAGATAAAGATAGTTTAATAGGACAGAAAAGGAAGGGACATAATGATGATGATGATAAATAACTGAATGTAGAAAGCAACAGGTGCACAGTGCAATTGCTCACCACTCACTGACCATCCCATCCCCAAGCTCCAATCCCAGCCCACACCCTGACCAGCCACCCTATACTAATTGTCTAGCATGACACCACATGGTGTGGAACCTCCCTTGGCCAGTCTGGGCCAGTTGTTCTTATTCTGTCCCCTCCCAGCTCCTCGTGTACCCCCCAGCCTCCTCAGTGGCAGGGCAGCACAAGAAACAGCAAAGTCCTTGGCTCTGTGTAAGCACCACTCTGTAACAACTCAAACATTGGTGTATTATCAGCATTATTCTCATCTTGACACAGTGCCATACAGCTACTAGGAGGAAAATTAACTCTATCCCAGCTGAAACCAAGACAAAGAGGTTAAACCAGAGCTTTGTAACTTATAAGAATGGAGACAAGATTGTATTGAGGGTGATGAGAAAAAGAATTACTATGGAGTGTTTGAGGTGCACTTCAGAAATATACAAAATTTAACGTGGGACACTTAAGGAAAAGATCAACAGCAGGGAAAGGGAGGGATCAAGGCTGATGGGGAACAAAAACATGGGAATACAGAAAGGAGGGGGAATAAAAATGCGGCCAGTTACATGTAAACAGGCTGCCAGTCAGTACTTTTGTCTGGCCAAACCTTGTGCCTCACCACTACAATCTAAGCTACCATTTCACTACTCTGCATTCCTTGCTATTTTTCTTAGTGAGTACACTATCTTTTTTTGTGCAAGACAATAGCTAACATCAAGATGGGCTAAGTGTCAAGTAGGTCTCAAGGCTGGAAACTGCCTACTACTATAGATCTATATAATCTATAGATCTGGACTAGTTATAAGAGAGCTGTGTGGATCATAGGTGCGAGGGTGTTTGTGTGATATGCTAATTTGAACCTCATTATCTGGCATGTAAGAACAGGATCAAGCCCTTTATTCATGCTTTTACTTGTTGTATGTATGCAGCATATAGAAAGGCACTATCTTCCTGTCTGTGTTCGTCTGTTTGCCATGTCTGTACTAAAGGAATGAATAAGGGTGTGTGTTGGGATAACACACGCTTGTTCACACTACTGGGTGGGAACCACGGTAGCTTTAACTCCAGTGGACTGGGAGGAAAACCCCCTTGGGTCCTGGAGTCTACTTCTCCTAAGAGTTTTTGCTGTCTGTTGAAACTTTCAAGTCATGAGAATCCTTCTCCATGTTTTTCCACTAAGCAACTTGATTCTAGCATAGGATTTAGTTACGTTGGGATGCCTACATTTAATTACCTACATACAGTCTCTACATGTCAGCTGAGTGTTTAACCTCCCATTGTAGTTGGAGGTGAGCCAGTCCATAAACCACAAAGGGGGAGTCAGGTGAACAAAGATGGGATTCAGTTGCATAAGTATGTTATAATCCATTTAGACTTCAGCTGCCAATGCAGAGAGATGCAGGTCTTCTATAAATCCTCAGTTATATATGCCAGCCATGTGTGAATGTCTGATACCGTAAGGCATAGTTAATGGCATTACACACCTACATGTGGGCACTTGACTCAAGGGGAGAGCAGTGTATACCTCAGAAAGCTAATTAACTTCGCGTAAACTTCCATTAACTGAACAGAAAGCCAGGCAGCCAGCTTGCTTAAAATTCTTATTTCTCCATGCCTTTAAACTGAAACTCAGTTTAAGTGTCTTCTTTAAAGGTAAAGCTTACAAACCATTCTTATAAACATTCTCTTCTCTTACAGTCCAAGTCCCTGGCCTATATGTCTAATACAAGTAACACCTAGATTTAAGAATTCATTCTAACCTTCACAAAAAAAAGCCTTTTTGATTTCTATGATTCTATGATTCTTTGTGAATTCTATGATTCTATGATTTTCTAACAGCTCGGGGCAGGGAGAGAAAAGACTGCATGAACTGTTCCAAGTTGAAGGAAATACTATTTCTGAAAAAACAATCAAGCTACTCATGGGCTAGGTGGCAGAAGCATGTTTCTATAGAATTTTTGGAAGGTTCACAGAATCACAGAATTACAGAATGGTTGAGGTTGGAAGGGATCTTTGGAGGTCTGGTTGCCCAGGACCATGTCCAGGTGGCTTCTGAGTAGCTCCAAGGATAGAGACTCATTTATGGTCCAATAGATCAGCAGGATACTGTTAAAAAACCTTGTTGTTTCACAATGATATAGTACTGTAGTCACAGACATGCCTATGATCTAATTCAGCTATACAGTTTCCCAAAGTGGTAGTAACAAAAAAGCAGTCACATCAGATGTTAGACTGTAGAACACCAGCAAACACACTATGAATAAAATGTCCAACTCATTTCCCTTATCAGCCTGATTCTTACATAAAGAAGAGTATCTAGGTAAATACGTAGCTAAATAATGAAGTGTTTAATTTTTTAATATATACTAATCCTGTTGAGTGTAAACGTCATCTACTCAGTCTCAGCAGTTTTTTCTTTTGCACCCATAGATTTCAGTCTCTCAGATCAGTTCTCACCAACAGAAACAGAATGTCTATATTAACAAAGCTCCCTCATATAGCACAGGGATGCTTAGAATTGTAGCAGATTTAGTGATGTTTCTCAGCAGTTCCAGAAGTTTTTGGACTAATTCACTCAAAGCAGTTCTGAAGATATGAAGACAGACAAACCCGCAATTCCAGCTGAAACAAGCAAATATTCTCTCCCACACCAGTCCTCTCTCTCTCATCTCTTTTCTCCTCCTCTCCTGCCCTGGAGTATCTACAAGTCATCATTCCTTCTATCTATTATTCCCTTAATACCCATACTAACTTTACAAAAATACAAGTAAAAATAACTTAGAAGCCACAGAAGGAAGAGAATTAAAGAGCAACACAGCAGTCCCCCAGGTTCTGGTTGGAGAGGCAGGGTATGACCTTACGGAGTTCTAAGCTTTGCCTACTACCACAACATCTTTGACTGTCCTACGATTGTAGAGAAGTCTAAAACATTTATGATAAAAATAATAGGTTTATGCAATGATTTAGGGAACTTACAGGATCTATACTAAATAAACTGATGTTTTTCCCTTCTTTCATTTTCTTCCTTTTGACCTAGAAAACTGATTTTTAACTCTAAGATTCATCTTCTTAGAATGTATTTTAAATGTTTTTAGATGTCCCAGCAGCATACTTTCTGAATTTGCCTGCAGTAAAAACATAATGGAAGAAGAGCCCTATAAACTGAATTATTTGTCTCCATAAAAAAAAAAAAAAAGATAAATCTCTACCAGTTTTATTTACATGCCAATATTTAGTGACAAATTCTAGTATGTTTGCTATTAACTAGGCACACAAGACCTAAAAATTCTGAAAATAACAGAAACAACTCCAAAGAAGTAAATTAAAACTCCTAAGAGACCAAGGTGTAACAATCTCCAGTAGTGTCATGTTTGAACTTCTAGCCATTTTTGTATTTTCTTTGTTTTACATATTCCTGGCTCAGGGCTCATATCCCTTCCTGTTTCAAAGGCCTGTTCAATTCTAAACTCCCCTTCTTGTCAGTTAGCTTTTACTGATTTTTGTTGAAGAATTCTCGTTTTATATTTGTATTTAAGAAAACTGTAAATTAATTGTCAGCTGTCTAAGGCTTGGTGCTCTTAACTAATTTGGATCAAAAATGAATTTGTGGTACAAATTTACTAGTTCATTGATACAATAAATTGCAAATAGAATACTTCTTCACTAGATCATATCAAGATCTTACAAATTTCTAGAATTAGCAGATATCTTCAACAGTGAGGATCACACTACTTCCCAAAAGATCAAAATACTTTACTTCACAGTATTTTTAAGATTAATTTTCCCAAGTACATGAAACATCAGCAATGCAAAACAGTAGGATTACCAATATGACTAATTGGATAGTATTCTTCTGTGTGCACTTGAATATTACACAACAGTTAAAACTGGAATAGGAGGGTTAAAGTTATTTTTCTTTAGTTTTTGTTCATAATCTTGTTTGTCCTCATAATTGTCCTTTCTTTCCCTTCTCTACTTCTCAAATAAAAGTTTTATAGACAATTATTTTGCCGTTGATAAACAACCCAGAGAAACAACACTCTCTCAATAGCATAAAGTTACGTTTTAATTGTTTGTGTATAGCTAGTATACATGAAGCCCTCACATAACTGCTGATCCCTTTGTTAGAGAACACAGACGGAAAAAGGTAACCCACTAACAGAAAGTTTAGTTTAACCCAAAAAATTTAGTATAATTTTCAAAATGCTAAGTAATGTACCTGACAATAATTCCCATTGGAACAAGTAAAAAAGCCATACAAATGGTGTTTAATTATAACTTATTATCTACTATTAACCATTTTATAAAACACTGGATTATGAGAGATTACATTATACAAGACTACTGCCCCCTTTAATGTCTATGAAGATAAAGGATATTTGCATTGCTTATCTGTTTTCTAGTATGTAATTTTTATGTACCAGCCTGGACTTCCGATATTTTTTCAAAGAATAAACAACTCCTAATAACACACTAATTTTCACCACTTTGCTAGAAGTATCTTTCTTTTTCACAGTTTAAAAAAAAAGTTGGGATGAAAAGTACTATCACTTAGGAATTCCACTATGGAGATGTAGAACAAAATATCAAAATATGAGTTATTTGCTACTAGTAACTGTTCAGCTACTGTAATGTAGTGTGTGGGTGTATATATACACATATATATACACACACATATATATATATAAATAGTACGTACATTCACAATTCAGTATAGAAAAGGTACTCAGCATGAAAAGTTATGACTAATAGAAGAATTGCTTACCTTAAAGGTCAGCTTTCCTTTCAATCTTGATTTTTTTGTCTTCATAGCAAGTGTCTCCAGGTAGTAGTAGAATGAGAATTGCTTGTGTCCCTGTCAATGTCCAGAGCAAAGAGGTTAGTCTGTGATATATTGGTCTCTCTAATCTCTTCATATCCTCCCTGGCGCAACTGAGTATTTTGTCTAGCTCTTAATACTGAACACAGATTGCAAAATCAGTGATTCCAACTCAGCGTAGTAACAGAGTCATTTGAATCCACATACTGTTTTATAACATAACCCTCTTATATAAGGTTTAGTCTAATCAAGATATATTTTAAAAAGAAAGCCATTATTTTCAGATATACCATAGTGTTATTCCCTTTGATTGTCCTTGGCTATTTTATTATGTAATGTTTCAAATAATCCTTTTTAATTTAGAAAACTAACAGCAATATACTTACAGACAGCACGTGAACAAAAGGATTTAAAACATAGCTGGCTCTGACCCCAAAACCTTTTGCCACGTGCCCCACACTCACACGCATAAACTGAATTCTGGACAGCTGCCAGTAGCTGCTTACCTTTCTGTCTGAGTTGTTGTCTAACCTCTCTGATAACTACCGTTCCTCAAGCAAGTTTAGGAAATGAGCTGGTATTTCTCATTTAGTTAGCAACATATTTGGATGGACTGTTTTTATCAGTGTCATATTGAACTTATATAACACTTCTTTTTCTTTTATAACTAGCAAAATATGTTTGTTTGCTTTTTCTTCATAACAGCTTTGCCAAATTATTTGCCAACTTCTGCAGATTTTTAAATTCATTGATGGGAGAAAGCTTCGTAATATCCAGTCTAGTATTTTTTAATCTCTTTTATTTATTTATTCCCTCTCAATTATCTGTTAGTAGAACTAAAAAGAACAAACCCACGCCACAGCAGAAATGAGCTGACCTAGCATGACTGCTTCTGAAAGACCAAAGCAGATTACATCACATGAGGATTACAGATTAAGATTACTGTACTGATTGTGTGAATGCCTATGACAAGTTCAGACTTTTTTTTCTTTATTAAAACTTTAGCATTGGGGCAGGGGGAGAGGTTTTCTCTGTATTATTTACAATATTTCAAGATGAATGGAATTTCCTCTTGAAAAGGACAGGTTTTTTAATCTTTTTAGCAACTGCCCTCATACAAATCCATAATAGTCATTCTACATTCTATGTAGAATTTAAGAAGCTCCTATAGACAGAAAAACAGATAATTTTGGAATAAATGTCCCCAGGATGAGACTAAATTGAGGTGGCTTCTGTTTCCACTGTGACACAGAACTGTCTGCATAACCAGTGCCTAATCCTTTACAGACAGATATCCTATTGCGGCAATACCTTTAAAGTCTGACCATGTTTTCGATTATGTGCAGATATATCCATATGTATGTACACATATAAAACAAACAACAACCTGCACTATACACGTGCAGGCAAATTGTCCATTAACATATATAAATAATTTAAATATTCTGAAAATTCCTATCAAAAGTTACATTAATTTCTCTGATCTAATGGTTGATGCTTATTTTAGGCTACTACAAAGTAAAGATACTTACTTTTGTTTTCCTTCACCTCTGTGACTTTTCAAAGTATCCCACAACTACATGCAAAATAAATAACACTAAAATTTATCTACATAGGAAAGGGAAATACTGTCCTTGCTCTCTGCAAGAGACAGCTCTTCCAAGTCATTCACACTGCATTCATGAACAATGTTATGTTTTAAGACAGATGAGCAGATGAGTAATAGTTTGAAGAAAGTTTCTGATAGTCCATCTTTATATAAGTCAGATAATTGACTAGTTGTCTTCATTGACTGATGCTATTAACTTTGGACTGGAAATCTGAAACTTTAGATGATAGGTTTTCATCTCAACAGTCTCCTGGCCAGTTAGTTCTTTAAACTGGTGTTGAAACTAGTAACGTAGAATTGTTTTTCAGGATCTGCTGATTTTCTGTCTTTGGAGTTTAAGTGTTTTTATGCATTTTCCTGGCCTCAAGTTTGGATCAATGCTATAGTCCTGTGCAAGGAAAATGGCTGTCACCTTGGCACGTTTGAATTGGTTGTGGTAAGCTATCATGTCTGTCACACTTTACAAAGGGAAAGCAGATTTTCTCAGGTCTGTATCTTCTTTGCAATGGCAGTAACTGGCCGCTAAGTTAAGTAGAGAATAAAAAAGCATGAAATCAAGAATAGCAAAACAAAAAACAAACAAACAGAAATACAATTAAAAAAAAAAAAAAGCAAACAAACAGCAGAATTTGAAAACACAATGGATCCAGTATCTTTAAAGACCTAGAATCATAGAACCATACCATATACCGAGTTGGAAGGGACCCATAAGGATCATCGAGTCCAACTCCTGGCACCACACAGGTCTACCCAAAAATTCAGACCATGTGACTAAGTGCACAGTCCAAACACTTAAACTCCAACAGGCTTGGTGCAGTGACTACTTCCCTGGGGAGCCTGTTCCAGTGTGTGACCACGCTCTCACCTGATAAAAGTGTTAGCAAATGTAGACCAGAATTGTTATATTGTGTAACAATATATATATATAATATATATTGTGTAACTTGTGTCCAAGAAATATAGATTCAAAAGTAACACGTCTACTGAGAACCCACAACAGAGCAGGATACCAAAAATGAAGGGAAAAGTGTGAGTAGCAGACAGGAATGGTTATGAACTGACCACAACCACCCATTCCCCATCTTTCCTGTACTGCTTGGGTTGAGGGAAGTAGAGGAGCTGGAATGAAGGAGTGAAGATGAGTTTGGGGGAAAAAAAGTGGGAGAAGGTATTCTAGTTTTTGTCTTTATTTCTCACTATCCAAGTCCATTGTTACTGGTAATAAATCAATTTAAATTTGTGCAAAGAGAGTCTGTTTTGACTGTGACAGTAATTTGTAAGTGATCCTTTTATCTTGCCCTGTGAGTTGTTTTCATCTTATTTTTTCCCCCCATCCTGTTGAGGAGGGAGGGAGAGAGATCTGGCAACTAGCTAAGGTCAACCTACTACAATACTCCACTGGTATCTATCCATTAGTTACAGGACAAAAACTTAATGGAATCAGTCAATTTTTACATGACGTGTGATATACCACTTATAATCTAACAGAAATTGCATTATTTAAAATTATTTCATATCATGTTTTCTTCATATAAATGATAATACTAACATTTATACTTCTACCTTTCAGTATTTTACTTCTCTATAGAGCACATGAAGATCTGTCTCTGTCTTCATTATATGATAGTCAATGCTTATCTAGCAATTTATAATAGCACAGAACAGAACAGAAGAGTTCAGTTGGAAGGGACCTACAGAGATCATGAAGTCCAACTGCTTGGCCACTTCACAGCTACACAAAGGTTAAAGCATATTATTAAAGGCATTATTGACATACCTCTTGAACACTGACAGGCAAGTGGTATCAGCCACCTTGCTAGGAAACCTGTTCCAGTGTTTGACCACCCTCATGGAAAAGAAATTTTTCTTTCTATATAGTCTGAACCTCTGCTAGATTATCTAGATCCCTCTGAAAGGCTTCTCATCCCTCCAGGGTGTCAACAGCACATCCCAGTTTAGTATCACCAGCAAACTTGTTAAGGATGCATTCCATTCCCACATTCAGATCATTGATAAAAACACTGAACGGAACTGGCCCTAGAATTGAACCCTGATGAACACTGCTGCTGACCAGACAGATACACATTTACTACAAGTCTTTGAGCTCTGCTGTCAAGACAGTTCATCATCCAGTGTAGCATGAACATGTTTATGTCATGGGGGGACAGTTTGTCTAGAAGGGTATTGTGAGGGACAGTATCAAAGACCTTAATGAAATCCAGAAAGATTATGTGCACCACCTTCCATTCATCCACCAAGCAGGTGACATTACCCTAAGTGGAGATCAAATTTATCATTTTATCAAGGCAGGACTTTCCCTTGGTAAACTCTTGTTGACTATGCCTGGTAATATCTTTGTTCTTTAAGTGCCTTTAAATATCCCCCAGGACAATCTTCTCCGTAATTTTTCTACAGAGTGAAGTGAGACCAACAGGTCTGTAGTTTCCTGGGTCTTCTCTCATGTCCTTTTTGTAGATGTATATAATGTTGGCTAGCTTTCAGTCAGCAGGGACCTCCCCAGACTCCCATGATCTTTGGAAAATTGTTAGTAAATTTACTATAGAAGTCAAGCTGTAAGCAGCCAAGTTCAGGCTTGTATCTGAAATACTATTATTCAAAATTGGTGTCTATGTTCACACAATGAATTTAGACTGCTGGACTAATGGAAAGATATTTTATACTGCTTACAATTAGCTTGTGAGATACACAAAAAATATTACAGAATACATTACTTCCTGACCCTGATGTCTCTATGAGAACAGCAGGTCTCATATCCACCTGTTAAACTCTTCTCTATTCCAAAACTGAGTGGCCATCCCACACAGCTTACAGTGAACAGACTGTGGCTGTGAGACTAGGGGACTACCAGATTCTTTATTTTATAATTATAAAAGTTTTCAGCTGTAATACTTATGATGAAAACAAGCAAACAATCTTTCAAATATCTGGCATCTGAACACAAGCTTCCTGTTACAGGTAGTAATATGAGCAGATATTCTGTGTATGCAAACATTAGTCCATGTTATCTCCAGTATTTTTCTTAACTCTCCTGCAAAGTAATCTGTCTGTATACAGATGAAGAGAGTAAAAGGTTATAGGCAACTGCTACATCTCTGCCTCCATATTTTTAAAGCTTCCTTTCCAGTTCAAGGCAACTATTGTTTCAACTTCACAAGAAACAGTGGTTACTTTGCTCTCTCTTTACACTTTGACTAGAGAAAATCTCAGAAGCCGACTTCATTTTCATCTCCCATATGTTCCCTCATAAGACATTTTCCCATTCTTGCGTACCAGACTGATCTTGCTGTGTCTTGTGAGACATGATTTTGCAGAACAAGTAGGGGGTCACTGAACAGAAAGAGGCTTCTGGAATCATGTTTTAGCACTTACTCCAATAAAATCATTAGATTATTTCTGCAGAAAACTGCATTAAAATGGGTATACAGTCTGTTTTGCAGGCCTCTGAGTAACAGAGTGTATTGTTTATTTTAGTTAAAAGCATAAAAGCAAAACAACTATCTCTTTCTGCTAATATTTCTTTCCTGAAAAGTGTGTCTTTTCCGCAATGTTCCAAATATCTGATGGGAATAAATAAATAATTAAATAAATATTCATTGATAATCTCTTCCAAAGATATCTCAGCTAAGAATGTAGCTGTAACATTTAAATTGTAGCATCTCCTTGCCAACGCACAAAGTGATAAAACTGGTTGAAATGTTTCAGAATTTTGACGATTGGAACATGTGAAATATAATTTCACACTTCAACCACTTTAATATTTTTTTTAACCTAAATACCAATTTTCCATTTTTATTCTTTATTCAGCAAGATTTAGTCACAAACATCCATTGAAGCTAGAAAGTGTAGTGAATGAAATTGTTATCCTATTGATGTCAGTCGTATTTTTGTCATTAACTTCTGTGGACTTAGGATTTTTTCCACTGCTTCCTCATGTTCATTTATTCTTCCTCATACTTATTTAGTGTAGGAACTATGTAACCTACATACAAATAGTATACAAGAGGTTAGTCTAAATTCTAAAGAACTTTGGAAAAATAAAACTTTGTAGTTTATACCTCTCTAATTTGTTATTTCTACCTCTCAAATACCCATTCAGCATATAGACACAATTTTGGTAAATAATTCAGAATTATAACAACTTTAATATTTATTTTTAAACAGCCATCTGTAGCTTTATTCTTAGAATATGCCTCAATATGTATGTACCAGCAAAATAAGGCTGATTAAATGCATTCATGTTTCAAGCACAGAACCTCTTAACAGTTAATTGGAACGACATCTTCTCAAAAGAGATGCACCAGCAGGTGGCTTTTGAATTTGATTTAAGTCTACAACTGCAAATCATTGATCAGTGGCAAGATCCTACTGACTCTTTTTAGTCCTGAATCAAGAGTTACACCATCTGAACATGATCATAACTTGTGAGCTCTGCAATGCAGCCCAGCTTCTGTGAACCTTCCTCATGTACTCAGTTTATGGAAGGAGTTATAATTTATACAGTGACAATATACCAGATAATGCCAGTACAAGAGAAACAAATATTTTCCCTTTACGCAGGAATCTGTTCAGCTGCATAACAGCCTCAGCTCTAAAGGAAATCACAATTTGCAGGAACCAGTTACGAGGTAACTTCCACAATCGATTACACATTGATGCCAATGGGACTGCATGAGAAGAAACGAAGCACGAATTGTGAAGTGCATTTATGTTCAGCCACAATCCTATTTCCTTCCCTCAAGCTTGAAGGTGGAACTTTGCTTTTTATAACTATTATAAATCACGTTTCTTTCCATTGCCTGCAAGCCTGCTAGACATTTCCAGAGGCATAAACAGAATCAAAGCAAGACAACTGTTTGTGCTGTTAGTGCAAATGCTTTTCATTACTCCAACCAGTTTAACTCTTTGCTAACCGACTCTTAATGACGACACCTTCTGTCTTCCCAAAAGATGCATAAATATGATTTATTGCAATGTAAGTTTGATTGAAGCTTTCCTATATTGGAGAAACATCTGTAAATGCAGTTTACGTACTTGCTCCTAATATTTTAGGCAAGCTTTTTTTGCCACTTGCTGCCAAATTCACTTCTTCCTCCTATAAAAATATGCAGTGGATTAATCACAGACAGGATTGGATCTATTTCTTGCATGGCTCTCCCACTATAGTACCAGAAGGAAGAATTCAAAGGTTTTATTTGCCTTAAACTGGGGTAAAATATACTGAATATTGCTAGATATGATTCATCTAGAGACTCATCTGACAAGTTCTGAAAAAAAATATATTACCTTCTCCAGCTATGGAGATAGAATGTTCCTAAATTCGGCACTATTAATTGACTTGTAGTTATAAATTACAAGAAATGTAATTCTGTTTCTAGGACCGTGTGGTCATCTGACAGAACAGTATGTTCAGTTCCTTAACAGTGATGAAAGTACATAAATAATGACCAAAAAAAAAAAAAAGCAACAGGAAGGAAGGAAAAGTAGAGTTCCTTAGAACTCTATTCTTAAGAATTTTAAGTAGTATAGGTCTGAACCAGTCTGAAGAGAACTGTGTATTCAGAATATTTTATGTTTGCTTACTTGTTTTCCCATTTTATATACACTTTGTCATGATTCTCTACCTTTCTTTTGACTGAACTGTAATTACTGGAAATATTGCTTTTAGTTGTATAGCTTCCTAAAAAGACATCTCATGTACTCCTACTTTTATAAGAATATCAATCAAACAAAATGAATACTGTTACAGTGTAAAAGAAAGAAAATTAAGTCTGCAAGAAGCATCAGAAGAAAAAAAAAAGTTGTTCTAAAAGCAGATTTAAAGTGTTTATTTCAAACTGTATTTAATGATCACAAGTAGTTAGCTTCTATAATCTAATAGTGCAAGCGTAAAATGCAGACAGAAGGAAAATTTCATAAAGATGAGCTACAGAGGTAACAGAACATTTTTCTGTAATAAATAAATAAATAAAAGTTTTTCTTGTAGCTACCTTCCAGCTGGAATTAATTATTTACCTTGTCCTTCACAGTGCAGGAAAAAACAACTCTTTGCAATTTTCCTTATCTAAAGAAATCACTGAGTGTCACAGTTACCTTGTGACAGGGGTTCTCTTTTCCTAAGGAAGCCACATCCTTTTCCCTAACCTGTATTCCGTAGCAGGGCACAGATATGGTAGCTGCAGAGAGAGGTCATGATAACTGTATTAGAAAAAAAGTTCACGAAGAAGTTTTCACTGAAACTATTTCTGTAAGCTTACAAAAAAAGTCTTAAGGTAGCGCATATAGTCAACAGACACGCTAGGTTGAGAAAAATTTCTAAATATTTTTATTGCTTATTTATAAAAGCAGCCAAATGTCTTAGGGAGTTTTGTCTGACAACAAGTCAAGACAAGTAAAGCACACAGGTGTCAACTTCAGTGAAAAAAAAAATGCAACAGCCCAAACAACAATTAATATTATTAAAAAATAAAAATAGAAAATCTAATGTAGGAATAGATTCTTTCCCAGATCTGTTCACATTCTTTTATGGCTAGTTCATGGGACAAAAACGAAGGAACATTATTATCCTGCTTTACCTAGAAACAGACTCATCTCTCTGAAAACTCTCTGGGGAACAGGTAGATCTTTTTTATGCTATACATCAGAGCACTAGAGAGAAATACAAGAAAACCAATGGGAGCCTCAGTAAGTCATATATATCATGACTTACATAAATCTTCCTTTCTATTCAAAGTGCTAAATTATCTGGGTTCTGCTAATAAAATTCATCTGAATAAAGTTCTTGTTATTCAATTAACTAATAAAGATGTGAGTTCAGCTGGCCTCTCATTTGTTGCTGATTTCTGTTAGCCAATTGCTGATTGATACCAGGTCAGGCAGTGTCCCCAGGCAGCTGGTACTGAGAAACAATTTGAATGCACCCCAAAAGCACATTCAGAGAAGGAAGGAAGGATTTTTTATATTGAAGTCCATATTAACAAAAGTTTTTCTGCTTCTGTTTTATGACCTGCATTTTAGGATGTGTTAAAAATAGCATAGCTAACTGGGAAAACGAGGTGATTCTCTCGCTATATTTAGCATTGGTGTGGCCTCACCTTGAATATTGTGTGCAGTTCTGGGATCTGCAATATAAAAATGTTGTTAAGGTACTTGAAAGTGTCCAGAGGAGGGCAACAAAGCTGATAAAAGGGCTGGAAGGCACATCTTATGTAGAGAGGCTGAGGACACTTTGTCTAGTTTTGAGAAAAGGAGGCTGAGAAGCAACCTCATTGCTCTCCACAGCTTCCCAAGGAGGGGAAGTTGAGGGAGAGTGTAGGTCTCTTCTCCCTGGTAACCAGTGATAGGACACATGGGAATGGCACAAAGCTGTGCCAGGGGAGGTTCAGACTGAACATTATGAAAAATTTCTTTACCATGAGGATGGTCACACACTGGAACAGGCTTCCTAGAGAGGTGGTTGCTGTCCCGTGCCTGTTCAAGAGGCATTTTGACAATGCCCTCAATAATATGCTTGAACTTTTGGGTAGCCCTGAAGTGGTCAGACAGTTGGACTACATGATCTCTGTACGTCCCTTCCGACTGAACTATTCTATTCTATTCTATTCTATTCTATTCTATTCTATTCTATTCTATTCTATTCTATTCTATTCTATTCTATTCTATTCTATTCTATTCTATTCTATTCTATTCTGTCCTGTCCTGTCCTGTCCTGTCCTGTCCTGTCCTGTCCTGTCCTGTCCTACCCACATTGCTGCCCAGTGTTTTGTCAGCTTCTGTACTTAATTTCAGATCAGATATGTATCATTTGAACTGACTTAGCTTACATGCAAGCTCACCTTCATTTATTTCCAAACCTTTATCTTCTTGTTTTATGATGATGGTACACAGAAAACATCCATTGTGATGCCTGTTATTTCCTGGGAAAAATATTCCATATTCAACAACAACCAATCCTGTTCTTATTCTTGAGATGCTGGTTAGAAAAGGATATGAAATGATGATAAAATGAAACAAACAAAAATGTCTGGGTCTTCATAAGGAGATGCAAAGTTTATTTTTAGATTCTGTGAAGAGAAACTGATGTATGCAAAGAGCTAAAGTCAAAAATAGCAAATTATGTGATTCTGGTTGAAATGGCTTCCCTTCAGACTGAAAGCACTGCCCCTGATGTTTTGGTTGCAATGTGCCTTTCAAGACTAGTTTGCATATATGTGATGTTACAGAATAAAAGGCTGAAATGGTAATGATTTCATGCTGCAAGTCTGAAGCAGTCAGAAACTCATAAATGGTCAGGGCTAAGCTAAAGTTAATGCTAAAGTCTACTTATTAAAATACTTCATTATTTTTTTCCCTCCTTGTTCTTTTTTCTTAAAAAAAAAAAAAAAAAAAAAGCACATGGCACATGGGAGAAATGGGAGAATATCATAGAACCATAGAATGGTTCAGGCTGGAAGGAACACTAGAGATCATCTAATTCCAACACCTCCCACTAGACCAGGTTGCTCAAAGCCCCATCCAGTCCGGCCATGAACAGTTGCAGGGATGGGGCATCCACAGCTTCTCTGGGCAACCTGTTCCAGTGCCTCACCACCCTCAGAGTAAAAAAGAATAGTTAAAGTGTGTTGAACAAGAGAATTAAGGTAGATTTCCTTTTAGATGTGTTCAGCTGGCTACTTTTAAAGGAAAATTAGTATGTATTCCTTTTACCCATATGTTATCAGGACCATATCAGGTACAGTATCTGGGCACTTGAATATGACAGAAGTCAGGAAGTACATTTTCTAACAGTTATCAAGTTAGATGCCTAACTGCTACTGATTCCAGCACACTAATCAGGCTAGCCCCCAGAGAGTAGCAAAGAAAGTGGGGAATGTATCAAGAATAAGATTAAGAAGACAAGGTGACCACCAGTGGAATGAACTCAGAAATATATTCTGGTCATCTCATTTTAGGTTTCTGATGGGAGACCTTATGGGTCTCTACCTCTAGTTTCTGCCTCTTAGTACACAAATGAAACCCTGCAGGCCTTCTGTCTTACATTTCTCCCCCAGGTTTTATTGTTGGGAGGAAAGAAAGCAATGTTAAACTCTAAATTTACCTTTCATCTATCAAATTGTTTTATCATTCTAGTACCTATTTGCAAATTTTAACGTCCATACTGATAAAAAAAATACAGTCTATCATGATATACTGATGTAAAAGTAAATGAGAGAATGGATTTACCAATAGAGGTTAATCTAATTTTCCACTGATAGGACACTGAACTTTCATTTTCCATAAAAGTTGTGTGTCCCTTATCTATCTGGGTATCCGTTAAACATCTGAGCTAGTGCTGCAGTGGTGAAAACTGGATAACACTGAGGTACTCAACTTATTAAAGAAATAAAAAAGGAGTAAGAAATATGAAAAAGCACTTTGTAGAACAAAAGAACAAGGCTGGCGAGGGTTTAAAATAGATATTTTCTACAATTGGTCATAAGATAAATCTTTTTAATATGCTTTCTTATGCTGTTGGCACAAAGTGGAGGAGTGGGTTAATGAGATTCTCCGACTAAACAGAATTGTAATCATTGTCCAAACAGGAAAGAACTGGAAATGCTCTTTCATATAGGAAAAATTGGATGATCTTGAGGACGGCAATAATAGAAATGAAGTGAAATTCAATAGCTTGTGAACTTAAGGCTAAACAATAGGAATTGACGTCACAATCCACAGTCTGAAACTCAGCAAGGAAAAAGGACATAGGTAAATATATCTGTTACAGGATGACTAGAAACCACTGATGTGAAAAAATATCATTTCCAATAAGGTCCAGACTACTAGGTTACTTTGACCATGAGCTGATAATGCTTTTTCTCTTCTTTTCAAAATACTGATTTGCTACTACAGTTCTTTGGATCCTTAAAATAAAAACTGATGCCAGTCAAAACATGTATTCTACAGAATGCTAAAAACAGCACACAGAAATCTACTAGTAAAAACAGACTGCCACATTGTTTACCTCATCAGGGGGGTACGAGATTACAGAACTGTAGCACATACTACTGTTTGCATATTCAGACAGTGGAGTCTAATTCTTATGAAACATAAATGAGCACAGTTTTTGACATGGATATCCAGCAATTAAAGATAGATACATTGTAATGGAAATAAACATAGCATGAATTTCTGCTTGAACAGAAACTGTTTATTGTGGCGTTCAAAGTAGAGATGCCATACATTAAATGGCAGGTAGACTGATCAGGCAGCTTAAGAGAATATCCTCATTGGAGCAGACTATACATAATCAGGAGGACAGCGAATAGCAAAATATGCATCACCTTCCAATTTTCACAGGAATAACTAGCTAGGAAGAACATTTCATCATCTCTGACAAACAGTAAATTCTCCATTAATAATTAAACTGACATTTAAGTGTTCAGAATTAGCTTTTAAGTTAATCTTCTCTGAGACATATCCATGTATCTCTGCTGTAATTATAGCACATTTGCCTCATTTAATTGATGCTTTTAATCTAAAAGGTTCTGTTTTAAAACACATTCCCCTAAAACACATAGTAGGAATGAATTATTGGCAAGACAGCAAAATTGTTCTGAGGACCATAAATCACTAGAGCATTAAAGATACTGGGCACTGATATTTATTTTAAGATAAAGTAAATGAAAGTTAACCTTTGATAGTATGCCTAAACCCTATAGTAAGTGATCTGTTTTCAAAAGCCATGTGCTGTGGACAAGTACTAAGGAAACCCAACACTTCAAAGAAAAAAAAAATCTACCACATATTTATTTTACTCAAATAGAATTGGAGCCAACTCTAATCAAAAACAACTGTAAAAACCTTTCCCTGTTTTTTGTTCTTATTTATATTCAGACATTAAGACATAGGAGAGTGATGTTCATCATGTTTGTTGTGTCTTATTCAAACTGAGTGGGATATAATTCCCAAACTAAAACTCGGCTAAAAAGAAATTTTGAAATAGAATATCAATAAAAACAGCTGAAAATAGTACTTTACAGAATCACACAATCGTTGAGGTTGGAAGGGACCTCTGGAAATCATCTGATCCAACCCTCCTGCTCGCACATGATCAACTAGAGCAGGATGCCTACCCCATGTCAGTATAGTTTTTGAATATCTTCAAGGAAGGAGACTCCACAACCTCCCTGAGCAACATGTGCCAGTGCTCAGTCACACTCAGTAAATAAATAAATAAATAAATAAATAAATAAATGTTCCCTCAAGTTCAGAAAGAACCTCCTGTGTTTCAGTTTCAGACAAGAGCCCATTTCCTCTTGTCCTGGCACTGGGCACCACTGAAAAGAGCCTGACTCAATCTTCTTTGAACCCTTAATTCAAGTATTTATAGACAATGATGAGATCCCCCTGAGCATCCTCTGTTCCAGGCTGAACAGTCCCAGCTCTCTCTGCCTTTCCTCATATGTGAGATGCTCCAGTCCCTTGATAACTTTGTGGACTTTCACTGGAATCTCTCCAGTATGCCCATGTCTCTCTTGACCTGGGGAGCTCAGACCTGAACACAGTACTCCTGGTGTGGCCTCACCACTGCTGAGTATGGGGGAAGTATCACTTCCCTCAACCTGCTGGTTTTGCCTGGTGCAGCTCACATTACCATTAGCCTTCTTTACAGCAAGGGTATATTCCTGGTCCACCAGGACCACCAGGTACTCTTCTGTAAAGCAGTTTTCTAGCTGGTCAGCCCCCATATATTGGTGCATGAAGTTGTTCCCCCCCATGTTCAGGAAACTGCATTTCACACAGTTCAACTGCATGACTGATTCTACTAATGCCTAAGTTGTGTGTTGGATAGATTGCATATGAGATCAATGAAGGGAAGGGAAGGGAAGGGAAGGGAAGGGAAGGGAAGGGAAGGGAAGGGAAGGGAAGGGAAGGGAAGGGAAGGGAAGGGAAGGGAAGGGAAGGGAAGGGAAGGGAAGGGAAGGGAAGGGAAGGGAAGGGAAGGGAAGGGAAGGGAAGGGAAGGGAAGGGAAGGGAAGGGGGAAGGGAAGGGAAGGGAAGGGAAGGGAAGGGAAGAAGGGAAGGGAAGGGAAGGGAAGGGAAGGGAAGGGAAGGGAAGGGAAGGGAAGGGAAGGGAAGGGAAGGGAAGGGAAGGGAAGGGAAGGGAAGGGAAGGGAAGGGAAGGGAAGGGAAGGGAAGGGAAGGGAAGGGAAGGGAAGGGAAGGGAAGGGAAGGGAAGGGAAGGGAAGGGAAGGGAAGGGAAGGGAAGGGAAAGGATGTCTCTCTGATCTCTTTAAGACTGACCCCAATTTCAGTGACAGAATAAAGAGTTGCATACTAATATTAATAGCTTAGAAAGGAACAGAGTATCAAAATCAAACAGAAAAATATTGTAGAGACTAGAAAGATCTTTAATACGCAGACATTGAGGTGGATGATTTTTACTCTTGACTATGCTAGGCTGAATTTGTAACTTTAATTTAGCAATAAAACTTTTAGTTTTCCCTTCCTTGGGCATTCTTAGCACTTTAAAATTAAGATGAATATTTCCTGAATCACATATCACAGAGTGAATAAAAAAGCATTCTATCTTGTCTACCTAAACTGTGCTACCCCCTGTATGACATTAAATGCTACATATTTTCTACTCTACAGATGTTTATCAGTACTTGTGAGAAGCTCTTCCTGCTGTTTACCAGCCTGGCAGATCTATACACTTTTCACTTTTAAACACATAGCACATATTTCCTTTTTCTATTCTAAACAGTTTCAGAAGTCCAAAAAATCTTAGCAGGTGCTAAATGTGGATTTTCAGCTGAGTGTGAGGCTTCAAGAAAGCATCACAGGGAAAAAAAGATTTTTTACAAACAACATTGAACACAGTTGTAACAAATGAGACATACCTTTTTATTAAAAAAATAAAAAAGAAGTATTTTGAGAATAATTTAATTATAGCATTGTGCTAAATAAAAATCATACATTGACTGTCTTTCTGAAAAGGGGTTAGCTAGCTAAATGGAAGCCTGGATGTACTGGCAGAAAGATTTTGACAGATAAGAAACTGAATTGAATAAAATGAATGAACATTCTATATTTAACTGTACTGTCATAGGCACAATAAACTGTGAGACTGTTTAAAAAAAAAAAAAAGAAAGAAAGAATGAAAAAAGAAAGAAAGAAAAGAACTCATGAATTTTAAGACATTTTATAGATTGGATTATTTTTATTTCTGATCTGATTTGAAGGTCTAAGAATGATGATCTTTGGGTTTTCTCTACAACCTGAAGGGCAAAAGACTAGATAAAATCTTGAGGACAAATAGCACTACAAATCTAACAAGCAATGTTTTATTTAAAATCTTAGTTTCTCTGAATAAGCTAAGAATTTGGTCCACTACATTTCTTCCAAGAAACAAGGCTTACATGAACACTGAAAAGCATGAGACTCGTGATAAAATTGTAACAGAGGGCATAACATTAACTAAAAACACCCCAAACGAAGTACATCCTGGCATTCAATCCTAGTATCTAACATCTTGGTTTAGATGACATTTATGTCTACTTAAAGTTTAACATCACCTGTATAAGTCAAGATAGTTATCTAAGTTCACTCTACCCCACCTTTCAGAAACAAACTTCAGAATCGCAGGAAGGTTTAGGTTGGAAGAGACCTCTGGAAGCCATCAGGTCCAACACCCTGCTCAAGCAGGGACACCGAGAGCAGGCTACCCAGGACCGTGTCGCAATGACTTTTGAAGATCCCCAAGGAGGGAGACTCCACAGCTTCTCTGAGCAACCTGTGCCAGTGCTCTGTCAGCTGTACAGTAAAGTGCTTCCTGATGTTCTGATGGATCCTCTTGTGTTTCGGTTTGTGTCTATCACCTCTTGTCCTGGCACTGGGCACCACTGAAGAGGGCCTGGACCTGTCTTTTTGCACCCTCCCTTCAGGTGTTTATAGACATTGATAAGGACCCCCTGAGCCTCCTCTAGACCAGGCTGAACAGTCTCAGCTCTCTCTGCCTCTCCTCAAAAGAGAGTGCTCCAGTCCCTTGATCATCTTGATTGCCCTCCATTGTCTTCTTTCTAGTATGCCCATGTCTCTCTTGTACTTGGGACTCTTGTACTAGACCTGTACACAGTACTGGTGTCCAACGAAACTTTCATGGTTAGGGAAGCCTCCCACCTTCTCCAGTGAGACTGCCCATGAGAAGGCTATGGTGTCTCTTTTTGATCCAAATCAATCTTCTTCCCTTTCTCCCCCATGTTTTCACTCTTGGAATGGTACTGACATGCAGCACAAATTATGACACTTCTATTCTTTTTCCCTAGACCTCTCAATTTGCAAACATAATTTCTTTTTTTAATCAGCATATCCTCCTAGATTAAATGGCTTTCCTGCTAATCCTGAACCTTTTAAGGCAGTTGTTATATTCTAAATACATGTTAATGAAAAAGTCACTCTGTCTTCCATCATACCAAACCTCTGGTGAGCTCTCCATAAAGACTGCACAGAGTATATTAATGGTAACAGAGTTTGTTAGTCTTCTGAACTACTTCAGAAACAAATATCCACTACATTCAATTGAAATGAACCTCAATAAAGTATCAGATGCTCCTACTGCTACTTAAGCATACATTCTAACTTTTCAAGATGCAGGGAAATGGATGGAAAATTAAGAATGGTGTAAAAAAAAAAATAGGCCCTCTAGGTATTAATTATTCATTACTGGATAGCTGTGGATAGGTGTGAGGGATTTTATTTAGGAGAAGCTACAAGTCAGCTGAAAAAAGCCAAGGAAATGGGACACAGTAAGATAAAAATGCTTCAAAATAAAGTTGCTGCAAAGTGCCTAAATTACCAGCAAAAAGATAGAGGTAAACCACTTGTGAAAGGAACAGTTCAATCAGAACCACAGGAAGTTTTCAGAAGGGTGAACCATCTTTACTGCTGAGGTTTAGACTACAACCATTTTATACATATATATATATATATTTATTATTTTTTTCCCCAGAAGCAACATATAAAGTTGGGTTCCTCGTTCCTATAATTCCATTAACTGTAGATGTTGTCTTTCCCTGACTATTTTCCATATTATGTCTATGTTGGTTTATATGTAATTGTTTTTAAATTTAAAATTAGATATTTATGATATGACAAATGTATAAAAACACACTGTTGCAAAAGTTAAGAGTTAAGTAATTTGTGCTAGTTACGACTGCATACTTCTTAATTTTAGTGTGCTTGCACAACACTAGAAAATTAATTATCAACCCGTCCCTTGAAAATATTGATTTAACATTGCTGGGGTATCAAGCTTTAAGAAAATGAGACCATATTTGTAAGTATGTACCAATAATTTAGAACTCTTACCAATGAAGCCTCTCAAACAATTTACAAATGCTACTAAATTTAGAATCTCTGTAGCCTTCCATACTACAAAAAAATAATTATTCCTGGTTTTAAAACAAATTAAAACAAAGAGATTAATTGACATACTAAAGTCCTGAAGAAGTCTCAGGCTGATGTGGGGAAACTTAGGGCTCTTTTTTTCCAACTCCTTTGCCTTGATATTTGACTATCTTTGCAGTATGCAGTTGCCATACCCACATCTCTTATCTGTCTGAATAAATTAAATCCTAAATAGTTTTTTTACCAAAAAAAATATAATTAATTAAAAATTAAGAAAAAAATTAAGAATTTTCTCAATTGCCCATCAATAGAATCTTCCCAGAAAATGAGACCTCCACAACTTACAAGCAAAACGGATTATACAGTTTTCAGCTTTTCTTCCCATTATGCTCACAAGTAGCTGTGTCTTGAGTCTAGATTTTGCTTACAGTAATTTCAATCTAGGTGACAAAACAGACATTAAATGCATGGCAGCACAAAGCAAAGAATGCTGTTATTGCAACTGATCTTAACCTCATGAGTCATCGCAACTATGAGCAATTGCCATAGTTGTTCCCATTAAAATCAGCTTTAATGACAGTGAATGATTATGTTTGATATTTTATATGTAATGCTTTAGCGGATAACTTAATGTGCAAAGTCACGTTCTTAACAGTTTACTCAACTTTAGAACTACTGGGCTGAAGGATCCCTTGGATCCCTTGAAATCTGATTCTTGCACTTTATATTTTGTGACTTTCCAAATTATGGATTATTTGGCAACTGATTCAGGAATCAGGAAAGGAAAAAAAAAAAAGGCCAGATGCCAAACAAATATAATTTTATATAAGTTATGAAAAGTTCTCGTTAGGATTTAGACCTGTTTTGCAAACTTGTGGTATTTTACATTTAGGTATAATAGCCTTAGAGAAAGATAAAATATTTTAGTGGCAATTCTTTCGCTCATGCTTTGTAACATCATCAATCTTCACACAATTACTTGGCACCTCTTGAGAATTATATGGTGACATTTTGTTTAAAATGCTTTAAGTAACTTAAAACTTCATAACGAAGAAGTAGCCTTTTATTTGCACCAGATATTCCTGCTTTTCTGCAATTGTGCAAATATTCACAGAAGTATTTATTCATACCAGTGAATTCTTAATTGTCACTAAGACAGTACTGGAACTACCAAATTGTCAGCTTGTTGTGGGGTTGCAAAGGCCTGACTGCATGTTTTACTACTGACATCAGCATGTGTATAGTTCAATTATTATTTTTTTCTACAACTCATATTTTATCAGAAATTTTTGCTTGCTGATAGATTTCCACTTGAGGATAGGTTGCATCAACAGTGGGAACTCTGATATCACAAGGTCTTGAGACCCCTAAGGACTAGGGGATTTAACATAAACAATAACATAAGAGTTTAACATAAACAATAAATTGAACTTGCTTTTAAAGGAGAACTAACCCTTGACTGCACAAAGAAAAGAATCACGGCTATCTGCTTCAGTCTGTGTTAACAGAAATAATTAATTAATCAAGCTACTGTAGACATAAGAGCTACATATAGACATCAAGCTACATATAGACATAACTATAAAAGTTTCCCAAACTTTTGATACCCGAGGCACATGTTTTTCTATTTTAAAACTGACAACATATGACAGATCTCCCTGAGCAGTCCTGACCAGCTCGGCTAGAGAACAGTACTATGACCAGCTGCTAGACCTGTCATGCATGATATTCTGCTCCTCGGGCCCCTTGCTCTTGCCAGGCTATTTAGATTGGTTGCAGGGCAGAACACACTGGCCAGCACAGTGTACCTGTTGGAAATTTTTACTGCAAGGCATCAGAAAAAAAAAAAAAAAAGTAAAAAAAAAAAGTAGGAAGACAAATTTAGAAACATTGTATTATTATTATTATTATTATTATTATTATTATTATTATTATTATTATTATTCACAAGCTTAGAGAGAAATCCTGGCCATACAGAAAATAACAAGAGCTTATCCTCCATTCATTACTATCTTCGTTACACCTATGGTGTGAGTGGAAGCCCAGAGATAACAAGCCAGCATAGCATCCACATGAAAGAGAATAGAAACCACAGTGTGCAAATACACAGCATGAAGTCCAAGAATTATTGCTGCTTATCTTTTCCTCCTGTCTCTCCATTATTTTTATGCTTTAGACCAGATGTAGTTGCTGCCATTCAGCTGGGCTGAAGGAGCCCCTGGAGTCTGATTCTTGCACCTGACACTGTTTTGGTACTTTCCATGTCAAACTGGAACAAGTCATCGACCCTCCAAGCCTGTTCCCTAATTACTAAGATAAAAAATTGGACTTTTTCCTAATAACCTTTCCTAACTCCATGAATATGAAATTCTTACCAGAACGCTGATATGGTTTCAAAAGGGGAGTAGACTGAAACTACCTCAGTGTTGATTATGACTTGTGGTTAAGGGAATTTCTGAAAAGATAGGAAACTTGGCTTTGTATTCCACTGAACAGAGTTAAGAACTGGATCCTGTCTTCTGCTTCCTGAGCAAGTTCTCTACCCACCAAAATACTCTGCATCATCCTCTTTTCCTCAACACAGTTTCTCAATTTTTTCAGTTCCAAGAGAGCCTAATCTGTCAAAAACTGATTCAGATGTACCCTGAAAAGTCCTTTCAGATCAAGCTGCTTGGAGAACAGATGTCTAGCTCTGGATCCTGATCAGACTGAGACATGAGCTATGCACAGAACTGTTCAACACTGTCAAGAATGAAGAATGGGGTATATTTAGAAAAAGAACTGTAGGCACTAAGGAACATGCAAAATGTTTGGTCTCTTTAAGAACTGGGGCTAGTCTGGCTTATGGGGACATTAGAGGAAGGAACCTAGAGGTCCTTAAGTCATACTTTGACACCTTAGCTCTACACAAATCCCACTTCAACTACTTCGATCCTATTTGGCACCTTTTCACTAAGAGTATTTAACAATGAATATTGTATATGCTTTTATTAATTAAGCTTATTCTATGGGATTTTAAATAATATATATAGAACAGATGCTTTATGTGATAGGACTTGAGGCAATGGTCACCAGCTGGAACACAAGAGGTTCCATCTGAACATCAGGAAGCACTTCTTTACTGTGCAACTGACAGATCACTGGCACAGGCTGCACAGAGAAGCTGTGGAGTCTCCTTCCTTGGAGATCTTGCCACTGGGACATGGTCCTGGGCAGCCTGCTCTGGGTGTCCCTGCTTGAGCAGGGTGTTGGACCTGATGGCTTCTGGAGGTCCCTGCCAACTTTAGCCATTCTGTGACTCGCAGAGTTATATACACAGCTACCAAGTTTAATATAATGGAACAATGCATCTGTCCACTAAAGTTTCAGAATTTTACCAAAGCCCACTAAAATACTCATCTAATGGAACTCAAATGTCAGCAGTAGTGGAATAATTTCTACGTGTTTCCTACTGCTATATTTTTTTGAAAAAAAGGGGAAAACACTATTTAAATTATTATGGTTTCCATATTGGAAGGGACTTTATTTTCTATGGACTCCAGGGAAACTGATGCCAAGATACTATGAATTACTTTCAAATAACAGTGTGCCAAGACTCTGTTAAAGTATTAAAAAAAAATAATGAGCTTCAGATTTGTTCAAAAGCACAAATGGGAACTACTGTAAAACTCCTAAAGAATTCTGTGGCTAAAACCTCACTATCTTGACTTATCTTTTGTAAGCACCACTAAGAAGTACTCTTTTCAAAGTATGGGGCAGTCATGTTTCTTCCTTAATGAAAGAGATACTGCAGCCACAACAAAATAAACACAGTATCTTATATCCCATAGTTATCTGTTGTAGTTTCCTGATACTGAAAAGTCAAATATTAGAGTACGATTGTTATTTTTTAAAGGTGGTCATTAAATGCCACATTACAGAGGCTAAGGATAACTTAAATGAAATCAGTATCTTTGAAATTATTAGAATATTTGAAATAATTGAACATTTTTGAACTACTTTTGAACTATTCAAAATAACTGAAGCGTATTATTATTTGCTGTCCTTTGAAATAGTAATAACTGTTGTAAGGAAATAGAGGGTAGGGGAAGGGAAATTCACAGTCCATGGTCTAATTTGGTGTTAAAAATAGACCATGAAGAATTCGTGAATAGCATAGGTATGGTATTCCTGATATCTGAAAATGCAGTATCTGTATATTGGTATAACATTTTGGAAATCTCACTTTGACTATAGGTTACAATCTGATGGGAACTCACCAGCAGAAACATGGATAAAACTTAAGTCTCAGAGCCTCCACTATGGGATTTAATATACAACAGACAATTCAAAGAATGGTACTCCAAGATAATCATCAAGATAAGATATATCATCAGTATAAGCGAAACCTGGTGGGATGAGTCCTGTGGCTGGTGTGTTGCAATAGATGGTTACAGGCTCTTCAAGAGGACAGGCAGGGTAGGCGAGGTGGTGGGGTGGCAATGTATGTGAAGCATGGGCTGGACTGTGTGGAAGCTGGCGATGGCAAAGTTGAGAGCCTCTGGGTAAGGATTAAGGGACGAACAAATAAAGGGGATATCATTGTGGGAGTCTATTACAGACCACCTGGCCAGGACGACAACGCCGATGAATTATTCTTTGCAGAACTAAGAGATGCCTCAAGATCAACTCCCCTTGTCCTAATGGGGGATTTCAACTTGCCAGACGTCAACTGGGATCACCACACGGCTGACACAAGCAAGTCCAGGAGGTTCATAAAGCACCTAGATGATAACATCTTGGTGCAGGTGCTAAGAGAGCCAGCTAGGAAAGATGCCCTCCTCGATCTGTTGCTGGAGAACAGAGAGGGTCTTGTGGGAGACGTGGCAATTGGCGGCCGTCTCGGTCATAGTGACCATGAAGTGGTTGAGTTTAGAATTTATGGTGACAGAAGGAAAACTGCACCAAAACTTCAGCCCTGGATATGGGGAATGTAGACTTCAGGCTGCTCAAGAAACTAGTCAGCAAGGTTCCCTGGGAAACTGCTTTTGAAGGCATTGGTGTCCATCAGTGCTGGTCAATCTTTAAGCACTGCCTCCTAAAAGCACAAGATCAGGTGATTCCAAAATATCGGAAGTCAGGCAAGTGGGGCAGAAGGCCGGCCTGGCTGACCAGGGAACTTCTACTGGAGCTTAGGCGAAAAAAAGAAAGTGTACGGCTGCTGGAAGGAGGGTCAGGCGACGAGGAAGGAATACAGGGATGCTGTTCGTGTTTATAGGGAGAAAATTCGTGTGGCCAAAGCCCAACTAGAGTTGAAGCTGGCCATGTCTGTGGGAGACAATAAAAATTGTTTTTTTTAGATATGTGAACAGGAAAAGGAGAACCAAAGAAAACACAGGTCCGCTACTAGATGGGGAGGGTCTCCTCACAGACAATGACATAGGCAAAGCAGAGACGTTTAATGCCTTCTTCGCCTCTGTCTTCAACACTGATGATGGGCTTCGGGACCCAGGGTACCCTGAGATGGAGGACCATGACGGTGGGAATGACAAACTCACAACCGACCCTGAACGTGTGCGGGATTTGCTGCTCCACCTGGATCCATACAAGTCCATGGGTCTGGATGGAATTCATCCCAGGGTGCTTAAAGAGCTGGCTGACGTCTTCACGGGACCTCTCTCAATTATTTTTCAATGATCTTGGGAATCTGGAGAGGTCCCAGTGGACTGGAAGCTGGCAAATGTTGTGCCAATTTTCAAGAAGGGTAAGAAAGAAGACCCTAGCAATTACAGGCCTGTCAGTCTCACATCAGTGCCTGCTAAAATTATGGAGAGGATGATCCTTGAAGTTATTGAAGTGCACTAGGGCGACAATGAAGTCATTGGTCCCAGCCAACATGGGCTCATGAGGGGTAGGTCCTGCCTAACAAATTTGATTTCTTGTTATGATAAGATCACCCATCTAGTTGATCAAGGGAAACCAGCTGATGTGATCTTTTTGGACTTCAGCAAATCTTTTGACACGGTTTCCCATAGGATCCTACTGGACAAAATGTCCGGCATACAGTACTAAACAAAAATATAATGCAATGGGTGAGCAATTGGCTGACGGGCAGGGCTCAAAGGGCTGTGGTAAATGGGGCCACATCTGGCTGGCGGATAGTCACTAGTGGGGTCCCTCAAGGCTCCATTTTAGGGCCAGTCCGCTTCAACGTTTTTATAAATGATTTGGATGTAGGACTAGAAGGTGTTTTGAGCAAATTTGCCGATGACACCAAACTTGGAGGAGTTGTGGACTCGGATGAGGGTGGAAAGGCCTTGCAGAGAGACAGATTGGACAGATTATCTGGACAGATTGGAGAGCTGGGCGATCACAAACCACATGAAGTTTAACAAGAGCAAGTGCCAGGTCCTGCAGCTGGGACGGGGCAACCGTGGCTATACGTACAGACTGGGCGACGAGATGCTGGAGAGCAGCCTGCAGAGAGGGATCTGGGGGCTGTGGTTGACAGCAAGTTGAATATGAGCCGGCAGTGTGCCTTGGCAGCCAGGAGGGCCAACCATATCCTGGGGTGCATCAAGCACGGCATTGCTAGTCGGTCGAGGGAAGTGATTGTCCCGCTCTACTCTGTGCTGGTGCGGCCTCACCTCGAGTACTGTGTGCAGTTCTGGGCACCACAGTACAAAAAGGACATTAAACTGTTCGAGAGTGTCCAGAGGAGGGCGACGAAGATGGTGAAGAGCCTAGAGGGGAAGAGATATGAGGGGCGGCTGAGGTCACTTGGCCTGTTCAGCCTGGAGAAGAGGAGGCTGAGGGGGAGACCTCATCGCAGTCTACAACTTCCTCGCGAGGGGGAGTGGAGAGGCAGGTGACCTATTCTCCGTTATCATCAGTGACAGGACCCGTGGGAATGGTGTTAAGCTGAGGCAGGGGAAGTTTAGGCTGGACATCAGGAAGAGGTTCTTCACTGAAAGGGTGGTTGCACACTGGAACAGGCTCCCCAGTGAAGTAGTCACTGCACCAAGCTGGTCTGAATTTAAGAAGCGATTGGACTGTGCACTTAGTCACATGGTCTAAACTTTTGGGCAGACCTGTGCGGTGCCAGGAGTTGGACTTGATGATCCTTATGGGTCCCTTCCAACTCGGGATATTCTATGATATTATATGATTCTATAATTAAAACACATTATTGCAGGAACCTGAAGGTATTGCACATTTCAAGTCATCAGGATTTGCAAAGCACAAAGTGATTGAAAACAGATGCCAAGAACAGCAAAATGGTTTGAAATTAAGGGGTTGTTATAGCAAGTGACAGAAAGATCACCTCTGACAGTAGAGCAAAACAAAATCATCAGTCATTTATGAGGCAGTGCAATTTACATGATTTTTCTTACACAAAACTAGAAGCATAACCGAAACCATACAGTCTCTGAAGTTTGAAAATGTTCACTATTTTTCACTTCTCTGGCCTTTCAGATTTAAACTACGAAGGTGACCGTATGCAGCCCTATAAAAGTGTTATAATTAAAGAATACATACATATTTTGAATATGCACTTTGATACCCTGATATGTTAATGGGGGGTTCCATAATTTCAAGATTGAAAAAGTTGTATTTTATAGCACTATACAAACTTTCCAGTAGGGTTTTTGTATGTTTCTTTTCTTTTTTAAAAAAGGGCAAAATTCTTCTCCTCTCCACAATTGTACTGGTTTGCTGGCATTGGATGGCTTGTTAAATTAAGTAATGTATGTTGCTGCTCTCTTATTTCTCTGCTTAAGTAAAACCATAGTGCCTTACTTCTCTTGGTGCTTGAGAATACATTACCTGAAGCACCATGTTAATTCACAGATACCACAACTAACACAGTACAGTGCCACAACAGGCCTCTCCCTCATGCTATGTAGAATTAAACTGCTGAAGAGAATAACGGATGCAATAGAGAGGCAAGTGAGATCGCTTGCTCCCATGTAAACACTATATATGATTTGCTGACTGCAGCCATGATAGTAAATTATAGTGTGCAAGGATTATAATGATGGTGATTGAGAACATTTTCAATACAGCTCCAAGATTAATATGACATTCATAGAAGCAGAATACCCGTATCTCTGAAAAATATAATGTCTGAGTTAGTAGGCATAGAGAACAATTGCATACACAGAGTAAGAGAAGAAAGAATATAGCTAATAGAAATACACAGCTTGCCAAAAATTATCAGTACCTTTAGTTGCCCAGGAACATCCCTGCAAAGCCAATATGAAAACTTCATATTATATTCATTATCTGAGGATTTATCAGAGAGTGAGTGACTTGCATTCACCTCAGCAGAAAATCAAATCCTGGTTTTCAATACCAGCCAGTCTTCAGAGACAGACACTTAAATAGAAAATAAGAAGAAAAATTAGCCAATCACATTAATAACACTTCCTTTCAGTTAAAAATATTATATAATTCTAAAAACTTTATAATGAAAAAAGTCACAATTAAAGGCTGCATATTATGCTGCAGGATATAAGTACTTTATAGAGGAGAAATACAATGAAATGCATCTGAACTACAAATTAACATTATTTCTTATAAGTCTTCCAATCTTCCAAAACATTTGTGTTGCCATTTATATAGCAATGAAACTGAAGAAGAAACGCCATGGGCCAGTCATAGAATCATAGAATCATGGAATCACAGGCTGGTTTGGGTTGGAAGGGACCTTAAAGATCCCATTGTTCCAACCCCTCTGCCATGGTCAGGGACACATCCCAGTAGATCAGGTTGCTCAAAGCCCCATCCAGTCTGGCCTTGAACACTTCCAGGGATGGCGCATCCGCAGCTTCTCTGGGCAACCTGTTCTACTGCCTCACCACCCTCAGAGTGAAGAATTTCTTCCTAATAGCTAATCTAAATCTACTTTTTTAGTTTAAAGCCATTCTTCCTTGTCCTATCGTTACACTCTCCGAAAAAAGAGTCCCTCCCCAGTTTTCCTGTAGGCCCCCTTTAGGTACAGAAAGGCCACTATAAGCCTAGAGCCTTCTCTTCTCCAGCCTGAACAACCTCAACTCCCTCAGCCCATCTTCATAGGAGAGGCACTCCAGTCCTCTAACCATCGTCATGGTCCTCCTCTGAACTCACTCCAAGAGGTCCATGTTCTTCTTATGCTGATGTCACAGAGCTGAATTCCTTTCACCACAGCCTGTTTCTTAGTCCTACAAAGCAGGTCTTGCCAACTATTTTAATAGGTGTATATAACAAGGTAAGTTTCAGAATCACAAAGTATGCTTTAAGAGGCCTGTTGAGTGCATTTGATGTACAGTACCTTACTGAGTGATGCTAAACAATGTCTGACAGATTGGTGTTTTCTTTTGTTTGTTTGTTTGTTTGTTTTTGTTTCTTGTTTGTTTGTTTGTTGCATTTTTACAGATTTTGCATCATCTAAATACATTATAATAATCAGAAAATAATGATGTGTTCACCTTGGAATTACAAAACAACTCTTCCAGATTTAAGATAAAGATGAACAAAGCAAAAGCCTTCTTAAACTGCAGAGACACATCACATCCATTTTTAAGAAGCTTTAGATGGTTTTCTACTAACAATTTCTAGTGCAAAAGTGTAAGCTACCTTGGGGCTAACTGTGGCAATAAGTGATAGAGAATAGAAATAGAAAAATAAAAAAAAAGGGGGGGTGGAGGAATATGGATAGATAAGGGTAGAAACAGAAAAAAAAAAGACTAAAATAATAGTAATTAAAAATAAATAAGTTTTCCACCTGGATGCTCTAGGATAATAAGGAACTTATCAATGTGATAATTGTATTTTTTATTGCCAGATTAGAAAAACAAAACAAAACCAAACAAAATAACAAAAACACCATCTTACTCTGATCTCACTGCTATAACAAGAATATCTGTTCTGAATTGAGCTAAACGTAAGACTCCTACAACATCTACTTTGACCCATGAATCTATTACAAGCCAAGTCTTACTGTTGGCCTGTTAAGAGAACACAAGATATGGATTCAAGTTTTTGGAGTGATCACAACAAAAATACATAATAATATGGTTAACACAGACACATTCAGTTTGCCTGCAAATACAGACTTAAATGAGTTAAACAAATAAAGCACAACAACACCTATTCCCCACTTCCTTCCTCCCTGCCAAACAATGCTTTTTGAAACACCAAGTCGTTTTGTTCTCTTTAAATTCCTGCTTTTTGTGGTACAAACATAAGAGAAAAGGTAAATACTTATTGCTGACAAAAGGAAAACAGCAGTTAATCTTACGTACACTCTAGAAATCCTCTTCAGCTTTCGGACCAGACTTTAGATTTTCAAACACTGGGTTGCTATTCTGCAAATTCCTCTGGATTTTGAGGGAGTTTTGTCTTCAAAACCTGACCTAAGATTTAAAGTCTAATGTAAAACAATTGTGAAAGTATTTGTTACTGTCATTTAAACCAAGAATATTTTTAATGTATTCTTTGAACCTGAATATATTGTGCTATAGGTAGATGGTAAAGGACATGGGAAAACTGAATGAAGAATTTTTGCCATCTCATTCTGGTCCAGACTATTATTTGGCAATAAATCTGCTTTACTGTTTCTTGTCAAGGCTCTGACAAAGGGACTCTGAACAGAGATTAGTGGCAGTAGTTTGGTTAAAATATACTAAGCATATTGATTTATGCTTCTGTCTGAAATCTTGGGACCTTCTGAACCTACTCTTGAAAGCTGAGCTGTACAGAATACATTTGCTGCCAAAGAGAAGTCAAATGTACTTGCTTGGACACCAAAGTGGAGAGACGGTGTTTTGGTCTTTTACAATATAATTTACAAAGAAGCTGGATTTTCCGTACAGATGCCTGAAGAATGCAGTCTAAGAAAATACCCAACATATAGCTACATGGCTATGGAATGTGAGTAATATACCTCTAAAAATGAATTTCTCTTGCATTAGTCTACTTATGAGCTGACTTCTAAATACTACTGATAGCACCTTTCCATAAAGGTTCGTTGACTAGCTGTAGAGATGGAAGCCAACATTAATTCCATGGTTGGACTGAGTCTGAAGCTGTACTTGTTGCAAAACCAAATAAACATTATCATTGCCAGGATCGGTGTTCGGGCCCCCAGAGGTCAACTCCATATGGAAAGGCTTGTTGACCCTCTTCGTTCCTTTGGCCTCCACAGTGCCTCTATCCATTCAGCAAGCATGGCATCTATTCTGGCAATGAAGAGGAACGGAGAAAGGTTGCATCCTCCTCCTACCTGCCCAGCAAGGGATCATCACTAACCCCAGTAGCACCTTGTCCAAGATTAACTAGCATTACAGAATTACTGTAAAGTTTTGGGGTTACCAGCATGGAAGACTAAAATTGTATTGCACATCACCAATCTGTTAACTCACATGGGAATATATGGAACATTTTAAGAGGAAAAAAAAATAAGATTCTAACTCCTCTGTAAGGTTTTTTGTAATTTCCTCCTAGGCCCACTGTAACTGCTAATTAAGAGAAGACTCCTCAATAAACTAAATCACTGGTATGCAACTTCTAATATTTCTTGTTGTGTTGAGTTTCATCAGTTTTGCACAGTTCTTTTTTGTAACTGTGTTTTGGGGCTTCATTTCCAGTGAGCCTCAACTCTGTGCCTGGGAAGATCATGGAACAAATCCTCATGGAAGCAATGTTAAGGCACATGCAGAACAAAGAGGTGATCCAAGACAGCCAGCAAGACAGCCAGCTCTTCACCAAGAGCAAACCCTGTCTGACCAATCTAGTGGCCTTCTATGATGGAGTGACTGCATCAGTTGACAAGGGAAGATCAACCAATGTCATCTACCTAAACTTCTGTAAGGCCTTCAACATGGTCTCACATGACATTCTGATCTCCAAATTGGAGAAAGATGGATTTGAAGGGTGGAGCATTCAGTGGATAAGGAACTGTCTTGAAGGCCACAAACAGAGAGTTGTGGTCAATAGCTCTATGTCAAGGTGGAGGCCAGTAATGAGTGGTATCCCTCAGGGGTCTGTCTTGGGACTGGTACTGTTTTATATCTTTACCAATGACACAGACAGTGGGATTGAGAGAATCCTCAGCAAGTTTGCAGATGACACCAAACTGAGATGTGCAGTAGATAAAACGTAAGGAAGGGATGCCATCCAAAGGGATCTGGACAAGTTAGAAAAGTGGGCCCACATGAACCTAATGAGGTTCAACAAATCCAAGTGCAAGATGCTGCACCTGGGTCAGGGCAATCCCAGACATGAGTACAGGCTGAGAGAAGAATTCATGGAGAGCTGCCCCGCGGAAAAGAAATTGGTGGTTTTGGTGAATGAAAAGCTTGACATGAGGCAGCAGTGCATATGTGCAGCCCAGAAGGCCAACTGCATCCTGGGCTGCATCAACAGAGGAGCGGCGAGCAGGTGGATGGAGGTGATTGTCCCCCTCTGCTCTGCCCTTGTGAGGTCCCACTTGGAATCCTGCTTCCAGGTCTGGGGTCCTCAGCACAATAAGGTTGTGGATCTTTAAGGTCTCTTCCAATCCAAACCATTCTATGATTCTATGATTGCCTTTGTTCTCTCTTCTCACATCCCTCTATATAGTTAACTTTAAATGCTTATATTTCTATACATACGGTATTATTGATATACCTCTCTGATTTAAAGATTAGCCTAAGCAATGAAGTCACAGTGCCACTGAAAATGTTCCTCTTTATTCAACTGATATCTGAGTGAGAATTTGGTGGTAAAACTGATAAAAATACTTCAGCGGCATATTTGAGATTTCTTTCTTTCTTTCCTTTCTTTCTTTCTTTCTTTTTCTTTCTTTCTTTCTTTCTTTCTTTCTTTTTCTTTCTTTCTTTCTTTCTTTTTCTTTCTTTCTTTCTTTCAAGCGGGCACCCCCTATAACCATCTTATTTTGTATCATTACTCAGAAATCTTATTCATTGAGCTGTGTAACCTAACATAACTTTGACTAAGTCCTTCTTGAACCATAATACATGTGTACATGGGCTTTGTTCTATATGAAAATAGATCATTAAAAATATATATTTTTTAATGATACCAAGAACAACTTATGTTTTCAAATACAGTGCCTTTTTAAAAAATTAGTATCAACAACTAATTAGTTTAGATTATGTTCTCAAGTTTAGAGGTTTAGCGGTTTAGATTGGGTATTAAGAAGAATTTCTTCACTGAGAAGGTGATCAAGCATTGGAATGGGCTACCCTGGAAAGTGGTGGCGACCCCATCCCTGGAGGTATTTAAGAGACATGTGGATGTTGTCCTAAGGGACATGGTTTAGTGATGGCACTCAGTAGGTCAGGCTGATGGTTGGACTTGATGATCTTGAAGGTCTTTTCCAACCTAGATGATACTATGTTTCTACAAAAAAAAAAAAAAAAAACAAAAAAACAACCACCATCAACAACAACAGCAAAATAAAAAACTGGAAAGCATTGCCTTGAATGCAAAGTACAGACAGAAAGCTTGCAATGTTTCAGTTCTGGTTTTGCAACCATATACACTTGTGGTTTTGGAATCAACATTTAACCTTTCCATGACTCGACAGCATCATTTGTACAATAAATATAATACTTATCAAGATAGAGAGATAAGCATTAAAAGCTAGTTAAATGCCTGCCCTAAAGACTTGTTAAATGAATGGATATGTTTCCATCTATTTTAATGACTTTTATATCATGCTGTTAATTCTGAGGATTACATTTTTCAATTAAATTTTAAAAAGAAAAGAAAAAAATCAATAAATGGATAATTTCTATTTTGTTTGATGCACAGTTCCTCACAGTGTTTGTATTCTAAACAACATAGCATTGTGATAACGTCTAACAGCTAGAAGGTAATATTGCTTAGGAACAGGAGTCCACCAACTTCACTGTATTCTTTTTGCTTGGAGACTGAAAATATTATCTACAGAATAAGTGGATAAATAATTATAAAATCTGAATGTTCTTTCTTAATGTAAAATGTATAGCAACTGATGTAGATTTCTACACATTAAAAAGGAAATGTCAGTGTCATGACTTTTAAATTCATTGCCTATCATAAAGAAAATTTCTATTTTCTCAATTAGTTGCACTTTTTGCTTCAGAGATCAGTTGTAAATATAGGCAAGTACTAGAAAATAAAATCCCCAGAAATCAAAATTGTTTGCTACTCAACACTTATGTTCAAGTACAAGCCAGCTTTGTACTTGTATCCAAGTGTCCTAAGGGACAATAACAAAATTTAAACGATCAGTATGGTGGTTAAAGAAAAGAATTTTCAGTGCAATATCTATTGTTATGCCTGACTCCATTTAGGATACAAGTGTGTTTCAGGCACCACAGTGTAAAGCGAATGAGATTATATATGAATAGTCATTAATTTAAAAATATATACGTCTTTGGATGAAATCAGTAACAGTCTTGTGAGAAAAGGGCTAAAGAAGTCAAAAAGAGTCAGAAGAGATGACCAGTATCAAGCTGAGGCACTGATCAAGCCTCAAAAACAAAACAGATCAGGTTGAATGACATCTAGATGTTTTTTGGTTTGTTAGTTATTTTACACATTTCACACCCATTCCTCTTTCCAAATGATAACTAATTTTGATTTTGATCAAGATGTAGGAAAGAAAAATTACAGACTTTTGTAGTCCCACCAAACACTTTGCCTTTACAACTAAAGAAAAACCCATTATATAAATATATAAATATATATATACTTATATATATATAAAGATTATTTTATTACCCACATTTTTCTTAAAAACATCTTATTTACATTTCCCTAAGTAATTGGCTGCTATAAAATCACTATAACAATGCAGATAGTAGAAGCAAATTGCTCTGATTTGTAAGCTGCCTGCTTAGCTATTGTTGATTCTGCATACTAAGGAACTATGATCAACAATGACTCTTAACAAAAAAAAAGCCTTTGTGAAAAGACTTTTCCAGTAGGAAAAAATGAGTATCTTGTTAAGCTCTCACACACTTCACCATTTGGTAATGAGTCATTGAAGCATCTGGCACAAATTTAAGCACCTTTGAAACATTTATGTACTGATAATGTTTATACACACTTCTTTGTTTATGGAAAAGAAGATGTGAATACATTCATTATGGACTAGGACGAGGAAGAGGGAATGGAGCTATCAGAAGTAAATTAAAAAAAAATTCAAAAGCAACCCATGCGCAACAGACAAAATAAATGCAAATGCCACATTCATTTTTGGGAACACAGCATCTGATAGCTTTGCCAAGGTGATGATATAGCATTTTTCCAAACGGATAAAAGTTTAACACAGACAACAGATGCCTGAGGAATTACAATAGTAAGACATTTTCACCTAACTGACTTAACAGTGTAGTTTGGAAACTAACAATATAATGTCTGAGAGGCAAATCTGACTGCATTGTGTGTGCTTTAGCATATCTACAGTACAGGGCGAGCAATCTCACCATTACGAAAACCTACCAAAATTTTTAAGGAGGAATTTAAGTTTTCAGTTGAATTCTCCACAAGCTGCAAGTAACATGAGCACTAAGGAAGATATGTTTACCAGATTTACTGACAAAGCAGTGTTTTGTCTACAATTTCTCCCATGCCCCCAAAATCTCTCAATGTTCTCCAAAACAAGCAAAATACCATCATCTATATATATGAAGGAGAATATGTACTTATTAAAAACAAAAGTAAGTTTTAATCATGAAAAAATCCATTAAAATGTAAAACCAGGAGAGCCAACAATAAATAATTAAAAAAATAAAAAAAAAGTATCAGACTTTTCTTCACTTATTCACCATTATTTGTCCTAAGAGCATGCTGCAGATGCCCCAGGTTAAAGGAGGTTTGTGGTGCCTGATGATGACAGCCTAGACCCCATTTTTGTATGCTTTACTCCATTTACAGTAGTTAAATGCAGTAGTTAAATCTACTGCTGAAGCACTGATAAAAACACATTCAGGTTCAAACCCATTATTTGTTTTTGGCACTAATGGTTCTCTGAGGAAAATCTTTCTCACAGTCAAGTGCCTCAAGTTTGACCTGTCTACTTAGAAAAATTAACTTGGCTGAACAGTCAGACAGTTGAGCTCCTTTGAATATGTCCACAGTCAAATTTGTTCAGTAAGTCTTATGCAAATTAAACCACTTACTCCTTGCTTTAATTATGAGTTTAGGTATTGAATCTTTTTTGCCAACCAGAAAAACACTGGAGTGATAATCAAAATATTTATAATTACCTGGGAAATAATTAAAAAGGCATAACAGGCAAGATTAATCCAGCAAAAACTAAATCATATCAGACCAATGTAATTGCTTTCTAGAACAGTAGTAGGCCTTGCAGAAGGGGAGGAGCAGTAGGCGTTCTAGCCTGAGTCCATTAAAGCTCATAAATTAGGGAGGAAAACAACATTAAGGAAAATGCTACAGGGTGGATGCAAAACTAGAGAGATAGCCATGCCTGCATAACAGTTATCCATAATTCATTGTCAAATAATGAAAAACATATCAAACTATGCTGCACAGGGATCTGTCATGGGATAATGGAAAAAAAAATAGCTTCTTATTGCAATTTCAACACCATGAATCTGAAGGATATCTATGGATATACTGGAGGATGATATTGAAGTCTAACTTCATTACATTGAAAAGTTGGAGAAATGCTTTGACATCTATGAAATTCTGTATGCAATAATAATAATAATAATTTTTTTTTTTTATTTGAGCAGGTACATTCAGTTAAATATGGGGAGTGGCTAGGCAGGCAGCAGAGCAAGATTTGAGGTTTTATCAGATCACAGGTTGCACACATTGACAACATGGTCATGTTAAGTCAAACATTTATGTTAAGTAGCACATAAAACAGAAGAACTGTCTTTAAAGTATTCCTTCCACTTTGCAATTTTCTGCTTCTCTTTGAACAGGAGGACACAGTACCTAATGCTTAGTAGAGTTCAAAAAGCAACATCAGAAGTCCAGGAAATACATTAAACAGTGGGAGTAAATCTTGGGGAAAAAAAAGGAGACTGAAGAGGAACAGAATAATTTTCAGTTATATAAAGGGGTTGTAAAGAAGAAATGAATAAGAAATGAATAATGCCCTTTCCATCTGCTGTGGCTAGGTCTTAATTACCAAACTTAATGCATTTGATTAAAACTATCCCCTTACACATACTATATAAAGAAAATACCAAAATATTCCAAGCAATATTTAAATACGAACATTGCAAAAAATTCCTAGCTATGAGGTTTTTAACTACCAGTGAATACATCAAAAGCCAAACTCACCCAGCAAGTAATTGCCCATTGCTAGGAACATATGTTATTGTTAAAAGAAGGTATTACTGAAGCAAGGTTTCACCAATGAAAACCAAATCAAACAGACTCTAAAATTAAAAAGGCTATATTTTCATTATTTTATCTTCCCTTTTGGCAGCATTGTACATTTCTAGAAGAGAAAAAGCTTGAGGTAACCGTGATTCCTGGTCTGTTTTCTACAGAGTATTTTTGTCTCTTGTTCTCAGAATGAGCACTGATCAGAATATGAATTTACTGAAAAAAAGAAAAAAAAGTAATCTATCAAATCTTTTTCTGCAGAAACGCAAAAGTATATCTGTACTGTTTTGGAAACAGTTTTAAAATCAAATTAATACTGTTTGTTGTTGGGATTAAAAGCAGTAGCTGGGAAAGATTAGCTCATGAATGTTTCCATGTTAAGTCCAGCTTCCCGGGAGGATCCTAAGTAAATGGTTGTGGTCAGCAGTATATTCTTCAGAATGGAATAAATGTTTTAGTGAAGGAAAGATAAAAGATGACATAATATGCCAGGTAAACTTGGCACTGGCATTACTGAGTGAAGTGTAAGCCAGCTCTATGACTGTGTTCTTATGGGATATCCTCCCATCTCGGGAACAACTTCAAAGTTTTGCTAACAAAACCAACATTACAAGTCCATTACTTTTTAGTTTGGACTAGTTTAGTTCTGTTTTTAGTTTAAACAGAATCAATTAAATTAGGAGTAAGTCAGTCTTAGGAGAGGCTTTCACAGTATCAAAGCAAAATCAAATCTACCCCCTACAAAACAAATGGCAATACGCAGGCCTGCACCTTCCTTTTAAACAGAAAAAAAAAAAAAACCTGCCTAAACTAAAAAAACTATTAATGTTGCAGTTGAGACTATGCATGTTCTGGCAACATCTGTACCTGTAGACATACTGGCAGAAATACAGGATCATTGCACTTGAGCTTACACTATTGCTGGAATCACCAACTTTGATCAGCTGGCAAGCAGCCATCAAGAGTACAATCTATCAAAAGGCCACTGCTACCCCTTAGGTTTTTATAGCCCATATAAACACATTTGGTTGCTTTAAAATTAAGGAATCATAATATTCAGTTATTTCTTTTGATAAAGGAAAAAACATAAGGATACTAAGAGGAACTATAATGAATGCCTTAAGTAAACTTAACGTCAGAGTTATAGTAAGCAGTTTGTGATCTAAACATTAATTCTATGCCTTAATAGAACAGTGTATCTTGGCATTTGATCCCATACGCCTTAGTATTAACACACATGCACACACATACACACAAAAGAAAAAGAAAAATCAGGCTTTAAGTAGCATGTTAAATTACAGTCTGAGAAATGTTCATATTGAAGCATTTAATCTTTCAGAGAAATCCTCAGCCATCTGTTTGCCTAGGGTTCAGATTGCTGGATGAAAAGAAGTGCAGAATACACCTCAGATTAATTTACACTGCTCTCATTTGCTGCCAGATTCTCTCATAACAATAACCTACAGCCCAAATGCTTATGCTTGTTTTACTGCCATGGAAAACAGGCCCTTAAGCATGAAAACAGTGTAATTCCCATTAAATACAAAACCAAAGCACCATTCCTGTGTTAGAATAAAAACAGTAAATGAGAAAATAATTGTTCTCTTAACAACTAGGTTTTATGCAATAAATCCTTTTCTCCATGATCACTTATTAATTTAATGAAGAATACAACCCAAGATGAACTGGAACGACTAACACCAAACAGTTTCTTCACTGCTTTCTCATGTACCCAGACAAACAGAAGCCATTAACATCATTTGAATGCACAGGCATCGGTTGCTGTAGCTCTGGCTCCCGTGCAATTTCATGCTTTACTTTCCTCTCTTTTGAGGGTGAAGCCACATAGTTCTCTGCAGCAATATGAGAGAAATTCTAGACTTACCTTAACATAAGTAGGTAAATTTAAGAGAGACAGCATTTTATAGGGGGGCAGGCTAGACTGCATATTCCACTGTAGATTATATATGTTCCAGTTTGGCTCAAACACTTGCCAGCTATTATTATTATTATTATTATTATTATTATTATTATTATTATTATTGGGGGGTACTGAAGAAAATTTAGCCTCATAAACAAAAGAATTGCAACATGTTAAATTCCTAACATGCTCACAAGAAAATTTAAGGAACCCACTGCTCAAGTACTAACACCATCAATGCTTAAATGAATAAACAAGTGGATAAAAGTAAAAGATAAAAAATATATAAATTTATAATTAGGAGGAAATGCTAGGTATTCTCTTACTATTTTATTTCATATTTCTATTCTAAGAGCATTAATGGCCCAAAGATACTTTAATGAGGACTACCAGAAGTGCCTAAGTAAATTGGATCCCGTCTGATTTCTCATTTATAGAAGGCACCTATGAGCATTTGTAAGTCTCTAACAAATTTTCAAGTCTGCCTTTTAATACAGATCCCCATTATATTGTACCTATCATAAACACAGTAAAAGGATGGTTTCTGCTCTTGATGAGATTAACTTAATACCTCTGGAAAGCTGAAGAAAAGAGGAGCAAACATTAAGTTTATCTATAATTTGGACATGATTATCTGTAAAGCTGATGGGTAGTCAGAAGCTTAATAATTAAGAAATTGCAGTTTTCTGTACGGTTCATTGAAGGCAGAAGCTTTAAGAACGGTTTTCAGCAACTTGATAGATTTGCAGATCTTAACAGATTTTTCCAAGGAGTATGACAGATCTTCCTGACACAGTACATAAATAAATAGGCTATTAAGCTTTTAAGTTTTTATTTTTGTTTGATATGATTAAGAAGAAGGAGCTAATAAATTGAGTTAGGGCCCATGCAGAGAGAAATTTCATTTTTTTAATATTTAAAATCTTACCATCATCCAGTTCCTTCCCAGTCCTAACAATTTATCTCATTAAGTCCTAAGTCAGTAAATAACTTCTAGTTAAACTAATTTGTATTTAGGGAGACAATTTTAATTAAAAAACACACTTTTGATACTAATTTGCTCACTTTTTACTGATAGTTAAAAAGTTAAGTAAATTTATATTTTCATGATCTTACAGCATTCTGCTTTACAGAAGTTGGGATGAGGGTAGTATCTTTTTCTTTAACAAGATATGGACAAGATGAAAGCTGAAGATGGTTTTAATTATTCAGGGTCTTCACTGCCTTAACTAAAAACTTACTTTTATTTTTTGGCCTTTTTTAACATTATCAGTTAGTTGCATGCAGACTTATTCGGTAATACTAATTCAGTCATGTTCATTTGTTGATAAGCTCTTCTACTCATTAGAAGAAGATGCATATATTTCAGTAAAGAGAAGGATCAACACGGTCATCCAGTTTGTTTTCCTGTGTTGCATAAACCAACACAACTTCTTGATTTCTAAATTGAACAGAGATGCTTAAGTAGATGCTTCTACTTAATGTACAACAAATTTTTTAGAGGACAAATATTTCTACTTAGAGGTAATAACTTCTGATACCGATCTTCTCTAATCATTTAATTGTTCTGATATTTAAAAGATAGATGTTCAAATGATATTTAAATGGAAGACAGAAATTCTCAGACGGCTTAGGAAATAGATATGACCTTTATGTTAGGCTGTCAATTCGAATCACTGTCAACCTGAGCTGAATCTCAAATGTGTCACACTCCAGTGGCTAGATGAAGGCTTCTGTGAAATTAATGCTTTTACCTATTTCTTCACAGGAAGGGTTGTGTTTTTTTTTTTTAATGCTACCATAACTTGGATCTTTTCTGTGAGTCAAACAGAAGAAAAAGATTATTAAGCAAGACAGTCTTGGAGAACCCCTGTATCTCCCAACTCAGAACTATACTCAGCTGCTACTGATGCACAGAGAGTTGCATTATCATCACCAGGAAGTATTTGTTCTCTCCACATAGCTGTGTTTTGAAATTAATAAAATATAATTCTTTACTCTTTTAGCATTTCATTTAAACTGGAGGACAAAACCTGAAAAAAATTCAAAAATGTATTAGCTATAATCATTATATTTCCTAGACTTAGGCTCTTGGATTGTTTGTGTAAGATTTTACATCAGTGTAAAAATCACCCAGAGTAATAATCAAGATAAGAAATATTCTTGTGAGAATTCCTTCATTTCCAGAAGAGTCATTTCTGAGAAAGAAAACACTCAGAGTTATGCTGAAGTGTAAAAAATAAAATTTGAGTCTGAGTTTTAAAATGCTGGAATAACATTTATTTGTATATTTTTCAGTCAAAGTGTGTTCAACTGAAAAAAAAAATTAAAAGATAAAGCTAAAATAATCATTTATCATACTATAAGTATTATGAAATTCACAAAATGTTAGACTCTCTTCAGAAGTCTCCTGCAGTTGATCTTACCCAGATAGTACTTTATATATATACAACTGAGAAAAGAAATCTGTGACTGTTATACCGAAAATTACACAGTTAACCTAAAAGGTAAACTGAAAATACTCTACAGCTGAGTCAACATGAAATTTTCCTTCAAAATCACATTAAAAAACAACCAGGCATATAAATATGTTTATCTATAAAGGATGATAGAAGATTGTGAATTCAGCCTGCAATGACATATTTCATTTTGCTAAATAACAAATCATAACCAGATCAGAATGCAGCTGGTTTTTTTGTTGTTGTTGTTGTTTTGTTGTTTGCTTGTTTTCCCAAGGAAATAACAAACCCCAAGTTCTCAATAACTTTTGGACAACAGAAACAACACATAACTGTAAACTGTAATGAAGTCTGCAAAATGCAAACCATGGTGAGTGTGAAAGATGGACCCAAAAGGATTTAACATCTAGAAGAAACACAGGTGAAAGACTCCTGATGAAACTGCTCTATCTGGAAGAAGCAAAAGCTTTCTCAAAGGAGCATTTCAGAAGAGAAAGGGGTATGCACAGAGAAGAAACTAAACAGGTATATTTTGATGAGTGAAGGCAATCCTGCATCACTGGAAATGAGGAGTCATTTATGGCAGTCATTCTAGAGCAAACTGCATTGAGAGACTGGAACATTATCTTGATCAGAACGCAATAGATGTTGACTTGCAAAAGACAATGTGGCACCTGATGCTACAATAAAATAATCTGAGAAACCTCATGTTAGGTTTTCTAGGCAGGTAAATCCATGACTGCATCATTGGGATGATGCTTCTGAGTTAATGTGAGCTGGCAGTAAAACTATTTTGCAATAATTGCCTGCCATTCTTAAAAATAAATAAAACATAATAATAAAAATAAATAGAGCTCTTATTTCAGGCCTAAAATGATGCAGGGCACTAATGCAGGCACATTTCATTAGACCAAATTCAGCAACCCACAGCATAAACATCTTATTATGATTTAGCCTTTAAAGCTGTCTTTAGTGGAGAGCATAAAGCTTCTCTAGAACTATTCATCTCATCTCCTAGAGTAGCCATCTAAAACAGGCTATATGAATCATGCTCTAGACATACTTATTTTTCTTAACTGACTCTAAAGGGCACCTGGACAACTAGCTCAGAAGTAGTCAGATGACATAAAACTGTATGCTGTGTGTCTTTCAGTAACTATGCACTGTAAGAGGAAAGAATCCTTCTGGTTCATGAAGGATGAAATTTAAAGTAAAAAAATCATCATCTAATGCTGTTAAAAACAGAAATACTGCCTATAAAATAGTTGAAGGGAAAAAAAAAAAAAAAAAAAAACACCAGGTAGATAGCCACTCCCCTCCTGGCATCCATATGGAAAAGCAATGGAAAAGCAGTGGAAATAATAGACAGAGTAATACAAACTAACTTTTAAAACTCCATCATAATATTCCCCATAAATAACATCATTAAAGAATACAATTATAGAAACGTGTAACACCAATATGCACCTACAATTCTGAAATGTGACATACAATACAGCAGTGGCTAAAAAGGCTGTTCTTGTAAACATAAAAAGGTTCCAGGTTTACATGCAAACAAGGGAAAATAAAAACAAACATGCAAGAACACCAAAGTTAGATTTTGCATCATTATTAAAACCTGAAATAACACAAAAACACACTGGAACAGGCTCCCCAGGGAAGTAGTCACTGCACCAAGCCCATCTGAATTTAAGAAACTTTTGGACTGTGCACTTAGTCACATGGTCTAAAATTTTGGGTAGACCTGTGCAGTGCCAGGAGTTGGACTTGATGATCCTTATGGGTCCCTTCCAACTCAGGATATTCTATGATTCTACAAATTGAGCCAGTAGATCTGACAGCACAACAGACAAAAAGTAGAAAACTTAAGAGAAAGACTAAAATACATGGGACACCTTGAAATCTGCAAAAGAAAGACCAATCCAGAGACTCCTACAGAGATCTTAAGATCTTGACACATTATATCCTCCTTTTCCTAGAGAGTGAAAAAAATGATGATAATACTAATATAAGAAGTTTGGATTGAAATCACAATCTCTAAAGCATTCACATAGAGTCAGTTGTTATATGGTCACTACTAGCCTGGGAAAGATGTACAAATATTACTTTCCTTCTTACAAGCTCTATCCAACATCATTTATTCTTCTTGGCATCTAGAACTTGGACCTGGAATTTCACATGTATAAATCACTCCCAAATCATAGTTCAGACACCACACTGAAAGAATCTTTGATGATGTTTCCATCTAGTCTGATATGCCTACAGACATTAAATCTTTCACATCTAATGAGTACAGAAAACTGATTACCTTTTTAACAAAAGACCACAAAACTTCAAAATAATTCAGGTTAGAGTGGACCTTTGGATGTCATATCTCCAAGTACCCACATAAGACACCACCGACTTCAGTCAGATGTTATCCCCTGCTTTGTCCACTTGAGTTTTGAGTACCTCCATGGATGAAAATTCCAAAAATCTTGTTAGAAAAATTGTTCACATCTTTCTGGTATGTGTATCTACTTTAACTTTTGATTGTTGCCTCTTGTCCTCCCATGCCCCCCCAGTACTTCATGAGGCCGAACAAATCTAGCTCTTTGTGCATTTGCTCACACACCCTATGCTCCACACCCATGGAAACAGTGATGGTATTCTCCTGGACTTCCTCATGTTTATTGACATCTTTCTTACAGTAAGAAGCCCAAAACAGGACATAATATTATAGTTACGATCTCACAAGTACCAAACTAGAAAGCACTGACCACTTCAAACTGCTGACTCTACCCTTAGTAAAGCATCCCTGTAGCTAGTTAGTTACAGACCAGACTTGGAATGTATTTTATTCCATTTCCTGTGTATATCTATATCCTCTGAAAAGTCAGAATTAGCATGTTTTTTGACAAATTTTATTTTATCCCTACAGTGCTGACAGAACTTTGTTTATTGAACATTCCTATATTCCACAGGCAGACTTTTTTTATTCCTAACATCCCTGTATCTATTCATCCCACTTCTTTGGGAGCTGTTTTTCAATGTTGTTTTTTTTTTTTCCCTTCTTATGAAGAATAGAGATTTCACGTAAATTTACCTTTGAATTCAAAGCCTTTTCCATACTGAAACCTGTACCTACTAAGTCAGGGTAACTTAGTAAATCATTCACATACTTCATCAAAATTTTCTCTTTTTAAACTATGAAACTTAAAGATCTACTTTTCTGGATTGTGTTAGCCAATAGCCCATAGTCTGCCACATGCTAAAGGTTACAAACTCATTTTAATAACAGACTTGTTGCTTTTTTATTCAAGCAATATAGCAAATTGTATATCTCTGATAAATTGCTAGCCAAAATACCAAGTTTCACGTTAAAGTAGACTGCTAAGGGATATATATCTAGTTAACTTCTGAATATTACCAATGGTGGAGATCCCCTAAGCTTGCTAGGAAACCTGCTCCAACTAAAAGGCAGAAATAAAACTTTCAAGTAAAGCCTGATCTGGTGGTAGAAATCATTATAATTCCCTCAGTGATGATTATGCTATGCTCATTTGCAGGAACAGAGGATTTAAACCTTTACGTTTATACTTGACATACTACTGTACCCTGTGAAAGTCTGGTTCTGTAGCCTTGCAGCCATAAATTAGATCTTATTTCTTCCAGCTGAAGAAAAAATTTATATTTTGGACTTAACTGAGAAGAAAATTTAAACAAACAAACAAACAAACAAACAAACAAACAACACTGTTGTGCTTTAACCCAGCAGGCAGCTAAGTACCATGCAGGCACTTGCTCCTTCTCCCCAGTTGGGACGAGGAAGAGAACTAAATAGGTAAAAGTGTGAGAACTCATGGACTGTGATAAGGACCCCCCTTCCTTCTTCTTCACCCCAGCTTTTGTTGCTGAGCATGATGCCATTGATTGATATAGCTGATACATTAAAATAGGGGCATGTATAATTTAAGTGAATATTGAGAAGCCATCCCAGACTTAGAGCAGGCAACTTTGATTTTACCTGAAGCTTTCCTATTTCAATACATCAAATAGCATTCAGTTCTCTTCCACATAAGTTCAGTGGTAGGAACAGAATACTTGGTTATCTCTCTGGCGTTGCGACAATCTCCCTCCTTGTGTGGATCTGCATGATTAAACTGTCATATTTAGAAAAGGTTATTAGCATTATGAACATCTCAGAGGGAAAGGCTCTCTCAAATTTACTATCAGTCAGAGAATACTTTCTAAGGTTGGATTGACATCTATTATATGTAAGAATAGCCATGTCCTATTATTGCCAAGGACAATCAGACTATGCTACAGATTTCAAACTGAACTCTGAGAGGAAAACTTCTGCAAGCCACCAGCAACATCTTGTCATAAACAGCAATAAGTAACAAGGAACATGTGGTGATAAGGAGCATGAGTGAGGAAAATGGGGGATCATTTGTACTGTCTGCCTCCTAGTTGCTTTGGATTGATGGAAACACACGGTCTTACGTGAGATTTCATAGCTGACAGCTCTGAGAGAAAATTAATTATTTTAGCCATAAATGGAGCAAAATGGCAAGTGAAGGAGATGGACTGGTTGGTTCACAGTTTGGTAGAGAAGGCTGGGGTGGGATCTTATTCCTGTTTTCAGCTACCTAGTGGAAGCTTATCAAACTATTTTCAGAAGTAAACCACAAAATGACAAGGGATAGGGGATGCAAGGTGAAACAAAGAAAATTCTGTTTAGAATCAGAAATGAAAGATTCTTTACAATGGAAGGGGTCAAACCTTGGAGCCCTTTGGTTTCATTAGTTTATTTGTTCTTAGGTGAGGGAGATAACTATAGAAACAGTATCAGTCTTTGAGAAGACAAATCTATACATACGCAAGTCTTTATTGCCTTACTACAGGCCCACCTGTAATGGAGAGTAAAGGCGTATTTGTGACAAGCTTGGTAATCATTCAGCAAAGGAAAAGTATCACCGTTACTTAAACCAGAGCAGCACTGTGGTTTGGAAACCCCAGGGAGATGCAGTCATAGAAAGCTGGTAGGCCTGGCCACTGTGTGTAAAATCAACCTTAAATTATTCAAAAGGAAGTATGTGCACTTTAAGAATGGAAATAACAAAATGGAATTGTGCAGGAATGCAATCCCAAAGTTTTACAGAGAAACGGTAACTCTGGTTGGAAGCAACCTGGAAAATGCAAACTAAGGATCCAGTTCCTTCTACCTAAGCACAAGATCAGCATATATCACCCGTCCCCACGAGCTGACATTCAAAACATAAGCTTGTTCTGAACAGTGTGCTTGTGTGGAGCAGCTTCAGCTACAGACTGCTATTTGTGAAGTGCCTGAATGCCAAGGAGTTAAGGACCTGAAGAAATACAGAGCATTAACATTTCAGCAGTTATGCATTTTCCTGCAGCAAGTAATTGTATTATTCTTTTAGCCTGTTAAGAAACAGAAACACACATCTGTTTAAAAATACATCTCATATTGTATAATTAAGAAAGTAAAACAGAGCATTTGCAGTGTTTTATACAGGCCCTTCAGGTTTAGTGAGCAGTACCAGGGCTGACAGTACAGCATCTCTTTAAGGCATTACTTACACTCATACTTTTCATAAGCTGTGGAAACGTGTCCAAAAATGCTGTGAAAAGTTTTTTTTTTTTTTTTTCTTTCTTCCCCTTACTAGATAAACACTGAAGGATCTGAGTAGCCTAAGTCTGATATTTACCAGAATTCAGCAGAAAAAAACAGGTCTCCAGCCCTCTGACTGAGTTGCTGCCTCCTCCTTATGGCTGCTGAATGTGTTCAGGGAGCTGGAGGGGGCAATGAGGCCCTGGCACTGCCAGAGCCTCGGAAGTGGGGCACTGGTGCTGCTGGTTGCACTGGGCAGAAGCTGCAGGGTAACGGTGGAGGGGCTGAGGCATGCCCTGAGGAGAGGGAGGCCATCACCTGCCTGGGGCCTGTCCCAGCCGGTCCCAGCCAGTTTTGAAACCACTGTGAAACTTGTTGTAAAGATAGGAGGGTAGGGGGAGTGCATGGAGCCTCTGCTGAGGGAGAGGGAGGGAAATGGCCAGGGCCAGTGCTGGGGCTGGGGCCAGGGCCTCTCTGAGTGACTGTTGCCTATGGGCGGCCATGCTGGGGCAGGGCAGGGACGATAAGGAACCATGCAGCCTCCAAATCAGTGAGAAAGGAAGAGCAACAGAAAGAAACCGTGGCATGTACACCTCCAGCCTCCTGTGGTGCTAGTCTCATCACTGTAGGAAAAGGAACAGATTGATGGTGAAATGCACCAAAAATAAATGAAGCTGTGTCTGGAAATGGAAGGGGGAAGGAAAGGTGTTTGGCTTATGTTTGACCTGGCTTGGGAAAGTGTTTATTCAACTGGTCGTTTTTTTTTTTTTTTGTTTGTTTGTTTGTTTTTCCAGCTTTCAATACCTAAATAATCAGAAGTTTATTTGAACTGACAATAAAGTGAGTTAAAAAAATAACAGTTCAGCCTGTGACATTGCTGTGACACTTTTCACCTTCCCTGCCCCGGGGTGCAGTCTGCAGTTCTTCAAAAACCTCTTTGCAGACAGATCAGCTACAGGCACCAGTGGGGTAGAAGGGGGAAGCAGGAGATTGCGGAAAAGCTGACGCAGGGATGGCAGTACTGTTGTAAAGGCGATGTCTGTGTTGGTAGGTGATGTATCAACAGCAACCTATTTATTATCCATTGCAAAATCTGCTTTCAGATGACTGGGGTGATCTGAAAAAGCCACGCTGCGCCTCTTCCAGGTAGAAATGAGTTTTTTTTTTTTTTTTTTTTTTTTTTTTTTTTTTTTTTCCAAAGCTCTTTTGCCCACCATTTTAAAGCCAGCTGCTGAGATGCTGAAGAAGCAGAGCTGCTCCAGCTCTTCCTGCAGGACCCAGTGCTTCCCGCCTGCGCTTAGCACCATCTAGCGAGCCCGAGGGGAACCGCCCGGCCCTGCCGGCCTCCGAGCTGCCCCTCGCGAGCCTACCTTCTCCGTCGGCATGAAGCTGGTAAAAGGAGAGCACTAAAAATAACACTCAGTCCTCTTCAGCCCGCAGAAACATTTGGGGAGCTCTGCCACTTCCCCTGAAGCTTGAGTTTAGCAGGAAGACCTGTGCAGGGCTTTCCTTGTCAATCATAAGCTCTTATCCAGGATAAGGAGCAGGGCATATGTGTTATTACAGCACTGTTGCTATTGAGATGTTACTTGGATGTTGCAAAAAATCATGTCTTAACTCTACATGAGCTAGCTTGAGTGGTTATCCTGGTTCTCCTTTCATTAATGCTAATTATAGCGGTGATTAATTAGAGAAAATATTTAATCTGTTATTATTATAACCTATTTTTAGAAATTAATGTATATTCTTCTCACCAATCAAGATGAAAAGTAGGTTGTAAGGTACTTCAATTATCTAGCCTTTCCCTGGGAAATATGAATTTGTTTGGCTCTTAGTGGTTACAAAGAGCAGTCAGAAAATACTATATCATTATTGTAATAATTGTCAGCACAATTACAATACACTTCAAACTACAGCAGTTTATGAAGTTAGGTACATATGAGCCACATTTCCCTGGGTTATAAACAGATGTAGAAAAAAGCTTCATATTCAGTCAGCTTCAGACCAGAAAACAACTTTCAAATCTTTCAGCTCTTAACTCTGGCCTTCTAATAATCTTCCAATAAAAGTCAGAGTTAAGAAGAGGAAGGGTAAAAATTGGTAGATTGATGCAAAGACAATGTGATATTTGTTTCATGAGATCCATTAACTGGAGGCTAATCAGAGGAAGGTTATTTGTGATACTAGGGGTCTTACTACAATTCTGTGTTGATTTCTGCCGATATACTTGTTGGGAATATATTTCCATCTTGTTCTGTGTTCTATTTCCTTCTGCTCTCTTTGCAACATTCTGTAAGCAGTGTTAATTATGGAGACCTAAGGGGCACCTGGATTTTTGCACGAATAATTTTACTTCTTTGAAAATGAAATGAAAAATGCAAAAATAAATAAACAAAATAAAATACATAATATAAAATAAAATAAAAAATAGAATAAAATCAGCAAAGCAATTTCCAGTCTCTAATTCTGCACTAATTGACATTGACGCAATATTCACACACACATATATATACACACAATATATACACACAAATTCTTTCCAGTGCTCCTTAAAGTCAGATCTCTGGAGAACAAAACACAAAAGTCTGTACAGGTGTTTTATGTTATACCATCTCAGGTATTTGAGCAGAATTTCTACATATTTTCAATTTAGGAAGAAAAAAAAACAACCAACAAACAAACAAAAAACTTGATTTATATTCTGCTTCTAAAACTTCTGCTTCTAGGAGCTAACAATCTTCATATTTGTATGTTATCATATTTGTACATTAGAATAATTGACATTTTCTTGATAGATGAGCAATTCTTTTAGAAAAGCCCTACAGAGGCTGTATTTAATCTCAAGTCCTAACCAAGTACCAGCATATGTGTTTTAAGAAACAGTTTGAAAATGAACACAGTATAGTAACAAACTAGAAATGGTTCAATACAACAATATTTCAAAGGTTTGCCTCAGGTTTCACATTTGTGTTTTCAAGAAATAAAGTTGCTGGAGTGCATCTTTATGAGTCATTTTGTAGATAGTTGAGCATAGTGAATTTGATGCTTATGAAAGCAGGAGACTTAGTGCTATCAAAGGCACAGAGCACGATCACTGAATAATCTTCCTCAGTGAGCTCGCCTTCCCATTCCCTTTCAGTGACTGAAGAAGAAAAACTCCTGTACCGTTCTGTTGGCTTTTCATTTTGTATTTATGTTTGGCTACATTCAAAAATGATTTTGCTCTCTTTTCATATTCATTCTTATGAGCAATATTGATTCATAAGGATGGCTATTGAACAGACATTTTGAGAATGTAACAATGATTCATTTAACTAAGGAAAATAAGCTCAATTTGTGATGATGTTAATATCAGGTTGAAACAGTTAGTTTTCCTTCTAGCTGGGTTTATGCATGTACTGTGCTTGTAATACCAGTCTGTCTTAGTTCTTTCATTCAGGGAATCAGTGGTGGAACAAAAATAAATAAATAAATAAATAAATAAATAAATAGTATTCAATACAAAGAGATCAGTAATAATCTATAGGTAAAAACTGATAATATGGTAAGCAAATCTCAGTGATACGACATTCATGAAGTTTCTACTGTTTGCTAAGAGAAAATAAGGCAAATTTCAAGAAATCAAATTCAGTTTCTTATATTTGTGGACTTTCTCTTTAATTGCTTAACGTAGACTGGTGACATAAATTTAGGTAAAGAAAAAAGGAAAACTTGTCCCCAAAGAAATCAACTGAAGCATGTAATAGATTCAGGGAAGACAAGGTTTAATTTAAAATCTACCAGACAAAATTTTATCTAAGTGATATATTAGAATTTGAACTAATTCTTTTATGCAGGTATCATTCTGACAGTTTTCCCTTATGAATGACAGTGTTTCCCCTGGTGGGAAATGTTAATGGCTGCCACCAGACCTGTCCCTCATGATGTTCCCTCTACACACACACACAAACAAACAAACAAAAAAAGGAGCAAATTGGGTATTAAAATAATTCAGCTCTGCCTAACAGGAAAATTTCTTCAAGTTAAGAACAAATTACTTGCTAAGACCCATGAGACTATCTGGAACTGTAACAGATTTAGGTGTTGTGTCATAAAGTACAAGTCTTCTACCAGTGCTTTTCAATTTTCCTCAGTTTGTGAACTCTTACCTTATTTTTTTTTTTGTTATTATTATTATTTTGTTTGTTTGTTTGTTTTTTAACTGGACTAGCAGATACCACATTGAGCAAGTTTAAGTCATTCAAGGAATTAAAAAACAGGTGACTTGCTAAACACTAGAGTTTAAGCAACTACTCTTGTGTAAAATCTCTAGAACTAACTGAGAAATAGAGTTTCTGTGTGCTGGAGGGTTTTTGTTGTTGTTGTTTTCCTCCTTTTAAATACACTTTCAATTCAAAAGGATCTGTTTTCTCCTCCCAAAGACAGTGGAATTAGGAGAAATACCGCATTCTACATTTCTGAGAATATACTTACTTTTTGCAATTTCCAGCATCCCTTCACAAGGGTAGGACTGAGAATTCATTGACCTTTCTGAATCTTGACTAGCATTCAGCAAGATAGCTAATTTCAATTGGTATTGAACAAAAACTACTACTAAATTTTCAGTTTAGCTTTGATTTATAATTTTGAGTTAAATACCTGACGTTTCTTAATCAGTGCCTTGAGGGAATTAAGTACCACAAAGTGGAATTCACTATAATTTCCTCGGTAAGTAACATGTCCTAAAATAGCTAATAGGAAAATCTGGGAAGGGTGGAGCTAAGACTGAGTCCCTTTGTGCTGCTGTGGCAACTGATTGATGGTTACAGGGAAATTCTTATGTTAGATCAAGTTACCAGATGTGGACACTCTCCAACTCCTAGAAGCCAATATCAACACTTTTCAAAAAATTGAACAGTTTTTATTTCAAGTTTAACACATTTGGACATAGAACATATAAGCTAACATAATTAATCTGCTAGGTAAAGATTTTAAGCACTCACTCAAGCTGAACACTGCTATTCAATAACTGTGTTTATATTTTAATTGATTCTCGGAGAAGAAACTAGAGCTTCCTCAGTTCTCTGCTCATGACATAAAGAGGCTGCATGAAGAAGCAGATGTCTTCTTTCCCTGAAGTTATTAGATTTTCGATACACAAAACCAACCTCACAACACAGGTTGAAAGTTCATCCTTGGAACAGGACGCTCTTCTGAGAACTGGACCAGCTGAGAGGACAGAGAACCTGTTTTTATACCTATGGACAGCTGAGGTGTGTTAAGTCCTTGAAAGTGTCCATATTTATATCTGTCACAATACTTGGCTGTTTGATCAATCATGTGAGACATTAACCTTCCTTGATCTCAGTCATACCATTTAAACAGCTGTATGATTATCTCCATGACAATGGTGAATTCTGAAAACAGACCTTAATCCTGAAGAGTAAAATGAATGCCTAGGACTTCGAAGTATCAGACTCATAAAAGGACAAAATAACATCTAGCTAGAATAAATATGGCAGAGAAATAAAATTGCTGTATTATAACATAAGTCCTGCAAAATAAAGACAGATGGATAAGCAGTCTAACCCACTCAGTCATCCCACCCTATTTCCCATTCTGAGCATGACTAAAAGGGCAAGTGCTACCGAATCACTTCCTCACTCCTCATGATATTGTATTTATCAAGTGTATTTTAAATGTAGATGTGGGTGTTCTCTACGTATGTTAGGAACAAAAAAACTGACTGAGTAATAGACCAGCCTAACAGAAATATGTTAGTTATGAGCATCACCATTTAGAAATATATTTATGAGGGATGAAATTCAACATCATATAAACAAATACAGCTATGTTCCACAGCCATATCTCAGCTTGGTTCTGAGGCTGGATTTCAAGGTATGATTTATGATATATATATGTGTGTATATATATATATATATATATATGCAGTTACGGACAAGGGAGATACAGTGCACATATAAAACTAAAGAATTTAAGCTGAGCTAATCTTTTAACAGTTTAAAAGTCCAAGTTCTCTAACTGAAACAGCAAAGTCATATTAATAATGCAGTTAAAATTGTTATATGCAACCCCTCTTCCTAGAATCCTCCCTTTTCTCTGGCATTATGCTCATGCTGTCAATGTTCCTCTTGTCCTAAGGTTCACAGTTGCAGTATTCTTCAAGAAGAAGTTGGGCTGGTGGTTATGAGTTGTCAGTCTGTTTGTCAGTTATGGAGAGTTGAATTCTTCATCAGGAGGCGTATAATGTTCGCTGTGGGTGGGAGTTTCTTCCTTTTCTGTCTTGGGGTCCACTTGAAGCTGTATTTATATGTTTTCTTACTGCAGTTTGCCTCCTTCTTGCTGCTTCCCTGCTAGAGTCTGAAAGTTGCCTTCATCAGCCCCAACTGACATCACAGTCTGTTGCTTGCCAAGCGGAAACTTCCCAGGTTTGCCAGACTTTTACCATTCATGGTGGTCACAAAGCTTCAGCTCACACAAAAGTGAAGCATAGTCACTTGGCCACCCAGCAATTGCTAAAACAAGGTGAAACTGTGCCAAGACGAACCAAGACATGTCCTGAAACCCTACACTGTTAGGTCAGTCTAAAATTTATGGCCATTTATAGACAATAATAAAGATCATATTTACTTTGCTAATCTATAGTTTTCATGTAATTTAGGGACATAATAGACACAAGAATCATTGAAGAAGTACTCAACAATTCTGAGAAATTTTAGACCTTGAAATAGATGAAAACAAAGTGGAGTGTGCTGATGTATCTCCTAAGTATTAAAATCATTTTTTGCGCAAAAAATTACTACCAAAAATGTGTGTATACATACAGATAGATACACAGATATGCATATATATATATATACATATCAATAAATGTGTATATGCATACATGCATATAAGCATATGCATACACCATTTTGTAACCCTCCTTTCTCTTATTGTATCAACTCTAATGTGAATAACATCTTGGCTGATGTGGAATTCATTGGAAAACCAAAACAAGTTCGACAAGACTCTCATTATAATCATCATGAACCTGACTTTTTACCAATAGAAAGATGATTCCTGAGGGTATTAGGAGTATGTGAAATAGAAATCTTTAAAAGTAACAACTCCTGTGCTGGTCAGCAAACTGCACCGTAGTAAAAGATAAGTGAATAAATGTAATAAAGCTGCAACAATGTTGAATCTACAATTTTTTTATCAATAGAAATATTTCCTCAATTTTCATTACATGTACGTGTAAATGGTTTGAACTGCCCAGTGAAGTTTTTTCCCTCTACTCTCACTGGAAGTAAAATCCTGTCAGTTGTTAGTGATACCTCTTTATATTCTGAGGCAAAGTCAAGCTATACATTTATTATCTAGTTAGTTCATGTCCTGGTTCCAGTTAGGACAGAGTTAAGTAGCTCATAGTAGCTGGTAGGGTGCTATGTTTTGGATTAGGATGAGAAGAGCGCTGATAACATGCTGATGTTTTAATTGTTGCAGAGCAGTGTTTACACCAGGCCAAGGACTTTTCGGCTTCTTGCTCTGTCCTGCCAGCGAGCAGGCTGGGGGTGCAGCAGGAGCTGGGAGGGGACAGACCCAGGACAGCTGACCCAAACTGGCCAAAGGGGTATTCCATACCATCTGACGTCATGCTAAACAATATATAGGGGTGGCTGGCCGGGGGGGGGGGGGCCGGCTGCTCGGGAATAGGCTGGGCATCGGTCAGCGGGTGGTGAGCAATTGCATTGTGCATCACTTGTTTTGTTACACATTATTATTGTTAATACTATTACCATTATCACTATTATTATTATTATTGTTATTATTATTTTCCTGTCTTAATAAACTGTCTTTATCTCAACTCACAGGCTTCACTTTCCCGTTTCTCTCCCCCATCCCAGAGAGGGAGGGGGGAGGATGAGCGAACGGCTGTGTGGTGTTTAGCTGCCAGCCGGGTTAAACCACAACAGTTCACCATTTTGTTATCCCCATGCAATATGGATATCCTTATATATATTATTTCTACTTTAATTAAATATCAGTTTGTACTAATTTTGTGTAGTGATATGCTACCTATAAATACTAGCACACACAAAATTTTCATGGTCCCAGTAGCAGTTTATGTAAAATAAAACACATGATCTTTAAAACAGCAGGAGGACTGCAGGCACTGGAAACTACTTGTTATGAAATCATAATAGAGAGACAGTAAAACACATCAAAATGTAGATCATAAATAGATCATTCCAGCCTGGCATAGATTAGGCCAATACAATAGACAGAAAAAAACAAACAAACAAACAAACAAACAAAAAAATAACAATTTGCTCACATGGAAAGCACCTAATTAAAATCCAATTCCAATTCTGTGGCCTTCTTCCTTCTCACTGGTTCCCAGATGAACTCTGAAAACTGCACCATAGCCTTCCCAGCCTCGACTGATACCATGGGCTGCTTCAGTGCCTCCACAGGTTTGCCAGACCTTTACCATTCATGGGGTTCACAGAGCTTCAACTCACACAAAAGTGAAGCTACAGTCACTTTGCCAGATGTTAAAACAAGCTGAAACCATGACAAGACAAATCCATACATATCCTGACAGCCTGCAATGGCAGGTCAGTCTAAATCTCATGGCCTCTTCCTGGTTATGGCAAAAATCGTATTTCCTGGGCTACAGAACATTCTTCTTTACTGACTAGTATGCATACACTTCTGATAATTTTTATGGACGGCATTTTATTTACTCATAAAGATAAAATACCTGATTAGGAATTTCACATGGTGTGGAGTCTCCAAGTTGACAGAGTAGTCCCTCTTGCTCAGTAGGCATATACATGGCAGGCTGAGTCACTAATTTATCTCCAGTCCACAGCTGGAGATGCTGTATATAGCAAACTGGACAGGCAAAAAAAAAGTGAGTGTGGATGTTGCGTGTCAATGAAGAATAAATAAGAATTAAAATCAAAAGTAAATATGATAGAAACACAGAATTGCTGTCTGCAAAATGAAGATGCACTTTGGGAGGAGTTTCTAATCAAGGACAAGTAAGCAGAGGTGTTTGTTCATAAGTGAAAAAGGATGCAAATTCTCTTTACCTTAGGACAAAACCAAATTCTCCTACAGTGTATGGGAGCCTAAGGAAAACTAAGGTCTTTCTGAAGCTGACTTAGCTGTGATAATAAATTGGCATGGATAGGGCTATGTGCAATCTAAAATTCTGCCTATTGCTTTAGATCCTATTTATCAGGCAGCAAGATGAATATGTTCATAAGCATTGATTTCCCAATCAGTATACTCATCCTGAATAATGGATAGGATATCAAAACTGGAAGTAAATGAGCCATATGTTATTTCTACAAATATCTACTTCTGTTGTATCCATAATAAGGATGTTATTAAGAACCGAATATTTGTACTTTTCAGTGAGCTCTCTCTTACCTTCTTGAATTAAAAACATATTTTTTTTCTTTCCCATTTTAGTATTAAGATCACGAGTCTCAATCTAATGCTTTAAAGGCAAAGGTAAGATTTGTAATGAAGCTGTCAGGGTACAGTGAAGGCTGGCAGCTCCCTGGGGCCAGGGGCCTGTCTACACCAGTTCAGCCTCCAGGAGGGGCAGTTCACTGCCCTCACACTGTCTCTGCCATCGGTAATCCTTTGTAATCACCAGACTGTGGTATTTTCCTCATGGGTCATAAGAGGTGTGGGGACAAGGGAGGTAGTAAAACTCTGAATTGTTTAAAACATGTGCTAGAGGCTTCTTGCCAGTGCTTCACAGTGATGGTGAACACCGCAGCAGAGCTTTACAGAAAAAGCCTTTGGTCACTGACGCTTTCAGCTCATGTAAACGTACTCCAAGGCTTCAGAGCTCTAAACAGGTTGCTTTGCTTACATCAGTAAGCTGCTGAAATGAACTCAAAACAACTACTCTGTCCATACACGTCTGCATTAGCATTTGCAGGACTCTGGACAGAGCATAATGATAATTCTCATCCTGTAAGTGGAATTGTTATGAGTAACTGCTCATAAATAATACAATTCAATTTTCAAGCTGTGTCAATTGGACACAGACCACAAAGCAACCCCGTTTAGCTACCAAACGGAGTGTTACTTTTTGCAGATACAGAGTACACTTCTCACAAATTCACTACAACACAGTAAAAGTAAGATATTTGTACAAACTTTCCTGCTTGTGAAATCAGAATGTAAATACAATGCAGAGGAGAATTAATTGGAAGGAATCATTTAAAAGTAACATTAAAAGATTATTTGTACTACTCATTATACTTTGCCTCTCCATTTCCAGGAAAGAATTAGTAAACTCTCTTTCATTTTGTTCATGGTGAAGTTCTGTACACTCAGTACCAAATAAAATTAACAAGTTAATTAACTGACAGGAAAAAGTAACGCAATAGCTTATTCATTAAGGGTACTCTAAAAGTCACATCTTGGCATGGACTTAGTTCAGCACAAACATGAACTGTATTTATTTTAAAGAGAAACAGGAAACTCTAAAAGAAAATTTGTTGAAGAAAATAAAACCAAATAAGTTCATTATAACCCCTGCCCCAAAATTCAAAGAGAACATGAAAGATATTTTTTTGAAGTGGACCTCAAAATGTGTAACAGGGTGAAGTGACCTAATTTTCTCTTAGAACATTTAGAGGAAAATATGAGATTGTAGCAGGATGAGTCAAAGGCTCTGGAAAAGAGTAATAACTAGTAATTAGGCTGGAAAATGGAAAAGGTATTCAAAAGCTACAAAATGACTCTAATGCAAGGTACAATTTGGATTTTGAAATTCTTTCATTATACTGGAAGTCAGTTCTACGGTTCTGATGCAAACACTACACTACCTGCTTTTCTAGAGAGGTTGTCGAGTCTCCATCCTTCCCAAAATGGTAATGGTGGTCTCTAAATATGGTTCCTGCCAAGCTTGGCTATTCTAGGATTGGGAAATATGTCAAAACAGGTAACATGGAAAACTTTGGTGTTTCTTGCCAATCCAAGTGAACCCTCAGGAAATATGGAAGTGTATTATTAGTGCATGGGTGAAACTAGTGAGAGAGACAATGCAGAAGTTAAGTCTTAAGGAACAGGGAATTACAGCCATCAATTTATTTTACTGTAACCTTCACCTTTTTTCTTTTTTTTTTCTTTTTTTTTTCTTTTTTCTTTTTTCTTTTTTCTTTTTTTCTTTTTTCTTTTTTTTCTTTTTTTTTTTTTTCTTTTTTTCCTTTCTGTTACTTTTCCTAATGAACAGATAGCCTCTAAAATGCAAAGTGCCAATAAGTTCACTATAAACTTGTTCTTTCAGTACCCCAGTTAGGTTGGAACTGGAACCCATTCATTACTTTTGGTTTCAGATGATAGTTAGCAACATTTGCTCCTGAAATATCAGTAAAGCAAATCAAATGTTAGGAACTGTAGAGGACAGAGTAAAGAAGAAAATACCCCAAATCAAAATTTGTTTCATTAGAAAAGTGAAAAGCGTCCAAAGATGACAAGCAAGGATGATCATAAAATGCACAGAAAATACACTGTGACTTCCAGACAAGAGTGGCTAATTACACTGGGATTCGTAAGCTTGGAAAATACATGACTGAGGGGTAAATTGTAGACAATCATAAAATGAGGAGTGGCATGGTAAAGATAATGTGGTATCTGATATGTCTTCCAGAACAAAAAACAGAGAACATCATATGAAATTAGTGGCATGTAAATTCAAAAAACGCAAAAGGAAGTGATTTTTAACAAAACAGGTAGTGTACTTGTGGAACTTATTGCTAAAGGATTTTGTCAACGTTAGAAGTTTACATGGATTCAAGCTGAGACTGTACAAGCTCATAAAAGAGAAATCTATTCAGGATCGCAAAATACAGAGAAGCCACATATGTTTTGGGCAGTCTATGAGCTGAAAATTGGTAGAGCCTCAGAGAGTGCTGAATCACATATGCTTCTTCTGTTCTTATACTCTTCCCAGGCATCTGCTTGTGACCACCAGAGGAAGCAGGATAACACAATAGCCATTGTTATGAAACATTTCTGAAAGACTTCCTCTAAGAAATGTTGCTAGCCTAAAATCAAAGTATTGAATATAACAATCTGAATGCAAGGGAGCACAATTTGGTTGTCTTCATATCTGCTACTACTATTCTTTAAATTTCTTTCAGCTTAATGGAATGGAATTTACCCTTTCAGTTCAATCGTCTTCTATCTTCATTCACTGACATTAAGGAATCCCAACTGCCTGAAGTGATTTCCAATCTTCATCATATAAATAAACAAATAAATAAATTTATAACAACAACAACAACAAAAAACTTTAGTTTATAATTAATAATAACCCCAAAGAAAATAGTGAAATCATCTCTGTGTCTGGCTGTCAGTCTGTGATTTTTCAGACTGAAGATCTCTGGTGGCTAATACTCATATTTAACTAGTGAGTGCCAAGAAACATATTTTCCAGAATATTCATATTCTAGGAAAATGAAAAAATCACTAATGGAGTAAGAGCAATCAGACATTGGAAAGAATTGCTACAAAATATACACAAGACTGGTACCTTAATCTACGGTCTTAAATCTGCAACAGCCTAAGGAAGTTAATTCAGGCTGAAAATGCTGTCCTTCAGTTACCTAGCTTTTTTTTTTTTCTTCTTTTTTTTTTTCCAATGATTTAAGAACAGATGGCCAGCCTCAATCCAAATTTTCTTCTTTTCTGAGTTTGATTCAGCCTCACAGTGCAATTTGTAAGTCATTTTTTTCTGATTAATTTTAAACATTCTGTAATGGAAAAATGAGCTTTGATCTCCTTCAGGACATTTACATCTTTTGTATGGTCGCTCTTACACAAAATGTAAATTGATATTATACAAGATAGGCTATGGTAATTTTGATTATTGTAACTGGTTACAAAATACGAAGAGGAAAGCATGAGTGGGAATTAGAAAGTAGAGCAAGATGAGGAATCTCAGCTTATAGTATTGTAGGATACTGAATATGCACTTGGCTTAAAAAAAAAAAAAAAAACAACTCCAGATGCTCGTCAAAGAAAAGTGAAAACAGGAAACACAAAATCTGGGAGATTTTAAAGACAGATGCCAAGGCAGTGAATTTTGAAGACTGAAAGGATCAAAACCAAGCCGTTTTGAAAATTTTGGCCAGCTTGTCCAAAGGTCTTGAACAGAGCATGGAGAGATGCACACCCTATAAATAAAAGTAAGAATGTTGTCAGGACCTTTAAAAAAGCAATTTGTACCCAGATCTGGAAATCCAGTCAAAATGCAAGGAATAGCTTCTCTTTCTTCAAAATGACTTCTACACAGACAGATTTCAAGACCAGAGAGCATTAAATCATGCTGCCTTACCCCACTCATAGAATAAGTTATAAACTTTCAAGTAGGTTTGTTCCTACCCCATGCTTTAAACCTGTATGCTTGAGAAGAGCCTTAAAGTATTTTGTACTTGAATAAAACACATGGGCTTTATGAATATTTTAAGCCTCGGGGAGGGAGAAGAGGTTATTTTCATCCATTTATTTAAGAAGCAACTTTGGAGTTTAAAATGGAAGTCTTGTCATCTTACATCCTCTATGTAACCTCTGAAGAGAAAAGACTTCACCATTGACCGTGCTGGAGCTAATTTAGCAGCCAGTCAAGGGTGAATGAAGGTCTTCCCATTCCCCAGCAATTTTTGTAACTAACATAATTGTTAACTCTTTAATAACAGTTAGATAAATTGCTAATGAGTATACTTTTCAAAGTCTTATTTTATCTTTTCCAATTTTCCTAGTGCGGATTAACTATGGAAATGGGAATAACAGAAAATATAGAATGACTATTTGTTTATTTGTACAATTTTGGCTTCTGGAGTTTGATTTTTGGAAAGGTGATGGATCTGCAGGGAGCAGAAGAGTTGCATGCTCAGCTCAAGGCATAGATGTTGATAAAGCAATGAAAATCCTTGAGACTTAGATTGAATACTGCAGGACACAGTGAGTATAAATCACATTCATTGCCTATTCCAAATGTTTTCTCAGTTACTTAGACTTACTCACAGGGAATTTTGTTTCTTTTAACAAAAGCTGTTACTTAACTGAACTTTCAGTATGAGAACAGAAAGTGTTAAACTGCAACATATAAACAGAAAGATCCATGGTATGATTCCTCAGCAAGAATATTAAGGAGCATGTTTGCCAAATCTTTTTTTTTATTTTTTTTTATTTTTTTTTGGCTTAAGGAACTCAATTTATATGGGGTATATAAGATTGATTAAATCTGTACCTCACTGATTTTACTTGAGGGGAGTAAATCACTTAGAATATAGCTGGAGGCCTGACATGATCCAATTTCCGTCACTGCTGAGACTGCAGCCTCTCCAACAACCCAAAACATTAATAGACGCTGTCATGAGTTCCCTCAGTGACCTAAAACTGCCTCATCTTTCCCATATAAATTGTTAAATTTCACTATTATTATATGCCTAACTACATTTCAAAAGTTTGCATCGTCAGAAACAACAGAATAATAATCATACCCATGTCAATGTACACCCCAGGTAAGAGATCACAAGGACTGGCTCGTGTTTCATTTTTTTCCATGTCACATCGGGAATTTTCTAGGCAACTTTTCATCTGTCCCAGGCCATCACTTGATACAGAAGTTCCTAACAAAGTTACTTAGAGTCCCAATTCACCACTAGGCAGGGGGGAGAAAATGTTGGCATCTCAAATCTCACCATCTTCAGGGGGATATAAAAATGAACACTCAAGCTTTTTCTGAATTGAGTTGCTTTCATGTATCAGGAACTTTGTAATTCAAGTCAGATTTCTCAATGTGCATTTAATAGTGGTTATGGAGGAGGAAGCAAACTCCTCATGCACTGCTTTGAAAATGGAGTCTGTTAGAGCAGACTCTAAATCAAAGTGTCTGATACATCCTGCCATACATGTGAAATAATCATCTGCTGGAATGCATTAGTCAAGCGATGAATTATGTACCCAGGTCTTCACCGCAGTGAGCATCTGTCCTGGTTCCAGTTAGGACAGAGTTAAGTACGGCAAATACTTTGGGATATCATCAGAGGAGGAGGTGGTTCGTGCTGAAGAAGCCCCCCTGTACAACAAGCTACCGGAAAATGAGAAGAAATATGCCTTGTTCACTGACGGGTCCTGTCGTATTGTGGGAAAGCATGTGAATCGAGTCAGTTTGCAGAAGTAAAAGCCATTCAGCTGGCTTTAGATATTGCTGAACGAGAAAAGTGGCCAGTTCTCTATCTCTATACTGATTCATGGATGGTAGCAAATGCCCTGTGGGGGTGGTTACAGCAATGGAAGCAGAACAACTGGCAGCGCAGGGGCAAGCCCATCTGGGCTGCGGCATTGTGGCAAGATATTGCTGCCCGGGTAGAGAACCTGGTTGTAAAGGTACGCCATGTAGATGCTCATGTGCCCAAGAATCGGGCTACTGAAGAACACCAAAACAACCAGCAGGTGGATCAGGCTGCTAAGATTGAAGTGGCTCAGGTGGACCTGGACTGGCAACATAAAGGTGAATTATTTATAGCCCGATGGGCCCATGACACCTCAGGCCATCAAGGTAGAGATGCAACCTACAGATGGGCTCGTGATCGAGGGGTGGACCTGACCATGGACACTATAGCACAGGTTATTCATGACTGTGAAACATGTGCTGCAATCAAGCAAGCCAAACGGTCAAAACCCCTTTGGTATGGAGGACGATGGCTGAAATATAAATATGGAGAGGCCTGGCAGATTGATTACATCACACTCCCTCAAACCCGCAACGGCAAGTGCCACGTACTTACAATGGTGGAAGCAACCACCGGATGGCTGGAAACATATCCTGTGCCCCATGCCACCGCCCGGAACACTATCCTGGGCCTTGAAAAGCAAGTCTTATGGCGACATGGCACCCCAGAGAGAATTGAGTCAGACAACGGGACTCATTTCCGAAACAACCTTATAGACACTTGGGCCAAAGAACATGGTATTGAGTGGGTGTATCACATCCCCTATCATGCACCAGCCTCTGGAAAAGTTGAACGATACAATGGACTGTTGAAGACTACACTGAAAGCAATGGGTGCTGGGACATTCAAAAATTGGGATACACATTTGGCAAAGGCCACCTGGTTAGTCAATACCAGGGGATCTGCCAACCGAGCTGGACCTGCCCAATCAAACCTGTTACGCACTGTAGAAGGGGATAAAGTTCCTGTAGTGCACGTAAGAAACATGCTGGGTAAAACAGTCTGGGCTACTCCTGCCTCAGGAAAAGGCAAACCCATTCGTGGAATTGCTTTTGCTCAGGGACCTGGATGCACTTGGTGGGTAATGCAAAAGAATGGGGAGGTCCGGTGTGTACCTCAAGGGGATTTGATACTGGGTGAGAATAGCCCATGAGTTGAATTGTAGTATGTTAATTATTATATAATAATGTATGTCATCACTACCATGATTGCTATATATCATAGATGAAAATGGTGATTAATTAGAATGTATTGGACAGAGTGTAACCTGAGCATGACATAAATGGTATGGAATAAGGGGTGGATATCTGTCCTGGTTCCAGTTAGGACAGAGTTAAGTAGCTCATAGTAGCTGGTAGGGTGCTATGTTTTGGATTAGGATGAGAAGAGCGCTGATAACATGCTGATGTTTTAATTGTTGCAGAGCAGTGCTTACACCAGGCCAAGGACTTTTCGGCTTCTTGCTCTGTCCTGCCAGCGAGCAGGCTGGGGGTGCAGCAGGAGCTGGGAGGGGACAGACCCAGGACAGCTGACCCAAACTGGCCAAAGGGGGATTCCATACCATCTGACGTCATGCTAAACAATATATAGGGGTGGCTGGCCGGGGTGGGAGGGCCGGCTGCTCGGGAATAGGCTGGGCATCGGTCAGCGGGTGGTGAGCAATTGCATTGTGCATCACTTGTTTTCTTACACATTATTATTGTTAATACTATTATCATTATCACTATTATAATTATTGTTATTATTATATTCCTTATATTCCTTATATTATTATATTCCTGTCTTAATAAACTGTCTTTATCTCAACTCACCGGCTTCACTTTCCCGTTTCTCTCCCCCATCCCAGAGAGGGAGGGGGGAGGGTGAGCGAACGGCTGTGTGGTGTTTAGCTGCCAGCCGGGTTAAACCACAACAGCATCTGAGTGTGGTTCTTAATCTAGTTTCATATATTTTTTGTTTCGTCAAAAAAGAAACAATCCCCCTGCTTTTGTCTCCCTCACAAGAACTCACGATGATGATCAAATAGCTGACTGGTTACACAGCTGAGTCTTTTTTTTTTTTCCACATTTCTTTTAGGAGTTATCATTTCAGTCCTAGATTGGTGTTTTGATTTTAGATACTAAAACAATTTTTAATTGCAGCCATTATCTGTACTGAAAGCATTAATTAGTGAGAATAGTGTAGAAAAATGTGTGAAGGCAGTCAAAGTGCCTATATTTTTTAAAAATATATACAAAAAAATGCATTTATATGTCAGCTTTTTTCTTTCTCTAAAAGCCCAAGGATTTTATTGTGAAACAATTCCATTGAATGGATTTCACAAAAGGCATCTTAATGGAGAGACCAGTAGATATGTTTATTACAAGTATTTGTTCCACAGCAGAGCTTAAGGGCTGAAACTGAGGTCAGGTCTCCACTTAGACTACCCACTGCAGAAACATGTACAAAAGGAAAGTACTTCCCTGAAGAACTAATAAAACAAGTTACGAAAGAAGATTGCAGAAGATGCCCAAAGCCACACAGAAAATTGGTAGTAGACTAACAGATCAGAAGCCCATTTTTCTTGCTTTCCCTGTCAGACTTTTTCTCATGGACACAAGCATTTTGTGGTCATAAATGTGATGCTGTGGCCTGACTTTTGGCTCTGGTAGTGTCTGTGCTTTCTGTGATAGAAACAATCACCACATCCTCTTGTCTGGGGGCAGACACCCCACAGAGCACCTCCATACAGCTGATTTGTCACATTAAAACATAAAAAGTGGATGCAAATGTATACAGAAAAACTTCATTATAACTTGGAGTTCCAGCTCCCATTGTCCTAGGGACACAAATAGTATGTTTTTCTGTCTGTTGATCACTCACACCGACACCTACCTTTTAGACATGGAAAAAAAATAAGAAAAAATCCCTTTATTGCTGCTGAGTCACTGTCAGGATAACACTTGCCTACATATTTAGTAAATCACAGACACATGACATGAAGGCAGCATTAGCAGGAGAGAAGGACATGCTGGAGATAACTGTAGGTGCATGTGCAGAAATAATGCTTCTGGGCATATTCCTGAAGTGAATTTCCCCTGGAGTCATCCTGATATTCATCTGGGGAGAGATGTGGACAAGCAAATTACAGCTGAACGTCTGATCCAAACCACAGGTTACACCTGTCCTTTGCAGGATGGAAATATGAAGCAGTGAGAGGAAAAATGAGACGGTACACCAAAGCCATTCTGCTGAGTTCAGCATTGCTGCAGAACACTCCCCAGGAGAGAGTGCTGTGTTTACGGGACAGGATGAGTGACCCAACAACTTGTTACAGTCTCTAATTTTTGCTAAAAATATATTATATGGACTTCTGTGAGGGAACAGGGAAAGGACATCCTTGGGCAGCCAGCATGATATCCAAAATATGATGTGAATGTTGCAGTGAAATGACTCTTTGGGTCCGTTGGTATCAGGCTTGTGTCAGAGGCCTGCAATGGCTTCTTGGGCAAGAAGGGCCTCTACCTACCCATCATCATGCACTGTGATTCTTTTGGCTTGTCATGCAAAAAGGAACTGTTTTTCTTCTGCAACTTCCAAGCTGTATTACTGAAGAAGAAAAGACTAGACTAGACAAGAGGCTATTAATGGAAAAAAGAATCTGTATATTATCCTTTGACTACTCTTACTGAAAAAAAACCAGTATATTTTTAAAAATTACCCAGCAAGTTTTCACAAGTTTTCCACAAATATCTTTTTTTTTTTGGAACATCCAGAGTCAAATTATAAAGTGAAAAGGTAGCTTTGTATTTAAAGAATAATAATAATAAAATAAAAAATAATAAAAAAACATAAGCCACAGTTACTTGAAAAGTTGTAACTTCGACATGAAAAGTGTATTCATTTTTAAAATATCCTAATCTAATTGTTTTCAGATATCTGAGTATGACAAAAGTCCATCCTTCCAACAGGGACACTTCACTATAGTTGTCTAGCACAAAAGAAAAAAACACAAGTAGAAGCATGACTGTGATCTGCTGGGAGCCCTATTCACAATGCTTTCCTGGATTTTACATTAGCACAGTTATTTTACTATTATTTAAAACAGGAATGAGAAAAATACCCAGCTAAACTGTGGCTTTCCAGTGTTGCAGTAACCATCAATCTAGAGGATTTTTTCCCAGATGGTCTTTTAAACTTTATTAGCTAAGCTAAAGCTTACTATTAGATTGTAAATCATGAAATACTTAGTAGTAAGTGGAATGTGTAGAAATGTAAATGCATCTTTTTTTTTTTTTTCCTGTGAAACAAGCCATTTGTTTTTATAGTTTTATAGTCTATTACTGCTACAAGAACCCATGTGCTTTCCTCTCCTGATCTTGGGTTGGTAGAATGACATTCACAACAAGGACATTTTCACTGCTAAATGTAAACTTCATGGATCTGGTTGTTTGCAGTACAGCTTCATTTTTAACAAAAGAAAACATCAAAAAAGACTGTAACCTGGAAGTGGTACCAAGTAGAATATACACTAGATAGGCAAGAAAAAGCAACCAGACAGCACATAAAGGAGAGGTAACCTCTTAAGAGAGTTAACCTGTATTTATACAGTTGCATAAAATTACTATGAGAGGGAGAATATTTATTTTTTAAAAAGCCTCTTTTTTTTTTCTTTCTTTTTACTTTTACTTAATCAGCCAATATACATAGACTATGTATTGTCTCATATTGGCACTACCATACTAGTGGTTCACTAGCATTACTAGCAAGGCGGTGTCCTGTTCCATTTAAACAGTCAAAAACATTTCTCGCCACCATCTGCAGTAATGCTAAATTAGTAGCATGGAAATCTTCCTATTTCTGCATTGTCCTCTGCCTGTGTAGTGCAAGTCTCACATTCTCAGCTCACTTTTCCAAACCTGACATTTTTAAAATAAATATTTTATCACTACCACTCTCAAACACCTTGGATTTATAATACAGCAAAAGAGCACTGTGTACAAATACAATATGTGCACAGCTCTAGGTACAATGATGCTTCAGAGCTGTCCTCTGCTTGGGAGGTCTCGACTCACTCTTTTTTAGAGAACAGATGTTGCAAAACTCAGGCTCCCAGTAGGCTGCCGGTATAGCCAGGCAGGGACTGACAACAAGGCAATACATAATAGATGCACCACAGAGCTCTATAAATTAGCATTAACAGCACTTCCTACCACAGGTGACAAGTATAAGTGTCCCAAGCCTACCTATATAAATTACAAACTTAACATTTACTTTAGAAGTTAAGGCAGCCAAAGCTTTGTCTAGCTCCAAAACCCAACACTTCCACTTTAGTTTGGCTTCCTCTGGTCGGGTAGATATGTGCATTAGGATTGTCAAATCAGTGTTTTATATTGTCACAACAGATTTTATATGCCTTTCCTTTCTGACAGCTGCCTTCCCCAAACACCTCTCCAAATTTCTGTGTAAGCAGACATATGAAGACTCACACTTTGAGACTGACCTGCCACCTTTGCCTGTTGCTTGATGTTGCTTCTGATGCTCCAGAACCATCTTTTTGCTTAGTCTGTGATCCTGCACTGCAGTAAAACACAGCCCCATGCTCTGCTAAGAAGCTGCATCTGCCATGACATGGAGGGGAAGCTGGTCAGCTATGGGGAAGGAGCAATGTAGCCTTTTGGGGTCCTTTGGGCAGCTAAGCCCCACTGAAAGGCAAGTGCCCCAGTCTCATATTGTGTACCATTCTCCCCTTTTTACGTAGTTTAACATATTGAGATTAGATGCTGAGATAGAGGAACTTGTAAGGTCTGTAGGACTTAGAAATGAATTTCGTTTGCTCTTTTACTTTTTTTTTAGTCTCATCTGCTTTCAGAGTTGTGTTCAATCTTTTATCAGTAGAGTTGTGTTCCTAACAAAGTGCCATTCTTGTATTCAGATATTGCTATTTACCCTGAAAGCCATGAGTATGGGATGGTAGAAGTAAAATCACAAAATACTGTAAAATGAAGAATAGATGAAGGGGACGGAAGAAGAATGATTAATTATTAATTAAGGCTAGTATATAACTTGCTCTGTGTTCTGTCCATAAGTTAATGAGATTTTAGTATAAAACTTGGCCTATTCTGTGATGAAGAAAAATTGTTGGCAGAATATGCAGAATTTATACCAAGGGAAAATTGTACCTTTACTATTACCTTTACTTTCACACAATTATAGAATTACTGAGTAGTTTGGGTCAGAAGGGACCTTAAATATCATCTAGTTCCAACCCCTCTGCCATGGGCAGGGACACCTCCCCCCAGACCAGGCCGCTCCAAGCCCCATCCAACCTGGCCTTGAACACTCACAGGGATGGGGCATCCACAGCTTCTCTTAGCAACCTGTGTCATTGCCTCACCACCTTCAGAGTAAAGAATTTATTCCTTATATCTAATCTAAATCTATGTTTTTTTTTTTAGTTTAAAACCATCACTCTTTGTCCTATAATTATACTCCAGACAAAGAGTCCCTCCCCAGCTTTCCTGTAGCCCCCTTTAGGTACTGGAAGGGTGCTATAAGGTCTCCCCAGAGCCTTCTCTTCAGGCTGAAGGCTCTCAGCCTATCTGTATATGAGAGGTGCTCCAGCCCTCTGATCGTCCTCATGGCCCTCCTCTGGACTCACTTTAGTAAGTCCATGTCCTTCTCATGTTGATGGCCCCAGAGCTGAATGCAGTGCTCCAGGTGGGGTCTCACAAGAGCAGAGCGGAGAGGGAGAATCATCTCCCTCGGCCTGCTGGCCACACTGCTTTTGATGCAGCTGAGGATACATTTGTCTTTCTGGGCTTCAAGCACACACTGCCGGCTCATGCTGAGCTTCTCTCTAACCAACACCCCCAGGTCCTTCTCCTCAGGGCTGCTCTCAATCCATTCTCCACCCAGCCTGTGTTTGTGCTTGGGATTGCCCTGTTCCAGGTGCAGGACCTTGCATTTGACCTTGTTGAAAGACTTAGAACTGTTTCTGGAGTTTAAGATATGTAAGAAGGACTCATTCCCTTTTATTCAATAATTTATTTATATGCATTGAGAGCATAAAAACTTGTTTCTGCTTATGTGTCTTTCAAGTGAAAATATATAAATTTTTGGTCTCTTCTCCAAAGCATTAAGTGATAAGACAAGAGGAAATATCCTTAAGTTGTGCCAGGGGAGATTAAGTTTGGATAGTAGGAAAAAAAATATTTACTGAAAGGGTTGTGAAGCATTGGAACAGGCTGCCCAGGGAAGTGGTTGAATCACCATCCCTGGAGATCTTCAAAAAACATGTAGATGTAGTGCTTAGTGACATGGTTTAATGGCGGACTTGGTTAACGGTTAACAGTTAACAGGTTAACAGTTGGACTAGATGATCTTGGAGGTCTTTTCCAACCTAAAAGATTCTATGATTCTGTGATTCTAAATGTGCAGGTCAAGACAGTTATTGAAGGAAAACAGAAAATCTCATGTCTAACTCTAGTATAAAGAAACAAAAATAAGGTAACTGATAATTAATAGCAGAACCTGGAAGTATGGTTATTTTAAATGGACAATAGCTCTTAATGCTTTCTCTGTGATTCATTTTAAGACTCTTGTGTAAATGTTATTGCCTTTTTTATTTTTTTTATTTTTATTTATTTTTATTTTTATTTTACCTCACTGAGTAATACTGAATAGCTTTGTGCAGATCACAGTACTTGCAGGATTAAATGGAGAAGGGCGCTCTGCTTCAAATTCTAGATAAACAGACAGTAAAATCAATATGAATTATGGAACTGTTAGAAACATGGAATTGACTTCTTACTATTAGATGAAAGGTAGATAATTTACAAAGTTACACAGTAAGTGCCTGCAGTGGCTTTAACTAACCATGTTGCTAATCTCTTGCATAGATGCATAAAGGAACATCTACCAAAATCTGTTCACATGGATGTAAACAACACACAGTGTATCCTAATATCTCATCCAAGTTGGCTAGTCTCAACCACAACTCGTGTACCAATGTAGGAGGCAATGGTCATACCCTCAGGGCTGTTTCAGGGCTTCCTGGAATTAGTGAAAGGAGCTCCACCAGCTTCCTGAGATTTGATTTCAAGTGACTGGTTTCAAACAGAAGATTGGACTGAATACCTGAAATTATAATTATCACAATTTTGTATTGTCATTATATGACTGTTTAATCGTCAGTCATATAATCATTAAATGCATATTTTGGTGATCAAGCTAATCTGTGTCCATTCATCCTGTGATGCTTTTTGCTTTAAAATTCAAGAGCATATTTACACACACACAAAAAAAAGTACCTGAGAGTGCATTACAGCACTGTAAAATATGAAAACCCAAAGCTGTGTGAAAAATGCTTGAATACAATAAGCAAGGACTGCATTTGCTCTCAGTCATCTAAGTGTCAAAATACCCCACTTGAAATCCATCATTCTAGCCCACTGCCAAGGTTAATGTGTACACTCACGCCTCACCAGATTGCTACGTGACTGCCACTACAAGCTAAATGATAGGTCCTTTGCAGTTTCCAGGCAGTGCAATCAATCGCTTCCAGCTCTGCATCTGGTCTCTGTTTTGCAAGCCTGGTCATTCTTGACTATTAGCTGTCTTAATAGCTTTATTAATCATACCAGTTATCAATTTCTTAGGTCAAAAATCACATTGATAACTACAATGATAAATTATGGTAATTACAGAGATACAGGCAAGAAAAGCCCACCTCAGAAAGACTGTAAGCTGAATTCAATCAAACCTTAATGATCTTTACATTCAGCAGTCACCATTTGATTGTTTGAGGACTGATCCTTATTCTTCCACCCAATGTCTTCCAGATACATACACATACACTTCAGCCTTTATTTTTTTCCACCTTCCTGGGGGCCAAAACCATAATTTCTTTATTATCTGGTTTGTTTGTTTTAAGACCCATACTAGTTGTACTTAATGAAGAGGAAGAATTGCTGTTTTCAAATGATCACATTACAATCATATCAGCTGTTTCCTGAATCTTGAGTAAGTCCTTTTTTATCATTTGTCCATAGTGGCTTCAAAACAGTTACTGTCTTTGCAATGCTAGGAGAAGCCACAAGTATTTATCTGTAATGATTTTGGTCTGGCACTGCTATTTGCATGGAAGAAAATTCTTGTGTGTGAACAGTAGTATGTAGAAAATGAACATGAAAGGAAATTATTCTAAACAAATTCAGATTTCATTTGGAGAGAAGATTTTAGGCCACCAGGGATGTTTTCCAAGTTGTAATCATATTTGAATGAAGGCTTTCATTGACTTGTGAAAGGCTCTATTTAAGAAAATCTGGAAAGAATATAGCTGCATTGTACTGCCTAACTCACTATTAAAAATATCATTGAATATGTGGAGTATTTGTGGATGTGGAGAAACCTGGGAGAAAATCAGTCTATTAGTTTTTATTTAGCTTAACTTTGTTTAACATAAGCACTCCCAGAGCTTCTACCAGCAGTAAAGACAAGCATGATCTCAAAGTCTGTGAGCAGGTCAGCAACCAAAAATTACTGTGTGCCAGCCCTTATTCTAACTCCTGGAAGGTAAATTGCATGTGATTGAGTTAATGACCACTAATTCAAAGGGGCTGTTTACTCACTTGCCTGGGGTAAATCAGTTAAGAATTGGGAAGAGTGATTAGTCTGTATTTTATGTGAAGAGTGCTCTGACTACAAAAATATTCTGGAAATGGTGAGATTGTTTAATATGAAAGGAATTGTAAGCAGATTTGAAAGAATCAGCCTCAATATGTAACCAAAAGCTTGGCGTCAAAGAAATGCAAAACCTTGAAAATATGAAAGAGGTATTTCTGTACTTTGGCTGCAGCAGATCTATAGATAAAGTACTATGAGAAAAAACAGGTAGTATGACCAGTCGAGGATATGAAAGAAAATGCATGAAAGACACTAAATTAATTAGAAACCATCACAAAACAGAAATCAGTTGGAAAGATGATAAGATTACAGATCTCTTTCATTTCAGAATAGAGTTTTCTAATACTTCGGTGATATAATACCTATTCAGATACTTCTGAATGGTGTAGTGTGTACCAAAATCACCCCAAAGTCATTTTTGAGGCAATTGCAGGTTTGGGGGTCTTAATTTTCCACTAGGTGTGATTTTTTCATTTCTTAACTGAAAACAGTCTCATCAGTTTCCAGTTAATTTCACTCTCCATTTCTCCTGCACCATTCACATTGACATGGTTCCTGGTTGCCAAATACTATAACGAAGTATCAGTTTTTAGGCTATTATTGCAGAATATTCACAGAAGGCACATTTTGAATTAATAAGTACTAGCATTTATTTTAGAAATGTGATTCTGGAAGTTATATTATAATATGCAATCAAGGAAAGTAAAACCGGACATTCAAGTAATATAAAGTATGAGGAAATCATGAACTTATCCATAAAATAATGAATTGTTTGAAATATACAAATATTGGTTTTATGTATGTTTGCCTCTCACTTTCTAAAGTCTTTAAGTTTCACATTTTCATACTGTTTCAGAGTCATATGGTCTATGAATATGCATTTTAAAAAAGAATATAAGAAAATTAAAGTTTAAAATAACAACTTAATTCCATTGTTTTGTTTTTAATGGCAAGTGGTGTCTCTTGAAACACTTATCAGATCTCTGTGTGTAGTTTTAAAGGGTCCCTGAACTTCTCACAAACTAGACCAAACAAGAGTTATTCTACAACTAATTTTCTATTATTTATTTGTATATATTTATATAAATAGACCAAAAATTTCTCAGGCCTATTCTTACTGCTAAACTGAGTACGAGAAACTTCCTCTAATTCCCTCACGACTTATGAATTATTTGAGAATTTCTCCCCATTGCAGCATTAATACATCTCAATTTGTCTACCATCCATATAACGATATCTCTAGCTTTTTTTTTAAAAAAAAAGGTATATTCCCCCCTGTAAAGTAAAATCTCATAACTCATCCATAATAAAAAATGAAGAAATTTAGACAAAGTATCCCCAATTCAGCCTTTTAAATAAAATCTCACATTATTTATCTTTCAGTGCAGTATTTTCTTTTATAGTCACATTTCAACCAATGATATCCATATCGTTCCTTGAAGAAAATAAAAGACTGCATGACAGTCAAGGAATAAAGTCAGTTAGAAAGAAATGGAGTAGCTGAAATGGAGGGACAAAAAGAAAAGTTTTCCAAAGTCCTTTCTAAAAGGGAGTAAAATCAGAGAGAGAAAAATTAAAGCCTCACCCCCTTTCTTTTCTTCATTAAATCTAATTCTCATTAAATCTACCAGGTATCTAAATCCTATCCACCCCTTCCTAAAGGAAGAGGGTAACTAACTTTCCAGCTAACTTGGAAAACAGATTTCAGATATATCACAGTCTCATGCTGTTTTCATTTTGCCTTGTTCTTATTACCCTGAATAGCTTACCAATACTGGGAAGGTTCTTCACTTTTTTTTTTTTTTTCAATTTTTTCTTTCTTTAATGATTTTGTTGAACAGCACAGATCATAGCAGAGATTCCTGAGGGAACCCCAGTGTTGATTTCTTTCCACTATGAAAGCTATCCATTTACTCTTTCCTTTAGTTGTCAGTTGAATACTGATTACATTATTTTATTAACACTACAGTTATACTCCATCGTTTAGAGCCTAGGCAACAAGGTCTCATTCAGTTTGCCTTTTTAGGGCACCTTACTGATTCTCATAGCTGTTCCTAGCTGACCCCCCCACACTTCCACTAGTTTCATTTGTGTGATATATGGAGTAATAATTCGTGTCAAAAAGATGGTTGATGTTAATAAAGAAGGGGGAGATGTGGGAGTGTGGCCACGGGGGTCGACAAGCCCCATGGTTGGTGATAACACCAGACTCTTAACGATGAGGCCATCAGGAATGTAAAGAGTTTAGAGGGCACAAAGGGTGAATCAGGAGACGCTGTGTCGTCTAGGGTTGCGTGTTCTCCCGCAGTTATGGCATGGAAGTTGCTGGGGGTTTGCTGGTTGCCGGGCAAAGTTGTTTGACCAATGAAGAGTTAGTGGAAAAGGACTGCTGTGGGGCGAATAGCATAAGAAGGGAGCCTGTCCTCAGTATGGGATGCAACACGATATGATGAAGTTCTGTCATCAATAAAGTAGTAGCAGTTACTGATCCTAAAAGAACCCTGGTGTCCGTGTGGTCGTTACGCCACAAACGGCACCCGAACAAGGACCTGAAGAAAACGAACAGGGACATGAAAAAACAAACAGGGGCATGAACAACAGGAACAGGGACAGGCTAGCAGAACAGGGACCAGGACAGGAGCAGGGACATTGATTGCCTAATGAAGATAGGTTTGGCCAAACTCAGCAAACAGCTCAAAGAAGCTCGTATAGAAAGTCACTGGAAATAGGCGCACCGCAGCTGGAAGGAAGCTCAAGCTGAGAGAAGCGGACCCGTGCACACAACTGCCCGTCGCTGGCTGAAGGTAAGCAGTTGCGCATTATGGGGAATCATACGTCCTTAGAAACAAAGACTGTCCTGGTAACCCTACAGCTTATTCCCTTTATTACAAATCAGACAGTTTATGATCCTGAAACATGGGACCAAACTGAGGTCAAGGTGTGGGACTCCGCTACTAAAAACGACAAGGTTGCGGTGGGATTGCTCGGCACCTGGCGAGCAGTCTCTGAGGCCTTAAAGAGCCGTGTGCGACCACAGTCAGAAACGTGTGGTTTGCCAGATAGTGAGGGAGCTGCGTGCTCGTCCACTGATCCTTCTGCTACACCATCGGCCCCCCGCCGCTACCGCCATCGCAGGCCTTTGCTGTTACGCCCCCTGGTGACCTGGACGTTCCTTTTGATCCAGGCCCTATGGGCCCTGAAAAGGAGCTGGACCTGTTTCCTTTCGATCCGGGAGCAGTAGGATGCATAAGGCCCAAAGGCCGAGTTGCTTAACAACTTAAAGCGAGACATATTGTTCCCACGACTAGCCCTGGAATTCTCCGGTGTTTGTAATCAAGAAAAGGAATAGAAAATGGAGACTGTTACATGATCTGAGAAAAATTAATGAAGTCATGGAAGATATGGGAGCACTTCAGCTAGGATTACCATCTCCAACTATGTTCCCCCAGTCATAGACATTAATAGTAATAGACTTAAAGGATTGTTTGTTAAACACTTGCCAGAATTTGGAAAACTTTGCCATGTTTATGTTTCAATTGATACCTTTTCTGATTGTACATATGTATAGGCGTACTCGTGTTTCTTATGAATATGTAAAAGCAATGTTCTATATATTTAGAAAGTTCGGCGGCTGTGCATGTGTGTTGGTAGAGCGTAGACTCCCCGCGCACCCAGCGCTGTTTACTTGCCTTTTATCAATATTACTAAATTCAGATTGAGTTGTATCTTCATTTATAACGATTCATAATTTTATTTTCTTTGGACAACACCAACAGGAAAGTACGCATCCTATGCCACAGCCAGCAAAAGCCTGTGAAATGTTTTTTGGAATATACTTTCATTTAAGCTAAGTCAAGCAACATCTGAAAACATAATAGGAAAAAATCTGCTTTTTTGTGTCAAGCTGTCTGCTAGTTGGAACAATGTAATGCCAGGCTGTCACTGCTGTACCTGTAGAAAGCTGCAGGTAAATACTATAAATTAGGGAATATTTTACATCATTCTGTTAATGAGTCTGTTCTCCTTGTATCTGTCCAGTCTTTATTAAGCATGGCATAACTGTAATTGTACTTCTGTTTTTCTGCTGATCTTTATTTCTAACTTAGAAAGAAATAAGGAAAACAAAAATACATTGCTGTCCTGCTAGAAAGCAATTTTCTGTTGCTATGGGCAACAAATCTCTGTTTACCTAATGGGTTGTTTTGCTACAAAGGGGAAAAATATCCCCTGGGGATCAATGCAGATTCTACCCTGTACTGGCACATTTTCTTATGACTAAGAAACAGAGAAGCTTCCAGAGGGTTATGAACTTCTGTTACCAGAAAGGGTTACTTCAGTTTGTTCTCTGTCCTGTTCTTCCCATCCTCTATTTTCCCCAAATGAGCACACACACGTCTCTTCTTTTTCTGCAGCACATTTTTCCACAATGGTTAGTTGTCAGTGAAGGTTTTAAAGACTGGTATATTTTCCTATTATACTGTTTCTCTGAGAAGGATCATAATGACAAGAGAGAATGGCACAATATTAATTCATTTGCATTATAACAATGGGAAGGAGAACAGAAAAGCATATCGTCTTCCGATTGTCTTGACAATGTGATGGGTAGAAGGAGGCCATAAATAGCCTGAAATGTCTCGTGACGATCCGATGAGCAAAATGAACAACAAGAAATTATGCCTTACACGTCATGCTGCACTTGAAGGCCAGCAAAAGCAGTGCTGTGAAGAGGTGACATATCATAGCTCTTCGTCTAAGGTTATGTGACTGTGACTTATAACAGCTTTGCAACTCATCTTTTCACAGCTGTTCTGCCTTTCTGGCCTTTTGTACATCTCGATTGTGAAGCTCTTGTTTATGCAGCAGGATGTATTCAGGCTTTCTGACAGCTGCATAAACTAACCTTCTTTGTCCCGCAACTAGAAGGAACAAGGAGCAAAGCACCGAGTCAGTCGTGGTATGATATAGGGCAACAGCTTCAATTATTAAGATTCCCTTTGTTCAACTGCCAGCAAAATCACTGCTAATATTAACAACTTTACCTACAACAACTGTATTTACAAGAACCGAAATAACCACAGTGGTATATCTGCAAAGGTATATCTTGCTGCCAAGTTACCCAATAGGTAAATTTAATTACCAAATGGGTAAATCTAGCTCATCATAGTAATATGGTTTTGTAGAAATAGCCTGCAGTCTGTAATTCCTGGAGAGGTTTCCAGCTCAAAAGCCTGAATAGAGAGCAGGAGGTATGGAAGAAAAAGTTACCTGGCACATCTGAGGGCTTTTTCAAACCAAAAGATTGTAGTTTGGGTCATGCTAACCCATCCCTTAATGCAGAACCATGAAAGTCTGGTGTCTTAATGGCAATAGACTATGGAACTGAAAAAAATATGCCGTAACATTATATAGACAGAAATATGATTTTAATTTTGATTTTATTTTTCCATTGCAGAAAAATGTATTTCTGGTGTTGCTGTATTTTTGATGAATTTCCTGGAAGTACTCTCAACATTGTACCACTACCACTTCTTTTTTCAAGATTCCCTGATGACTCGTTTTCAGGAGTGATAGGTAGAAAAAATATCTTTTTCTAATTTTTCATAGTAGTTATGTGATTGACTTCTCATTATTTTTGTTGTATTTATAATTGTTAATTCTTTTCTATACAGAGATAATTATTAACTGGCTACACTACAGAAAGCAGAATGGAGGAAATTGTTATTAAATCAGAGAATTAAAATAAACCATTAAAATAAACAAAACCTGCAAAGAAAAACAAACAAAAAACTCAGATGACATGATGATAAATTCATTGTGATATCAGAGAATAGAAGAAATGGCTTGTAAGCTCTCTTCCCCTACACTCCTACATACAGCATTAAAGTACTCTAGCTTTGCCTCTTAAAACTAGGGCATGCTGCAACTATGAAGGATGGTGGTGCTAAACTGAAATAGATATCTAGTAGTCGTTAGCTGAAAAATAAGCAGTTCCTCTAACCTCTTGAGAAGAATGATAATTTTTGTTCTATGTGTGTCCTCAGACCAGATCAGTTCCTAAAATACACCCAAGCTGCTCTGAGTCTATTCAAATTATGCTTGACTACACAAGGTGCAACTCAGGAAATTGGAAGCACAAATAATCTGCCCAAGCCAAATCTCTCTCCTTTGCCTTACTCTTGCCCCAAATCAGGGACTGTGCAACCACCAGCAGACCACAAGGCTATCACACCATCTTCATATTTTCTCGATGTTGGAAGAATTCACAATTATGTGTTTCCATATATATGTAGGAACAAAGTAGGCTGGAACATGACACCAATTAAAATATTCCTCCTTTTCTAGATTCAAAAATACAGCAATGAATGCTTACAAGCATATTGTCCCAGAAACTCAGACACAAAAATACTCTCTCACAGTATAATTAGAATCATTAAAACATATGTATCAAGCTGATGTGTAAGCATCTTGCGTGCATGAAAATAGGTCATTCCTAAAAAGTTTATCAGATTTTCAGAGCAGAAGAAAATGATCATGGAAGGATAAAAGTTTTCAGCAAAATCAATATGTGTAACCAAGGCCTTCCCACAGGATTACCACCTGTAACAAAATGGTACATCACAGCTCTCAAGTTACTTTTCAGCAACTTAGTCCTTTGTGGCTTTTGATAAAGCAAGAAAGATCATAATTTTTTAGAGTTTCCAAGAGCACCTGCAACAGGTAGGCACTACTGCTTAAAATACAGTGCAGTAAGCATGGATTTCCAATAATAATGACTCTTAAAAGTGTTTTCCTGTCACAGAAATCTGCACTTATTGATTTTCACTAAGATTGGATGCAGAACCAAGGCCTCTCTTAAAGGGAAACAGTATTGTTAAATTGCTTTGACTTTTTTAAACTGAGACAGAATAGAATTCTTTTCTGTTAGACTCAACATTACATATGAGCCTCTACAGTGGTATAAACAGAAGATGCCCATAAATATTTCAGTAATACCAGACTATGCTTGGCATTCTGAACATCTGTTTTGGTTTAATCACCATTCACGTCATGACATCAGCAGCACATAACTATTCTTTCAAACAAGTTCTTCCTTTAAACTTTTCAAATGCTGGAGAACAAGAAAAATTACTCTTGCCTATTGAAAACTGAATCTATCAAGAATTATGTGTTTTTCCTTTTTTTGTTTGTTTTGTTTTGCTTTGCTTTGCTTTTTTAAAAGATGCTTTTTATTATCTCTTACTATCTCAGAAGTACCAAAAAAACTTAGTACCTTAAATCTGTTCATTTTCAGTGAGCCTCTGAAGTCTGCAGAGTCAGGACACTGCTGCCTACTGCCAAAAGCAGCATGTACAGAGAGAACTAAGTGCTTCAAGGACTCATTGCTAATATAGAGACTTGACAGATTTTCCTCTTAGCCCTGCCTCCCAGCCCTACCTACTTCACATGTGTTATATGGACGTGAGAACTTTTTATAGATCCTAACTATACAGCACAATTCTTTGGTAAGCCACATGTTTACTCTGAGGCTTTTGCATAAATGGAATTTAAAGCTAACTCACTTCATGCATTAAATATGAGATTTGTGATTCTTTCTTCACAATAATCCCAGAGACTAGACTAGGCTTTGACAGTTCAGCTGTGTAATGTCTATTTTTTATGTTGCTGTGTGTGCTTCTTACACCTTTAGCACTGAGAATGACTTACCATACAAACACATTTGGAGTGAGAAGAATGGTTACAGCCAGGGGACAAAAAACAGGTTTTCACCCATCCCAGCTGCAGGGCTGTTCTGTGCTCACATGCTGCAGACAGCCCCTTGTAGCAGAACTTTTAGCGTGGCTCTACAAGGTGCCACAGATCGTGACATGGTGTTGCATTAAAGTCAAGGACCTGAGTGCAGTGACAATCTCAGCACCTTCTCCCCCTGCCAGCGGTTTGGTTGTTCAAGGTCATCCTGATATGGTGTGGCCATGTAACCTTGCTGACTTGTCGAAGACAGAGGTCCTTCTGCCCTTTGCTTGGGAGCTGCATTTAAGCTCTGGCTTGTGGCAGCTGTTGCCTGAGCTACACTGCAATCATGCCTCTGCCTTGGACTTGCTGATCCTGACCCTGGCCCACACAGCCTTGCCTTCATGGCTTGGACTTTGGCCTTATGTCATTGCTGTGGACTTGTCTGATCATCTAGACTCTGGCTGAGCATGTCTGGCATCTCCAGCCTGCCCCGCTCACCTTGCCTGTGGACAGCAGGCTTGGCCTGGGTCAGTGAGGCCCCTGCCTTGCCAGCAGAGGTAGCATTGCCCTGTCCCTTGCTGCTCCCTTTCACATGCTGTTCAAAGCTGCAAGAAAAAAAAATAAAAATAATAACAGGAAAGATCATTTAAAACTACAAATGGAACCACTTGTATTAGAGACAGCAGGAACTGAAAATAAGGATCGCAGTCCCACTGTGCTATACTATTTGTTCAAGGTGGCAAACAACTGCATAAAAAGAGGCCAACCGTATCCTGGGGTGCATCAAGCACAGCATTGCTAGTTGGTCGAGGGAAGTGATTGTGCCGCTCTACTCTGCACTGGTGTGGCCTCACCTCGAGCACTGTGTGCAGGTCTGGGCACCACAGTACAAAAAGGACATGAAACTGTTGGAGAGTGTCCAGAGGAGGGCGACGAAGATGGTGAAGAGCCTAGAGGGGAAGACCTATGAGGAGCAGCTGAGGTCACTGGGCCTGTTCAGCCTGGAAAAGAGGAGGCTGAGGGGAGACCTCATCGCAGTCTACAGCTTCTTCATGAGGGGGAGTGGAGGGGCAGGCGCTGATCTATACTCTTTAGGACCAGCGATAGAACCCAAGGGAATGGTGTCAAGCTGCGGCAGGGGAGGTTCAGGCTGGATATCAGGAAGAGGTTCTTCACTGTGAAGGTTGTCGCGCACTAGAACAGGCTCCCCAGGGACGTAGTCATGGCACCAAGCCCGTTGAAGTTTAAGAAGCGTTTGGACTGTGCTCTCAGTCATATGGGCTGAATTTTTGGGTTGACCTGTGTGGTGCCAGGAGTTGGACTTGAACCCTTTTAACCCTTATGGGTTCCTTCCAACTTGGGATATTTTATGATTCTATGAAAAGAGTATTTTAAATTCTCTTTAGATTCTAACTTCTCCTTCCCTATGATGACTTATTAGCTATTGCTCTGAAGTTACTGAGTAAGTTTGAGATAACCTGACACTTTCTGGAAAATCTCCCCTAAATTATCAGGAGCAGCTAAAAGAATATTATCTACATACTTAAACTTTTTTTTTTTTTTTTTTTTTTTTTAAGAAAGTGAGAGTGACTTTGAACTTTTATCTGTATCCTGAAAGTGTTAATGACATATCCAAGGTCTCGCTAAGAATGATAAAATGAAGTTCTCAATTTAAAGTGTTTTAGTCATTTCCAAAATCAGTATTAACTTAAAAGGTGAATGCTGAATCTCTGTTCCTAATCTGATCCAACAAAGTACGACTTTTTTCCCTACAAGAGTTGAAAGGAAAATTATGAGCAATATAGCACGAGTGTACACATGTGCAGATATGAACTTTTCTTCATTAAAGAGAGATCAGATATTTAATGTATGTATTTATGCTACTTTTTAGCATAAAAGTTTGCACTTGTATAGCTTTTTTTTTTTTTTTTAATAAATATTTATCCCATCATGATCTGATTTGGAAGACGTTAATCTTTTTGCCAAGTTCAAAGAGAGGACTATTTCTCTGTGTGGACTATAGAATAAAACTAAATTTCTGACTGTCAGCTGGTTAGTTTTAGGTTTGTGTATGTTCACTAATACTTCAAATTGTTCTCACAATGTATGTTTTAACAGTCATATTCTACTGTTTGTGTTATTATTATACACAATCAATGTCTTTTTACAGCTCACAGAAAAAAAACCACAAAATTCTGTAACATCAATCTGAAAAATCAATAGTTTTAAACATATTCTGAAAGGCACCTCTAGCACAGATAGACAATTTAACTTAACTCTGTATTGTACATAAGGAAATAAAAAATAATAGTAGAGTCTTCCAAATAAATAATTCAAAAGTTAAGAAACATCACAATTAATTACCTTTATAGCTTTAAATTAACTTTTTAATGTGTACATATTCTTCACCATTTGTAACATAAGAAAATCATTGCTCTTCTAGCTGGATTGCTGCCTTATTCAGGGCACCAAATGAACAATTAGAAGTCATTCAATATTTTCCTTTATGCTTGTGCCAGTTATTCCCAGTGCCTTAAATTCTGTACTATTTGAACACATTTCCAACAGGAGAATTTTAAAGTTCTTTGATGTTCATCTCTGGCATCTGAGTGTATCACAAATGTTAAATGATTAATTTCACCTTATTTCTGAAGGCATAAAAGAACCAACATAGATATAGATATAGATATATTTAAGTTTTGTACTTTAACACATTAAAAAAGTTTGAACTTAATGAAGATGGGAAATGGATTTTTTGTAACTCCTGTATAAGTAACACCTGTTAGTAAGCAACTAGTATATTATTTCACTAACAGAGAGGTGCTTTGAATTTACTATTTCCCATGCCAGTTTTTGGTCAGGTGTTCCATTCACCAAACTGTCAAATAGAAGCTGTGACTGTTTTGAAAACTCAAATTCTTACCTGTAAAGATTAAGACAGGTTCTTCCTTCCTTCCTTCCTTCCTTCCTTCCTTCCTTCCTTCCTTCCTTCCTTCCTTCCTTCCTTCCTTCCTTCCTTCCTTCCTTCCTTCCTTCCTTCCTTCCTTCCTTCCTTCCTTCCTTCCTTCCTTCCTTCCTTCCTTCCTTCCTTCCTTCCTTTCCTTCTTTCTTTTCCTTTCTTCCTCTCTTTCTTTGCTCTGTTAAGGATTTAAAAGTCTGTTGCTCTATTATGAATGCTGTAATTACTCCCATAAACAGTTATCAAAAAGTTAAGTGCATGTTCTGCACCTTGTTCCACGTGTTCACTCTGATTATGAAGTGTTAAATGAAGATTTACACTATAGCTGTTTTTCTTCATAATCTTTGTAATGTTTTTCAACATTTTCCACATTTTAATTTCCTATTTCAACCAGCAATTTCAATGCATGAAGATACAGGGACACAGAGTGATATGTATGTAAACATGTATATGTATATATACACATATATATATGTATGCATATGGGACACAGAGTTAATGTATGTCAATAAGACACCAAGTCTTATTTGACTCTGCTTTGTTTAACATAACGTTCCCTCCCTTTCACGTGTACACGATAATCTCTCATTCCTAAAGAATTGGACTATCATAGTAGACCGTGTGATGATTATTTTCTTTCAATCATGTTTCCAGCAGGCAAATTAAATATGCATGTATAAATTAAATATATATCTTATATATATATTATTTATCATAAATCTGTGTTATTCAAATTGCTCATTTTTTATTGTTGAGTGATTTATAGATTAAATGGATTCCCCAGTTCCTTATGTTTCATAAAGTGTTTGCATGTATGCAAACCTCATAGATATTCCACACCACTGCTTGCTAAGATGTATATTTTTTAACATACTTTGCACATGTTTATGTGACTGCAAAGCCTTGGATATGTACCTAATCGTAAACAGAAAACAATATATGGAAGAGGCAATGCATGGAAATAATTGAGATGTCTCTGGAAAACCAATAGTTCTCAAAGAAATTTAGGATTTTTATTTATTTTTTTTATATAAGGAAATAATCTTTGTTTCTGATGGAATTGGACATGTAAAATGGTCATGGATACTTTTTGCAAGAACAAATCCAGCTTACAAAGTCAGCTTTCCATCCTGCTTTTTTTCAACTTCTATGTTCTTGGCTCCTTCTGTGCTTCCTGCCCAGTCACATCAGATGTTCAGTTCTCTGCTTGGGTCCCCCTTACACACCACAAAAAACCCTGTTCGGATGCAGTTGCAAGGGGCACATTGGGGAAGTAATGTCAGATCTAGTGCAGTTGGAATGCAAAAATTGCTCAAGATAATAATAGGGTTGTGGAACCACACATTTATATATTGTGTGGTTATATATTTTTATATATATATACTTATATATATATTATATTCACATATTGAGCAACCTGTTCTAGTGGAAGGTGTCCCTGTCCATGGCAGGGGGGTGGAATTAGATGAGGTCCCTTTAACGTCCCTTCCAAACCAAACCATTCTGTGATTCTATGACTCTATCATTTAGTGTATGGAATGGGAGCAAAATTCAGTTCGTTATTAAAACAGCACACATGATAAATGATGATGCTTAATTGCATCCTCTTTCTGATGTATGTGCATGGTTCGAGAATGTTAGGTGTTACAGCTGTCCTAATCTGCAATGTCAGGTAGCAAGTGACATTCATAGATCTTTTCAGGAAGTAGGACATCAAGTGCTTATCTGCTGAGAAACATAATTACATTTTCACTGGTTGTCTTGGGTATATCCAAAGGAATTAAGCTGTGCTCGGAAAGGAAATTCTGGAGAAATTATGCAGTAATCAAATTCTCTCTGAATGTATTTATCCACATTCCTTTTCTGTATAGTTTCACAGATATTTAATAGCACTTTTTTTTTCCTCTGAAATCTAGTTAAATGCCAAAAGATGTATGCATGCAGCCTATTAATATGCAGTATCATTTCATAAAAATAAAATAATAAAATAAAATAAAATAAAATAAAATAAAATAAAATAAAATAAAATAAAATAAAATAAAATAAAAAATAAAATAAAATAAAATAAAAATAGGCCTGTGAGCTAGCTTTGAGAATCCACAGCATGGTTGGTTTTTTTTTGTCTGTTTGTTTTCAAAATTGGTTCATGGTTTGTGTTTGTACAAGTCCAGACACATTGCTGTGTAAATCTAATCAACATTTGATAGTTCTCTTTTAAGAATTTCAGGTTTCAGGTTGCTCAAGCTAAATCCCTGATCTGAAGAGTCATTCTCTGCTAAGAAAGTCTGTATCTGATTTATGTGAAGTGCCAAGCATGGTGTTTGCATCTAAATGGCATTTTTATATAAAAGAATTCCAAAAAAGTATTCACTGGAGAAATAAGGGAAACTCAGGAGACTGCTGATGCTAGAAAAGCCTCATGGAAATAAGAGATTTGATCATACAGTCATACAGAGATAGAAGATTCTAAGCAGAAAACTCCCAATGTAAAATCCTCATTTTATGGGAATGGTATACAAGCCTTCACTCTGAAAACCCAAATCATAGACTAGTTTTGCTTCTACCTTAAAAAAAGTTTAAAACTGATGATATAAACAGAAATGGCAGGTGTATGAAAATGTCAAGGTACTAACAGAAATGGTGGATGACATTTATGGGCAAGGTTATTGCACCATTTGTAGTAATTATCAGTTAATTCAGCAGCTCTGTGGGAGTTCGTGTATAGAATTATAAATTTTGACTTTCGTTCATTATAAATTTTTGATTTTCATTAGAACTAGATAGGCAACCTCTTATTCTAAAAGCTTTAGCTTGTACTATCTGAAGCAGATTCATATCACCTTCATTACAAACACAACCCTAAATGTGATTTACACATACAGTGGTACTATGAAGTCCATAAGGCTTTTAGTTTTCATTTCAGATATTATAATGATAGAAAGCAAAAGTAATCCCATTTAGAGAGGGTCAAGGGGAACAAAATGAAGAAAAGCAGGATAAGGCTGTCTGGATCAGAATAGCATGGGAAGAACTTTCTTTCTCAGCCCTCCCATTGAAACTGATGAGTCTTTAGTATACATCATAGACATCAGCTAATCTGATTATCATGTTTCTAGTTCACCCATTTGGTGAATCAGTTAATTGCATTACATGTTAAACAGCAGGCATTCCCAACCCAGACTAGTGTTTGTCTTTAATGATAGAATTCTGCTTTGTTCATGTTACTCTTGGGCAGAGCCACCAAGCGTTTGAAGCCCAGGAAGCTCTGATAATTGGAGTGGCTGCAGGGTTTGCTTTCATTTCTTGCAGTACGTATGTATGCTAGGGCTACTGTCAGTATTGGCTTTTCATCAGTATGACTCAGACCTACCAGGAGGTGATCTTTTTCTGTTCTGGACATCTTCTGAACTCAAAAGCATTGGCAGCAGAGCTAACAAGTCAGGAGCAGTTCTCCAATTAAAGCTCATAAAGGGGTGGGAAAATGATATATGGCTAACGCCTAATTGGATAGTATGTCATATCTCTCAGCAGCTGTCATTACTGTTACTAACCTGTGTGAAATATTTCCTTCTAATTCCACTTTTTTTGAAGGCTGGAAGAAGTAAAACTGTATTCCCTTTTGTTTTCCCACCATTCACTTCTGTAGTCAGGTAAGAAACTGAAAAAAAAAAAAAGTTATTAAACATGAAAAACAAATCAAACAAGCAAACAAAAAAACATAGCAGAGAAACCTTGTTCAGTTTTTACTCTAGGTATTAAATGTCACCAGTCTGAGGCATGATATCTCTGAGGACCAAGTGACAAAGATTTTACAATTTACTGGCACACAAATCTGAAACCAGAGAAAGCCAAAAGTAGCTCTACTTCGTGTTCAATGTATAATAAATATGGTGCAATTAATTGAACTGGGATTTATTTATTTATTTTTATTATAAAGAATTCCTATAAAAACGGAAAGTAAAGGGTTCCTTGTAGTGGTGAAGATGTTCAGTCTCTATCAAATTCTGTTTCTGATTTAATATCAATGCACTTTTGAATAGCAATCTGACCCTTGGAGTAGCATAAGTCAAACTATGGGTAGATTGCTTAGCGTGGAGATCTGAGGGGTAGCTATCTGGACCTATACTTAACGAGAGGCTGGAAAATAGGTGCTGATTTTCAAAGTGTTATGTAATAGCTTGAAGGCCTCGACACAAGGGCCTATCCCAATGACCTGAAATGTGTTCTTGAAAGTATTTCTTATTTTCCCACATATTTGATAATGCCTACATTGTGCATCTTAACAGCAGGTTCATATGTGTCACTCAAAGGACGTTCAAATTATATGCATTTGTTTCCATTCCTGCAGCCCTGGTGGTACACCAGAAAACCAGCGTGAGCAGGGAATGTGTAGTAGATAAATCTCTTCAGAGGACTAGGATTGGTACAAATGCCTCTTTCAGTGCCCCCAAACCTATCATGTTAGGAGATAAAGATTTCATGCTGAATGAATCAAAATTAGCATCCCACAGTTTGCCTCCAAAGAAAGTTAGAAACAATTTCTTTCAGTGTGTTGCATGATATCTACTGATTGCAAATTTAACAAGTTAGTTCTACTTATTTAAGGTAAAAGTCTTGTGTTTATTAAAGAAAGACACACTATCTGTACTGCATAAATCACTGCCTCAACTATAAAATCATAGAATCATTTAGGTTGGAGAAGACCTCTAAGATCATCTAGTCCAACTTTTAACTTAGCACTGCCAAGACTACCACTAAATAATATCCCTAAGCACCACATCTACGTGTCTTCTGAAAACCTCCAGGGATGGTGACTCAACCATTTCCCTGGGCAGCCTGTTAGTGTTTGGGAGAAGAAACTGAACCCCACCTCACTATAGTCTCCTTTAGGTTAATTGTAGAGACCGATAAGGTCTCCCCTCAGCCTCCTTTTCTCGGGGCTAAATAGCCCCAGATCCCTCAGCCACTTCTCATAAGACTTGTTCTCTAGACCCTTCACCAGCTTTATTGCCCTTCTTTGGACACAATTATGTCCTTGATTAAACAGACCTTGGTCTATTTGGCTGTCTAGGCCTTGGTTGTCTAGAGACAGCCTTTGCTGTGCTTATGATAAGTCTATGTTTCTGTAAGAGATTTCCCACAACATGGCTTTTGTTTGTAGTTACAAAAAGAGACTAACTGCTTCATTTGATACACTTCTTTAATGTGTCTTAAAAGAAGCAGTTCTTAATGAGGGAGGTGGACCAAATGTAAGACTTAAAGGGATCACAGTCTGTTTTTCAGTTTTCTCACCTTTTAAAGTCTCGAAAGCCTTATGTCTACTGAGAGGGTAGAAAACTCACTTCCCCTACAGACTGAATAGATTAGGGGCTAAACAAATTCCTCTACAGCCTGTGAAAGTATAGTTTGACTGCATATTCGTCTCCCACCAGGCTAATAGATAGATATTTTTGAGGCTTTGTTTTTTTGCTGAGATGATGGCACTCTGTGCAGGCTGCTTTGCAATTGAAAGCTCTCTGGTGCATAAAGCATCTGCTGACCAAATGGTGACATTTGCTTTTTTTTAATTTTAATTTTAATTCTGATAAACCAGCCTTCCAAGAGGGAAAATTCAAACTATAGTAATTACTAATAAATCTTTCTTTTTCCTGCCTCCTTCTCTTGCATTGTACAATGTCAAATACAGTGAATTGTAAGTAGTCATTGTGAATGAGAAATGGCTGCCCACATCTTCCATCTGCTTCCCCACCATCATCCAACCCTCTACCACCAACACATCCTCTAATCCATCACCCTTTGCCCTTGTCATATAGCTTTTGCAATGTCCCCACAAGAATTCACAACCTATGTGTTATCAAATCCTCTGGATGAGAGCAGGGCAGCTTTTGAACACACTGAAAACAACCTGTGGTATGTTCATCTCTGCTGGGGCATGCTCCCCAATATAGGCTGTAGAAGTAGAAGCCATCTCAGCAACTTCAGCTTTATTGACAGCTACAGAAGAGGACTGGGAACGCTTTAGCTCTCTTTGGTTCACCACTAAAGACATGGCAGTTGACCATGCTGACAAGTCAGGAAGTACCAAGGAAGTTCCAGAAAGGCCACCCTCACTTTGTCTTCTCTACAGTTTCCTAATTTGTGCATTTTAAATGCTTTAAAAAGGATAGATAGGATGGAAAATGTTTGGTTTATTTATTTATTTTTTTAAGCTAAAAAGGATGTTTCTGACTTTCTGAAGCATAGTTTCTATGCAATAAAAATTGAAAAAAATTCCCCACAATTCATAATCCACCCAGGCACAGGAACTATGATATCAAATCACAATTCAAGGTCTTTTCTAAAAGCTTCTGCGGGTGAGCCATTCTTAGATCACTATAGACACTAACCTCACACCAGTATAAATAACTCACAGCCAAATATTCTGCTGCCAGCTCGCATTTATGTGCCTGTGTAATATTTAATGAAATTCATGAAACAATGTTACAAAGATATGAAAAACAGTCAAAAGACCAAGTGCAGAACAAAAATGGTAATGTTCAAGGCTGGAACATTCATAATTTCTAAAAGATATTTTACATTCCAGGCTGAATGATTTTTAAGCATGAGCACACTGTTAAAAGGTCAGTGCACATAAAAATAAATAAATAAAAGTTTTTTTTTAGCTGTGAAAAAAATAACCCCCCCACACTTTTTCCAAATGATTAAAAGGCAGAAAGATACAAAAGAAGGCAGGTATTCTTTGGAAGTTACACTTCAGTTTTATGAATATCTGTTTTCACATAACTGCGTTACCCAAATAAGCACCTAATTCCACTAGTTTCTGAGCAAATCTAAATAATGTTTTCTTATTAAAAGTAGTTTGTAATGAAACATGGCTTGAGAATGAATGACAGTACATTACTTAGTGATTTTTTCTGCTTTAAATAAACAATCTGCCTCCAAAAAAATTCCCTAAGATACATTGATTTTTTTTTGAATGCTGTCAACTTCATCCACCATGCTGTCTTCATTTGCTAGCTTTCTAAAACAAGATTGCTCAGAAGCAGTTACCATATTTTCAGCTATACTGGTGCTGTGGAGTATTTACTCTGAGATAAAAAATATCTTGAAATGGTCTTTCTGATTACTTTAAAGCAACCTGGTGGAGTTAATCTGACAAATCATCTCATCCCAATGAACACATCTAAAAAGGAGCAGATAGGTTGGAATCTAAAAATCTCTATTACCATATGCTAGTGTAAACTGAAGCTGCCTGGAAAATATGTTGATTAGCACAAACACAACCCTTACACTGCTGGCACACACCACTTTTGGAGCAAAGGCTGGGGTCTCCATGTGGCATCGTGATGCGGTGTTTTAACTTGCCCACTCACCTGGCTCTACTCCATATATTGCTGCAGCATGATATGGTATTGTTTCATAGGGGAGCTTTGTGTGGTTTCTTCTGCTCCTGTGAACAAGAGTAAGGGATGCTAAAATAAATATTATAACATTATAATATATTAATAACATTAAAATATATCAGTAATATTTAATATTATATAATAATATATTATATGATAATATTATAATATACTAATAATATAATATATTAATTATGTTATAATGATTAATAATTAATAATAATACCATCCCTCTGGTGGCTGTTGTGAAACTGAATTAGCCAATACTTCAATATTTCTTTGAATATTGAAAGCACTAAAAAATGATCTTTTTTCGTGTGTGTGTGCATGTGATTGCAAAATAATGATGTGCTAACTAGCACATTTAAGTAGAAGAAAATCTATTAAATTAAATCCTAATGATCTGTATGCCTGCATTAAAACTAAGGTGGAATATTTCAATTACCTGATTTTGACAAGGTCCAGAGTACATTCTTCAAATTCTGATTATTAATACATCTTTTAATACATCTAGCAAATTAAAATGTCGAAAATGATCATGGTGCATTAATTATGCCCATTGCTCTGCAAATTTCATCACATTATTGGGTAAAGGAGAAGACAGTGAGTTACAGCTGTTGCAGCTGTTTACTTTTGTTGTTGTTGTTGTTGTTGTTATTATTATTATTATTATTACTATTTATGTGACATAATTATGAGTACAGATATGCTTGAAATTCACTTTGAGGGCATTGGGTGTGTGTGATTCTTCAGAGCTAGTAAGAAAAAAGTCAGCATGGAATATATGTGAGATTTTGCAGGATATGCTGAATTTCCAATAGCTCTAAAAACTGACTAGAGATATTCTCAGGGTTCGTAACACACACCAATGCACCCGCATTAAATATAATCTTAGACTGTACTTATTCAAATGCATTTTTTTAAATATGTGCAAAAACACTCCCAAAGCCATGAAATGCTGCACTTGAATTAACCAGCATTGCATTTAAAGTTTTTTTCCAATGGAATTTGCCAGGTGTTGCAATTGGGAAAGTCTACTGAAACAGGTTATGTGCAACAGCTGTTTAACCAGCAGATATTCTGAAATGCAATCTTTGACTCCCTGAAACCTCCACTGATCCTTCTCTTCCTCCAGTTAAATCTGCTCTTTCTAAATATGGGTCAGTATCTCAGAAAATATAGGAATCAGGCAGCCAAGGCTTCCAGGCTCCAATTCTTTTCAACAATGTTAAATCTTGCACTTCAGCATAGTGCTTCACAATTCAGCAAATTATGAGCACAAAGGCTTAACAATATATTTCCTGGTTCAACATTATGTGAGAGTCACGTCTTATTCCATTGTCAATAACGTGAATCATCAAAGTTGTCTTGACAAATGGGATTATGGTGATGGATTAGGTTGATGTTTATCAAATTTGTTCAGAAATTGTAAAATGTTTATTAATTTATAACACCTAGTAGCCTTACTTGACATTGCTAGCTCTGCTTTTTTCCTGTCTATAGTGGTAGTCAGTTAAATTATTAAAAAAAGAAAAAAAAATCACTCATTACTATCAAAGAAAGTAAGCATCACCCAAGACAAGGCTTGTCAATCATGGCTTCATTTGCGATAAATACTCATGTTAACTGGACATGAATTCTCCTTTAAAAACAGTAATTTGGTGAACTGAACAGGATTCTGGGGCTGATAGGCATTGCAGACATCCTGCTAGGTTACAAATGTAGAAAAGCTCACTTTCAGTGCTTCTTATCTGGACAGTGCAGCTTTCAAAGGCATTTGTACCTTCTGGTCCCAGAGATATAAAGTTGCATTAATAACTCCATCTCTACTGCTTCAAGACAGACTAAGGGGATTAATGGACTTTCTAAAATGGAAACTGTCTGACTACTTTTTTGGGGGGGAAGGGAGAGGGAGGAGGAAGAAAACAACTGTTTGTTTGTTTGTTTCCTCCTTTATTTTTTTTTTAAGAAGGAAAATGAAAAAAAAAAAAAAACTGCCTAACTATGTCAGTTATGTTAATTCAAGCACTTCCTGTAATATGACTGACTGTTAACTCTGCTTTTGAGGCACCTGGATGTAGGCAATTTACTTTTTTTTTCTATTTCATAAATCTGTTCTACATGAAGAGATGTGTTTTATGCTGTGGAAAAGTTTTGTAGACCTTAAAGCCCTGTTTAGATACATACAAGGCAGGAATTTCACTGCAGGCTAGCACTCTCTTGACTGGATGCCCCAACAGAGTCTGAGATCATAGTAATTTGTACAAGGTGACAATAATCTCATTTACAACACAAAAGCAAGAGCAAAGAAAAAATAAGGGCTTCGTGAGCGTTATTTTAACTCTCTGCCCTGATGAAGGACAAGCCATGTAGACCACTTGTGCTAGATCTACTACTTGTAGATCACCCAGTGCCACAGTTTCCCAACTGGCAACCATATACTAACGTTCTTCTAAGACCTGCTCATAAAATGCATGGCAAAGTGCATCTGCAAATAGCACCGTGTGACTAGTGATCTGCACAGGATTACATTGTCTGGTCAAATTAAATTATGAGAAATAATACAGATGATGTCAGCCAAATATGATTCTTAATTATATTTATAATTTGACCACTTCATGCACATACAAAATACATCAAACTCATAATGAAAAGAAGTAGACAATGCCCCCCATATATACAAAGAAGCATTTTAAATAACATTGTAAGTGTACGAGCACATTTGTGCGTATCCTTCCAAAATACATTATTGTCAGTCTTTGTCTTCTTTCATAGATGTTGTAGCACTCTGAACAAGACATTGTAGTTACAAATTCTCAGTCACTGCAACAATGGAAGTTGCAAGGTGTGAGTTAGGAATTTATTCTTTTAATAAAAATTTAATGGAATTCTCCACATATAACCACTAAAGGGATGGGGAGCTAAAAATACACACTCATATTAAATCAGGAATCCTGATTTGCATATCGCATGATTTTTACCTGAAATCTCAGAGAATGAGACATGAAGTTATATTTGTTCCATCAGGCAGAGATGCTGTCATTCTTTTCTCATAGTCCATTAATGGTACATTTGGCACTAGATACTAACAAATGAATCAAAAAAAAAAAAAAGTAATATATAACTCCTATTACTATTGAAAAGAAGTGGACTTCGTAATTTGTCAAAAGAGTATTTCAGTGATGTTTTAGCAGTTTTCCAGACAGGGATGCCAGGGTGAATTGAACAGAGGTATAAATTAGGGGTGCTTATTCTACATGTTCTCTCTGCTACAGCCTTCAGTGTTAGTACTTTCCATGTAGCTGTAAACAAACAGACAATTCTAACTGCAGCTAAGTTCTATTAAACTGTCACAGAATAGTGATTTTATCTGGTCTCCCGTATCAGAGCAAAGGTAAAAAACATACAAATTCATGCAAGGCTGTGAACAGTGTCCATTCCCATCTCTCAGACAGGCATTCTAGCTAAATGAAGTGCAAAGTTTTCCTTAACATAACTGGCTAATGGAAGGGTTTAATCTGCTCTTCTATGGACACAGTGTGAAACCTGGTTTTTCTTGTACTCCAGTTGCTGACAGTGTGCACACAGGCTCATTTCAAACCCAGGAACAGTCTCTGCTCCCAGAGGAGCACAGCAAAGCTCCCCAGTCCATCTGTAAGACCCAGTCTGTTTGGAGAATATTACTTCAGCATCCATTGCTAGGTTTGTTAGCATAGCAAACCTAGCAAATCTCTATTCTCCAGGATGTTAATTCCCATTAATTCCAAATTCTGTTTCCTGATTAGACGTTGAAGCTGGACATTAAATTCTTTGTAGTTGGTGAATTCCTTGCATATTTTCTTGGCAGCATCAAAATCTATATTAGCTTGGCTATTTATTTTACTGGCATCATGTTCTTATTTGAGGAGTTAGCTCATTTATGACTCACCTGTGTTTTTAACTTCCCTATCTTTTTATTATTATCATTATTAGTATTATTTATTTCCAGCTGATTTTGTAGTATCAGGTTTTCCAAGTAGTAAACTGCTAGGTTTTCTGCATTTCCTGAATCTGGTTTCTCGTACTCAAAAAAAAATAATTTTTCAAAAAAAAAAAAAGAAAGAAAGAAAAAAAAAAAAGTAACGAAAGTCCTCGATTAGAAGTTATTTACTTCTTTGATCTCCACTCCTGATATCATGCACAAGAGCAGCAAAACAGCTCTTTTAACCAGAGAGCACATATCAGGAAAAGATTTATCTGGATCAGGCTGTGAAACTATAGAAACACAGCTATATAATGCTGTTCTTGTTTCAATCTACTTCCTAACTTTTCATTACTGCATTTTACCTCCAAAGCACATTAACAGCATAAAGCATTACTTAAAATATTGTCTGTCCAGCATAACTGACTTCCAACTCTACCTTCTATTTATTGTGTGTTTGGCACATAGTGACTAGACGTGTGTGCTGAAAACAAACCAGCTGTGGGTCTGGGTAATACTTAGCTATACACATTTCTTGAGAAAATATATCAGATTTGCTCTGTTTTGCCACAAGAGGGCAGTCTCTTAATTCTTGTCGTTATTAAGGAAATACCTGTTACTAGAGACAAGATAGAATTGTTTTCTATCTATACCATTATTCAAATATTTTATATAAAAGCGTTGAAGAATTTCATTCTGTTTGTGTTCTGAACATGCATTTGACTTACATTAAGTTACTAGGCAATATTATTTAGCTGTGACAGTACACTGCACTTCATAAATGACTGATGAGACAAATACTGCTGGGAAGTAAATAGGGTTTCCCTTCATTATCTTTAGAAATAGCAGGACACCATATTAACACATCTCACTGTTCTCAGTGATAAATTCAGACAGGTCACAATCAAAATGAGAGATCATAAGACGTGCTGCTTTCAGAAGCATGAGATACTTGTGAAACCAAGAAAAGATATGTTATATTTTTCATCCACTTGTGAATGCTTAGCTATTTGAATTTGCTTAAATATGCCATCATATGCAACAATATACAGAGCAAGCATGATCCACACAGGAAAGTGATTCTAGCACTCAAAGTCTGAAGATTGTCACGCCCTCCTTAATGCACAACTCTGATTGCATTGACCTACTTAGAAACAGATAGTTAAGAAGATTTTGTGTAAAATTCTTCTAAACAGTCATCATGAGTGTACAGTATAACTTAGCATAGCATTTTTGTTTTCAGTCCTGATATTTTATATATATAAACCTGTTTCAATTACCAAAACCAAGACTGATTTCTCCCTCTTACTTAAGTTCAAATAAAATTTTGCCCAGAAACAGCAGGTGGATTTTGTCCATCAAGAGTCAGCTATGTTCCTGGGCAGTCGGTAATGCTCTGGCCTGATCCTTGCCTTCTTCTCCTGAGGGTTGGCGTATTTCCACTTGGATGGAGACATTTTCAGCTTTTTTCTCTTCTTATCTGTACACCAGACTTTCTCACAGTATTCCTCCACCCTCTGGAAGTTGCTGTAACCTATCAGTTGAAGAAATTCCTTGTACCATGGCTTTGATGCTTGAGGTATGTTGCTCTGCATTGGGCATGGCATTTTGTGAGGTATCTCCTCCTCGTAGTCTTTATTGAACATTTCTTCTACACGTTCTTCTTCAACTATTTCCAGGGTGATTTTCCTTACAGTGTGAACGATGCTGTGTTCCACTGTCTGGCAAAAATAGATCCCTGCATCTAGGCGATGCAACTTCAGGAATAACAGACCAAGGTCCATTTTGATTATTCTGTCATCTGTCCTCACCTGAAAAAAGAGATTGATGCAGTAATAGAGCATAGATTAGAGTTCATTATTGCAAAAAATTGGTGTGATTATTTTTGAAAAGTACTTTCAGGAATATAATATTAAACTTGCAGAGGAAGATTAAGGATCTAAGCTCCTTTAAGTCACAGTTTGTAAGTAAGTAAAATATTTACTTGAAGGAAAGAAGAGGTTGAGCTGTGAAAGGAAAGCAATCTAAAGAATCTGGCAAGCATGGTAGAACAGACAGTAGAGCAGATAGTTTTCTGTTTTCCCAGCATGGGTTAGTCGTTCGTGGCTAACTCACAGAGAGAAGTTAGGTTGAAACATGCAGATAAACTACTGGATGGAAAACAAACGGGCATTTGCCAGCTGACCTTCAATAATTGTCCCCGTGAATGCTCTTATACAAATGTTTTTGAAGCACCACCTGTGTTTATATCTAACCATAGGACCATTATGATCTTGAAGCCTCAGTTCTGAGTTTGGTGTTGGAATTCCCCCTGCATCTTCCGAGAACTAGGTTATTAAATATGAGGCATTCAGAGATGCTAGCATGTAGGGAGCACTGAGCTGTCTGATATAGCCAGCAGAAAAGCCCAGCAGAATAATGGAAGCCCCATTTTTCTATTTAAGCAGTAAAATGCTTAATATTATTTAGAAGAGAAGTGCTTCTCTCTGCTTGGGATTACCTTTTTCTAATGACTATAGAATTCATGTAAAACAGAATAACTATCAGGGGGAAACATTAAAATGCATTCATCCTAGTAGTATAAAGATGTACTGGAAGGTTAGAGTCTCTGAGTTTGTGCTTCTGGTTCTCAGCATCTGAGGTGCTGGGTCTAATGGGATATATGAGGACATCCTCCTGCCCAACCCAGTAAAAATCCTCAGAATTCACTGCCTTTTGTGAAAGAACAGATTAACAATTCTACTGTAAGAATGATCATGAATAATAGATTGGGATCTCCTAGTAAAATACATTAGGAAATACCAAATGTGAAGGTCCCTCTGAGGGTCTGGGACTTGGACAAAACTTCAGGAAGAAATATGTTTTATGGAGAGTAGGGATGGCATCCATCCTGCTTAATTTTATATATCTACAGCTGTGTGGCATCCTCATTTACTTTTGTATTCAGTAGTTTGCATAGTCATTTTTTACTTGACCAAATGAAGCTGTCTAGCTTGGCATGAGATGATACCACTGGCTATACCTACTACACGAGCTATTCTGACTTCAAAGCAGCCTACATGGACCAGCTCCCACTTAGATAATTTTATTATAAATGTCTATATTCAATATTAGATGAGTCCCACTCCTCAGACTCAACCCTTATATCTGTATATGTCTATGGCTGAGCTGGAGTTTGCAGCAGAGCCTAGCCGCTAGGGAGTAAGGAAACCAACCATATTCTTCGGTAGTGTGAGTCTTTCCTCCCTATGTGCTTACACATACTAAGTGGGGATAGCTAAGCTGACATGTATCAGATAGGTACCAGGGAATTAAATATGGCAACACTCATGAAGTACTTTAATAATACCACAGTGCATGTATAAGAGACAGAGAACCACCAACACTCATTTTCAGATGTCTCTGTGATGTAATGGCTGAGGCAGCCAGAATTAATAGACATTAAGCAAGACTAACACTGGCAGTAATATGTATACTTTTCACCTCTGCAATAACATACTAAGAGAAGTGGTGGATTCCCTTTTTTTCTGAGACATTCAGTCAAGTTTAGCTACACCTAGAACATCTGTGTAGTTATTCAGTTTCAAGATGGTGAACTCAGACACCAGATGAAATTCTATTAATTCAGTGGAGCATGATTCAGATGAACAATGATTTTCCCTTATGCCCATGCACATTTCAGCAACTGATGGCAGGCCTTTCAGTGAAGATGTAATATTCTTAACCATGGGATCTTTTAATTAAAAGATTAGGACATAACAATAGTTACCTCTTCCTTCTTAGTTTCATGGGCTCGCTGGACAAGCCAGATTACTTTTGCTTGTAAGGTCCGAGGTGTGCACTCCAGTAGGGTGCTGTTATACTCTATTCCATAAACCAATCGCTCCTCAGTCTTCTCCAGAACTTCTCCTGGTGTGAAAATAAAGGTTTTAAAAATGTCTGCCACTTTGTTTCTGACAATACTCTGTCTTCAAGTTACGTTTACTTTTAAGAGTGAAATTTGATCTACATCCAACCAGATAGTTACTGAAAAGTGATGCCTGGTAAAAGCTGCTAAGTGAATTTTCCCATCGTCTCAGCTTCTGTCTGTTTTGCCATTCCCAATACCAGTGTCTGAAATCAACATTTTCCAAGGTTTGGACAACAGCATTAGACACCGCCCTGCCCCATCTTCCCTCATGTATTACCATTGGAAACCTTTGCCCAGGGGTCAGAAGGGACTCATGAGATTCATTACCCACATCCCTAATGTCAACAACAGGACTGACTGCAAGACTGCACACACTCTGTTGCTTAGACTTGGATGATATGGGCTGATCTCCACAACTTTTATAGTTTATTATAGGAATATGCCAGTAAAAAATCTCAGGTGAGATCGTGGTCTGGCCCATACTATTGGCAAAATTTGTGTTTTCTGTTCCAGGCATTTGGTAGCAATGTATAAATGTGTGAGTAGATTACCAATGAATTGCTGGCCAAAGCACTGCTGAGCTGCATTTCCATGTCGAACATCTTGTCTGCGGAAACGTCTGGAGGGGAAAAACAGAATGGTTTGAGAAAACGTGTTTAGCTTACAGATTACTGGGGTTATACTGGAGTGGCATTCATTAAAAGCATAGAGAGCTAAATATTGGTTCCTAAAAATTTAGCATCGTTGAGAGAAATACTCATTTATGCATTGGTATTTTTTCTCTACTCAACCTATTGGTGATCGTGTCTGAAAAAAATGATGATTTTAATTGTAGATTTTAATTAGAAATGATCATAACTATGTGCAGTTTATGTGTAACTATACTAACACTATAAACACTAAAACAAGACCTTCTGAACCAACTGGGGAACGTTCTGTGTTAGGAAGTGGCAAAGAGATCTTTAGCCTGTCTTTGGGTTCCCTCACTCCTGAAACCATGAAAAATTTCCTTTTATTTTTCTTTTACTTTTCTTTTTTATTTTTATTTTATTTTTTTAATACAAAAGAATAATAAGAAGCATAATTGTACAGTGTATTCCCAGAAGAATTGTACTTTTTATCACAATTTTGTTTTCTGAATGTCCTGATAAATAAAATTAAGATTGCTTACTAGGGAGAAGAAATTGGAATGAGGTATCAGGACAGATGTAGTATTTCTAACAACCTGAAATTTAGTTATACCAAGGATACATTTCCTGAATTTACATAAAGAGCAATTCCAATATTTAAAGCATAGCTACAAAAAAGATGGAGACTCCCTCTTTAGAAGGAGCCACATAGAAAAGATGAGGTACAGTGGGTACAAGTTGCACTGAGAGATTCTGATCAGAAATAAGAAGTTGTTTGCTATCTACTGCCATAGGTAGTAGATGGAGATTATTTTCTGAGTCCTGTCACACAAATAGACTTTTGGTCTAGTGGTACTGGAGGACCAACAGAACAGCTTTAGCTTTTACTGATATTCAGAGTAGCAGAGACAATGTTTTGCCATTGTTGTTTCAGTGGAATCTGCGAATTTGGTGGGGACTACATGGGGACTACTAGACAGAAATGCTAAAAATAATTGCATCTTTCTGAATGAAAGCTGAGATTCTTAGATATTAACAAGGCTTTAACATGCCCTGGGAGTTCTCATTTTAATGTATGGATGTAGTAGCCATGGCTACTGATAACTCTGTAAAGTGTCAGTGTTAAATAATACTGCCAACAGCTTTGCATATCTGTGTGTACAGGTTATTCAGAAGCGACATTTTCTTGCACAAATATACATAAATACTATAGACATTAACCTTAAAAGGAACAAACAAACAAACTCCACTGCTGTGGGGCAGCCCTATCTGGTAGGAACAGAAAAGTTAGCGACACATGTATACCAAGTACCCTTCATTACTATCATCATAGAGCTAAAATATCATAGTCCTGTAAGATACAATATTTCTCCAGTTGTTGAAATGATTCAAGAAAAAAGAATTACTTGTTGGATGGATTTTTGCTATTGTGAGTGTGAAGACATTTACCTGTGCCTTCACTTGCTACTTTTTGAAGAGTAGAAAAAAATGAGAAGAGATGCTGAAAGAGAGAGAGATGCTGGGAGGTAAACATATTTCACAAATATTGACATAATCCTGGTATGTTATCTTTTTTTCTTTGTAATCATTTCATACACAATTCCATGAATAATAAACTACCAGACAACACTGAGATAAGCTACTATAAAGAATAATTTTCAGTGACTAACAAATGTACTAAGTACACAGAAGTGTCTTTTCTAATCCATAACTTCATGAATTTAGATTTCAGTCTGTAACTCTGTATTTTCAGGACTTTGGAAAAGATGATTTATAGGAAAACAATATAGTCATCATCCTCATCACCATTATCCTCATGTTTCTTCATTATTTTGTAGGGATAGATGAGGCAAAGTCAAAATGATTCACAGAGAAAAGGCATCATTGCAGTTTGAATAAATAAACCAGTAGATTGAGTTTTCATTTGCAAAACCAAACGTTACAACTGAGTGATGTTTGAGTTAGCACCTGGATGCTATTCTGCAAAGCATTTCATTCAATGCCAGCATATAACTTAAGTAGAAACTAAAGCAAACTGTTAAAATATTCTTTTGCCTGCAAGCATGATTAGTGCCATGAAACACCATTCAGCAGTAACATGGGGACCTAGGAAAAATGCATAGGATTTTATCTTCTTCACACAAGGTGCTGTATACAAGCAGGCTCAGTACACAGGGAGAAAGAAAATAAATTTTGGGGGAAAAAAAAAAAAGTCTGTTTGGAGCTCTCTTGCTAACCATGAGAGATGAAGCATGCTTGTGTTTGCTATTGGAGTGGGTGGTGAAGAAAGGCTGGAGAGGGAGAGGGGGCAGGATGGCAACTGTCAGCTTCCTATAGTTAGCAGAATAATAAAGGGTTACCAGATCTACCCCAGCTGAAAGGTATTTAAAGTGACTCCAGCATTTTTGCAGCCTAGACATTGAGCTAGCACAGTGAAGAACCTCATATGTGGAATTTAGTGCTTGTTTGGATAAAAATTGAACTTGCCTAAATTAGATAGATTACTGAGGTAATAGTGAACTAAAACAGTTCTTTAGGTCCTGAATCTCTCTGCTTTTGCAAGCATACTTCATCAAAGTTGAATGCAAAATAATTTCCTTCTGACATCTAATGTACTTGCAGTATGCAGGAGCCATACACCTGTAACTACCATGACACTGTAATATGCTATGCTGCCAGCATTATGATATGGAATTTTTGGCTCAGTGTTTATGTTTCCCTAAATAAATCCCATATTTAATTAATTAAACAGGCTATGAATTTGCAAGGAATTAAAATATAGGCTTTCAAATTTAAATCAGTAACAGCTGTTAAGCAAAGAGGGCTTTTTTGTTTGTTTGTTTGAATTTGTGCTGCAGTTCTATCTATATCCTTCATGTGCCTTAGTTTACAGTTTTTATTTTTCATGTTTCTCTAAATGCTTGTCATACCTTTTGGGCATTAAGCTCTAAAGCAGTCGGCATTTGAATCAAAGGTAGCAGTATACATTGTGCATCCCTGCTTTAGCTCAACTCTTCAGCAGCAGAACTGAAATTAAAAGAGCTCTTGATGGTATTCTTACTGCACTAGCACGGCTGCCCATACAGTTCAGAAGCAGACCTAAATACAGTATAAGGGCCACATTTCTGCTGGCAGTTAAAGCCAGCATAAGTGTACTGCAGTATGAAGCTCATTGCTCCGTGAGGCCCCATGGAGGTATGGCTGCCAGGAACAGGGAGAACAGGCACACTCTGATGCCTCTGGTCCTAATGTTACTTGTATGACCCTGCACAGCTAGTACAAAAGTCTGGAGCCCTGAGACAAGGCCAAGCCAAATCAAGAAGTGTCTGCTCTGGGGTGGGGCATTTATATGTCTGGAGCCCAGGGCAGCCATGGCAGGGTTATCACCTGCTCAGAGTTGCTTGCTATTAGAAAACTCCACGGCATCTATTGAGACCTTCCCTTTCCAGAAGTGCTCTCGACCTGGAACCCAGCAGGAGGTAAATTAAAACAACTTCCATATGTGTGTCCTGAGGAGCTCTCCTTGCTTCACCATTTATTGCACAGTTAATGTAAGCTCGTAACTTTTAAAACGTTCTGAGCTTTAGGTATGAGCTAAAGCGAACAAAACAGATACTATACATCTCTCTCAGTATTGTAAGTTCTTGCTAACTGTTCCCCAAACTCTTACATGTAAAACAAGTTTTACAGACCTTGAGAACATTCAATAGAGTGCAAATCCCTTCTCTAATACTGCAGCTCTTATCTTAAGAACAGAAGGGTGATAACAGCAGTATTTTCTTCTTTTAGAGACTGACCTGCTGAATGTTCCGGAGGTAAAGCACAGGAAGGTGCCTGGGGTGCTGCCCTGTATCACTCAACCCTGGATAAATGCATGCGTCAGGGAACTTAAGGGCTGCTACTCTGGAAATTGTCTTAGGTGAGAAATATGCTAAAAATGTGCAACTGAGTAAAGGAGTTTCTTTTATGTTTTCATAGACAATAAACAGCCTGCAACAGAACAGCATAAATGTGGGTGCAGGCCTAGCAGGCTGGTAGGAAAATGTTTACCCCCTACTCTCTTCCCCAAAGGGCATTTAATTCATTAGATGAGTAACCAATACGCATTAAAATTATGATAATTCAATTTATACATACACTGTAGGAAATAAATCTCCCTGGCCCAGCTGCTCATCTTTCTTAATCCGGGGTCAGGGTATTCTCACACAGAGCAGGCAACCAGAGCGCACTTCCTCCCATAGGTCTGCTTGCAAGAGACATGAGAAGACTATGCAATCCTGCTTGTAAAAGTGGTGTGGATTTCCTACTTGGTTTAGCTTATATCTCAGTGTAATAACTCCAAGAGATTTTAAAATCTGCAGTCATTGGCTCTGTTTCTCATTTTGACTTTTTTATGTTCCCTACCCAAAAGCTATGTTACCCAACAATTCCTGCATTCGTTATCTTTTACAAAAGCCACAGAAATGTCTGTTTTGTCTGGATAGCAGTGATTTTGTTTGAGTGTATCCAGGTTCATGTGAAGATAAGATGTTCAGGACAAAAAAATAAAATAAAAGAACCTTCCTGGTTTTCCCTAAAAAACAATAATGAATTTGGGGATACTTTGTTTTGATTGAACAATCTGCACTGGTTTTCAAAACTGTCTCCAGAAGTTATTCAATTAATTCTGAACCCTGGAGTCAATGTTAGTGTAGTATATCTAAACATAAATTATCAGAAACAGTACTTGTAAAAATGCCACAGAAAGGGCTTGACTTAGACATAACCAGAGTTTTGCTGCCTAAGGATCTGAGTGACTCTCTCTAGTTGCAGAGAAGACCAAGTCCTGTGAAAATGTCTGGATTAAAATGTACATGTTTTATATACCTGATCAGGTATCTATGGACCTAAGTTGGAGAACCTGGAGTTGAGAGGGCAGGAAGAGGATAGATATATGAGAAATTACTGCACAAAAATGAAGTTCAGAATTCTTAAGTGACTGGGCATGGAGAGGAGAAGTCTGCCCAATGAGAGTTAAAGCACCCGAGTTAGGTTTGTGATTTGAACTGGCCTCCAGAGCAATCTGATTTTATAAAGTCACTTTATAAAGTCTGTAGCTTTTGCAGATATCCTAGTTTTGTTTTGTCTGGTGGAGGTGCGTGGCTATTAACAAAGAGTGGTCTTTCTCTCTCTTTTTCTTTTTCTTTTTCTTCCTTCCTTCCTTCCTTCCTTCCTTCCTTCCTTCCTTCCTTCCTTCCTTCCTTCCTTCCTTCCTTCCTTCCTTCCTTCCTTCCTTCCTTCCTTCCTTCCTTCCTTCCTTCCTTCCTTCCTTCTTTCCTCCCTCCCTCCCTCCCTCCCTCTCTCGAAATTCTATAGTATACATTATTGCTGTGTGATACATTTTCTGTTCAAATACTACCAAAATAGGTCCCTGACGATTTAAGGAATGAAACATCCATATTTTCTCTGCCCACCAGATGAAATAAAAGGAAATTGGGGTTTGTTTAAATAATGACTAAGTAGATAGTTTTCTTCATTCATAAAATATCCTTCGTATTGCAATTTATGCCATTCTGTTAAGTCAGGTCCTTAGCTATTCCCTAAGGCTCGCTAATAACTTACCAGCTAATATATCTTCTTACTTATTTGTATGAAGGGGAGATATGAAGTAATTTGTACTGCATTAGGAACTTTTATTAAGCTATTTTGCAAAACGGATTTCACAAAAAGAAGCAGTTCTCACCTCTTTGCCTGCATTCCTGTGGGATAGTACCGGGAGCAGGAGATGCCATCCCAAGCACAGTAAGGATCTCGAGCCAGGCAGCAGTCAGCACAGGCTGTGCCATACATGTCACACTGGTGGAACTTCACTTGTGCTACGACTGACTCAGATCCAATGTAGAGTTGTTGCTGGAGAAAAAAAAAATAAATTATATATATATATATACATATTTCCCATGTATGATTCCTAGAACTTCCACTAAAATTTCTGCTACTACTGGAGTTTTAAAGAAATGTTATTCAGCAGATTGCCAGTTGTGCATCTAGCCTGTGACCTGAGGGAGGCAGAGTTACTCTGCAGGAAAACTGATTACAAACTAAACTCTCCTGCATGAGGATGGAGGTGCAGAAAGAATCTAGAATGAGCAAGTTTGGCTTGGCATTTCCTCACTTTGGAATTTTCAGTTTTGTAAGCTTTGTGTTTGAATAGAGGGGGTTTTACACGTCTTTTTCTTCCTCAAGGTAGTTTCCAGTGCCTCCCTCATAACACTTCCGTTACCTAACCGATCATCAAAAACAAAAAACAAACAAAAACCCACAAAACTTGACTTAAAGTCTTAAATCGAAGAAGTTCAAATTTAATAAAGTTACAAGCAACCTCAGTATTAAAATTGGAGTTATCAGGATTTAACTCTTGATGTGGCTACATACATACAGTATAGTCACATATACACATGCAGAATAGTTCTATGATTTATATAATCCCTCAATGCACAGAAGATAGGTATTTTTCTGGTACTGTGCTACCTTGTCTTGTAAATTAACTGGTCACAATCTACTTATATATATATATGTATATATGTACACACATATATCACCATCATTCATTCTAAGACTGCTTGAATGAAGTTAATGTAACTTTCCTTTTCAAAGCAAATGAAAGATGATAAATCTGATTCACAACTTGTTGATGTAAGACATAAAAAATCCAGAAAAGAATAGTTTGAATTTGCAGAGATTTGAGAAAAAACTTGTTGCTGGTGAATGTAAATTGACTTAACGCAGAAATACAGCGTGCACTGCAATAGGAACTGATTTTGCACTGCTCTCTTCAATGTTTTTGTAAGTCAGAAAAAACATTCCTAATGATCTCTGAATTGTGCTTATCCTAATGGACAAACATAGTCCAAGCTTTCACATTTTTATAGTTTAAAATTGTTTAAAGCTGGAAAATACAGTCAGCTCATTTAGTCTGGCTTGCCTTTCACAAACCATGAAATTTAATCCAAATAGCTCATTCTTGTCCCTGATTACACCTCCTATATCTTTCTAGGTCTCAAAATTTTAACTGTCAGAAATGTCAGTGTAGGAGACTAGGAGAGGCTGTTTGAAGCAATGTTTAAAGACTTCAGATGAGATAAACCAGATAAACAGGAACTCAATCTGGTAACAAAATGATGAAACCTAAGGTCCTTGTTCAAGGGGAATTCTTTCTTCTTCTGAGACTGCAGCATGACAGTCCCAGAACACATGAACAATTCTTTCAATGAAACATACAAAATGGGATTTTCTCTTTCATCTCTTAGAAAGAGTAAGCTCTACTGTAAGTCTCGGTTCATCAGAGGATGGCAAAAAGCATCCGATATTTAGCCAAAAGAACATCAAAGCACATTCCCTCCCAGCCACACAGATAAATAACTCAACCCTGAAACACAGTATTTTATTATATCGCTGACTAAGTGAAGGCTGTTTAGTATTACAAGGATGTTGAAACAAAGCTAGCAAGGAGATCTTTACAGGCTTACAAACTCCAAAGTCCAAGGTGACCAGCAAAAATCATTCAGTAGAGAAACTACATTATTTTTTTTTTCACATGAACTCAACTGCACTATACTTCTGCTCAAAATCATTTTTTAAAGGTGAAATTACTTGGTACCAATCATGTGCCTAGCAAGTATTCAAACATTTTATTGTCCACAGTACCGGGAAATTCCTTGTAATTTCAAGATTTCAAGAACAAATAAAGGCTGGGTCGAGAATGGATAGTGAAAGCATCCCTGAGGAGAAGGACCTGGGAGTCTTCATTGATGAGAAGCTCAACATGAGCCGGCAATGCATGCCTGTAGCCCAAAAAGCCAACTGTATCCTGGGCTGCATCAAAAGTGGAGTGGGAAGCAGGGCAAGGGAGGGGATTCTCCCCTCCTGCTCTTCTCTCATGAGACCCCACCTGGAGCCCTGCGTTCAGCTCGGGGGCCCTAGCACAAGAATGACATGGAAGTATTAGAATGAATCCAGAGGGGGGGGCACAAAGATGATCAAGGGGCTGGAGCACCTCTCCTATGAAGACAGGCTGAGGGAGTTGGGGTTGTTCAGCCTGGAGAAGAGAGGGCTCCAGACAGGCCTTCCAGTACCTAAAGGGAGCTACAGGAAAGCCGGGGAGTGATAGGACAAGGGGTGATGGCTTTAAACTAAAAAAGGGTAGGCTTAGATTAGATATAAGGAGGAAATTCCTCACTCAAAGGATGGTGAAGCACTGGAACAGGTTGCCCAGTGAAGTTGTGGATGCCCCATCCCTGGAAGTGTTCAAGGCCTCTTTGTCCAAATAATTACTTAGGTGTAATGATAGACAATCTAATCTCCAGAGCTCCTTTCACAGTCTATGGAAAAAATATAATTGATCCAAGAAATAATTTGGAAAACTTAAAGTTAGGATCACTCATAGGAGTTTGTCTTTCTACATTACAGAGAGAATACAAGTTGACTAGTTACCAAGACGAAAATGATCTTTGAGGCACACTCACACCTACTATTAATGTAGTCTTCATTCTTTGTTACTTGTGTTTTACTACATTTCCGTGCACCTATATTGCAATGATCGTCTATTCTGAGAAATAGCCATCCTGGTGGTGGACTCAAAAGGGAGTTAGATCCAAACAGCTCTGCTTTTCATGGGCCACTGAGTATTTAGGGGTGGCAGCAAGGCTCTTTTAGGACTCATATCCCTGTGGGGCTGAAGTCTGTCTGCTTTTATCAACAAGGAACTTTTCTTTGGGTTGCCATATCCACCAAACTAATCCTTGATTTTCTTACTATTTCAGCAACTCATGGATCAAATTTTTTGTTTGTCTGTTTGTTTGTTTGTTTGTTTGTTTGTTTTGTCTGAACAATATGTATAAGATAAGGAGATTGATTAAAGACTTTTAATGTTAGATTTGAAAAACATTAATGTTTCATAAGGGAACACAGCATATAACCATAAGCTTGCACTGCAAAAGTATTACATGTTATGAGATCAGTTCTCATTAGAGATGATATACATTGTTCTCTCTCTCTCACTTATAGCTTTGTTAAATTTGAGTCATAATCTTTGCATGTCAAACTCATCAAATACTTACCCTTTTTGATGAGATTTCCATAGAAATTATGGGAACTGGCACCTAGAAAATAGGAAGCATCCTTACTTAGAAAAAAAAAAAAAAGTAGTTTTGCTGTGACAATAAATTAGGTAAAATAGTGTTGGTGTTTACTTAAATTCATCTCTGCTAGACACTTTGATTTTCTCTAACTTCTGATGATACAGAAAAATGTGAGGAAATTGTTTTTGAGAAGTATTGCTTTAAAAGATTTTATTTAAAAACAACCAGCCGACACTTAATTCAGGATTATCAGAGTCACAGGAACACTAAAATTTCCCTGTCAAACATAACATTAGCTCTTGCCACCACTGAATCCCTTTTGTCATACTCAAGAGTGATAAGTGGAGTGTTCTTTATAACAAAACATTCATTGAAGATAAGGTAAAAATAGCAGGAATTCTTTCTCATACCATTTTCCTCTCTGCCCTCTGCTCAGATTTCCTGGAGCAATGGCAAAACACAGCCCCTAATAGGTCTATTGAAAATCAACATTTTTCCCCCAGGGTAGCAAGTCCATAGTTACATTGCCCAAATTCAGATGCCAGATTTAAATATCTACGTTTGGATGTTAGGTTTTCCCTGTGGTTACAGGTGGGTTAGCCTCCTACTTCATGTGGCTAAAATAAGGTGATGTGAATACTCATTAAGTGAATTTCATTGTTACCTTTGCCATATACCGAATAGTGAGCTTTAGTCTTTGTTTATTCTTAAACAAAAGTGACTTTTGCCTCACCAGGAATGAAGTTTACTCACTGTAATGACACATTAACTGATTCACTCTTTCTGGGAATTTGCTGTTGTTATTATTATTATTATTAATAATAATAACAATCTGGTCCTCTTTTAAGCCGCCAACATTAAGGACACATTTTTGTGTCTGCAGTTACAATCTTTTAAATACTTAATTAGATATGAGGGAAAATTAAGTAAAATGCAGGAAGTTTCTAATCACACACTAAGCATGTAAATAGAAAGACAGTGTTGCTTTGCCACAGTGTGCTTCAGTACTTAAACATAACTCCACTTTAGAAAAACTTTAGTAGAAAATTAAGATTTTATGTCATATAATATCTAGATAATCAGAAAATTTCTTGTGCGCAATTATATATTTGTCTATCCTCAGATTTTTTGACATTGTTATCTGAAAAACATCCAAGACAGTTGTATGTATGTTTCAAGTACAGCACAGTTTACCTTGAATACTTGTAGCTCTTCAAGAATCACTTCTTCCATTGATTCTGTCTCTTGATTGTAAATTGTAATGACTTTCAGCACAATTCCATTATCTGGGAATAAAAATAAAAAACTAAAATTTATAATTGGTGGAAACTTTTATGTGGCCTTTAAAGACATTAAATAACATCTTCAAACTGATCATGATAAAGAACTTATAAATACATGTAGTTGCATATTGCTGTTATTGATGAGGGTTCTTATACTTAGAAAATAACCATGTATGCTAATTTGTTCCAAAGACATTGTGACATGCTCTGGTCCATCTGTCAACTAAGAGGCAGCTGAGACATCCTTGAGCTACCTGATTAATTGACTAGTATTTTTCAAACTCTGGGCCAGAACCCCTTGGTGAGCAGAAAAATAATCTAAGAGGGTTAAAATTTTGAGAAAATTAAAAGAAATGAGAATAGGCAGAAGCTGAGTCCATCAAATCAGGGAAATATAAAGTGGCTTTAATTATAAGATATGAGTGTTGACACTAGTTAGGAAACTACTAAGTATCCTTAATTTCTGGCAGCAGCTCCGTTCTTGAGGCAAGAGTACCAATGCTTTCAGGGGTTCATCACGGACAGTTCTCTTTCTCTCAGTGAGCTGCTGTTGAGCAGCTCACTGTAGTAATCAAAGGAAGATGAACCAAAGAAAAGCTGCACTTTCAAAAAGTTTAAAGCACATTGGAATTTAGATCTATCAGTCTTTCTGTCAGTACATCTCTTTCAGGAAATTAAAACACAAGAGCAGCATCTGGTCTTCCACCACTTCAGCTTTGTCTTGCTGACTATTATTATAGTAGTCTTACTTTCCTTAATCTGAAATCTGTCATCAACAATGCAAATATCGCTTCTTTTCTTATGTTACTTTCAGTCATCCTTGATTTACAGGTGAAATTTTAAGCAGACAGGCAGTGGGAAAAATGTTCAGCAAAAGATGAAAGGGGTGAAGATAAAGAGGAACCATTAAACTGGGGTCATACACCACTTCTCAGAGTGAATATGTAATCCATTTTATGTTGGAACAATAAAAAAAAATAAAGAAAAATTTGAGCTCTGATTTTCATAAGTCCTTCTTCAAATCCTGCTGATGGACATAGTGGAAAGTTCATTCTGACATTCAGACTTCCCTTTTGATAAACCTGCACTGCTACCCTAAGGAAACTTCTGCTGTGCTGTAAGACCCTGTTTACTAATGTTACATAGAAGGTGTCAGACTCAGATGAAAGAAGATTAACGCTTTCTAATATTATATTGCTGAAAGAAGCAGTGAGGTTTTTGATGGGAGCTTTGCCAGAGTGGAGGTGGCAGGACTCATCTTAGAGTTTCTAAAGTCCAAATACCTATGATGGAATTTCTCGTCACCTGAGATTAGGCAAGAAGACTAAGCAGCTGTTAGGTGCCAGTCCAGCCCAGCTCTAAAGCGCATACTTAAATCTCAATGGTTTCAATTTTGCTAAATAGAGTACTTGTGTACAAGTATTTGATATAGTATCTAAATCATAAATGCAAGTGGAAAATACTAAAAATCTAGTCACCGTTATTAAATCTGCTGTAGAAACGTGACACAATGTTTTATAGACCACACTAAGTCCAAAACTGAGACCATACAGAAGCCATTTAAAAGCTCAGAATACATCCCTAGTATAAATAAGCCTTTGCTATTCTACAAGCTTTCTTCTTTTGAATGTTCTCAACACTGAAAAGTGCTTCAGAGGAATCAGAGGAATTTCATTAGTAAAAAATAATTCACAGTAAATGCTTGCCTAGACAAAATGGTCAAAATGATTTATGTCACCACTCCTGTTGTTAGCTTGATAAAATGTGAATGTTGAATCCTTGGATTTTTTACAGGCAGATTAGACGTGACTAAAATTGTGTCCAGTTCTAGGCTTTCCACTTATTTTCTTCATTTTTTTTTTTGTTGTTTTGTTTTTTTTTTTCCTTTGCTTAGGGTTACAGCAACTCTGTGACACATTGTACCTTATTTATACTTTTTTGGTAGGTGTTTAAAAAATCCTCTTTAAACAAACTCTATGTATCTTAGAAAACATCACAAAAGAAAGGCAAGAAAATTTTGCAGGAAATTTCTAAGTTTCTTTTTGAACCATAAATTTGGGTATAGTCCCCTTCCTTCCTTGAGCTGTGTCATAACCCAAGTCTGGAAGCTATCAATTTCTTTTTAACAGTAGCGGATAGATTTGTCATCTCCAGAAATGGAGGAATTTGAACTGATATTTCTGAAATTAGTTCTCACTTCTATTTCTCCCACAGTAAAAGTCTCAACTCAGAAACATGTTCAAATACATGTTTGTGTTGTGAAGTTTTAAAAATAAGGTCAGGAACTGGATTAAAAGTTCTTGTAGGGTGAAGGAAGGTGATGGTGAATACTATACTTAAGTCTCTAGTCCTAGTCTTTAAAAGTTTTTCTTACCATTATTTTTCTGTATTATATTATCGCCACAGTGAACTGTATGTCTGGAATGACTAACCACTTCTGTAAGGCTGTTAGTGAAGATTGGCTCAGTCATGCACAGAATTATTCTTAAAATGACTGTTGTATTGCTTCATTATTTTCGGACTGTAGTCAATTTCATTCATCCTGGAGGTCAAAAACCTGTTAAATCAATTGTATTCCTAGTTGTATTTACCTGTGCCAATGAACAAGACATCATATTGCCCATCTTCAGCTTCTACTCTGTCCACCGCTATTTGTTTAAGATTGTACTTCCCATCTGTTTTGACTAGTATTGGTCTTTTATGAAAAGGCTTGATGGGCTGATACATCAGTGGATGACTCCTGGCAAAATGAACAGCTTCATCAGGATAGTCTTTGGTGGTAGTGTACAGACCTCCATTCACTTTGCTGGCACACTGCAAAAATATAAAACACAGATTATCCTGAAGGTTTGCCAAGTAAATTGTCAGAGACTAGTATTGTTTTCAGGGGTAATGACAAGTCTACACCAAACCTGGCATAAAAACTAGCACAGAACACCACTGTAGTCTACACCTTATGAATGTATGGATTACTAATCATGAGAACCCAGTCAGCAAGGTCTATTAATCAGGCTTTACTGAACAGAGACTTGACATTCCCATGTTTAGAAATAGGAAACTCCTATTGACACTTCTGGATTTTGGAAAAAAACAACAACAACAACAGCAACAACAACAAAACAAAGAACACCACCAACAACAACAACCACCAAAAAAATAAAAATATAGAGTGTTTATTTCTTCTCCAAATTCATATTGAAGATGTAATCAGAATGGCCATTGACAGAGTTAAGAGAAAAGGGTTTCCTGCTTCATCAGAGAGACAGCCATGTAAAGTCAGCAAAACAGTAATACTCGAAATCAATCTCTAATTACTTTTGATTGCAAAATGTATTACCATAAGAAACTAAGCACACTTAAAAATGATTCCAGCAATGGTAATTCTCGATCTCCAGTGTTCTAACAGTATTACATTTGATTCCAATTCCTATCTCATGATGGCAGTATTATATATCACAGTTTAGCTCGAAATACCAATGTTTGCAATGATCAATCTACCATTTTGCAAATACACTTTATTTCAATGATTGATTAAAAGAGGCTTACTCCTTTGGTCAAATATGCAATTAGAGATAATTTAATGCGTTGCATAGAGAAGTTAATTTTAGGATGCTTTGTGAAGGATATAGTGTTCCCTAACTGCACATAGATTCTACATTTCCAATTTGCTTCATGAAGTCTAATTGAAACCATTTATGATCAAGCTGGAAATAGCTCAGTAACCATTTACTTTCTCCAAATATTCATAAGACAGTGTGGTTTTAAGAAGCATTTCAAGCAAAGCCACAGTAGCAACATTTCCCTACTTAAATTGGATTTTTTTTTCAATCAATAAAATGAAATAAAATACTCTTTGTGTTTACTAGAAACAGTAATTTAAAACTTGTGTTCAGCTGTAATTGACAAGAACAAACTCCTGCACTTATCAAGTGGGGCAATGTTTGTTTCCACTTTTTGGGCTTAGCTTCAGGAAAGTATTTGTTCAGTGTTGACTTTAAAGTAATTGTCTAATCAACCTAGTGATGGAGTTTCATTGGTTATTTGAAATACAGAGACAGAGCAGGACCATGAAGATAGGCTAAATCTCTGCTTTCCGTGCACTGCACAGCATATCAAATGAATAGTCATTGTCAAGTTCCCTTTGCAAACTTCTAGCCTTGGAGAGATTTAATAAAAATAATCCTTCACAGACTTTTTGTTTTTAATTATAGAAAATAAAGTAGTCTAGAAAGGAAACAGTAGATGCAGCTGTCCTTGAAGTCTATCAACACCATTTGAGGTAGCTTATGTCATTCTCAGAAACACTGCAGTCCAAATACACTAAGTGAATTGGCAGAGTAGGATCCTAGTGTACTGCAAAAGCAATGCTTCGAGCAGACTTCAGAGAGCAGCAGACTGCAGAGCCTGTCAGACTCAGAGCAACTCCAGCAGTGGTTTTCTATTTATTTAGCCCTGAGCTCTCCTCTTATTCCTTATAGACTCCATCTTTTCCAATTCAATAGCTGAGATGAAAGTGCTGACTCGCAGAGGTGCCTAACAATAGGATGTATTTGGCCTCTTTTCACTGTCTCTTGTAACAGGAAAGGTAGTGAGATTCACCTTACCAATATGCTGACCTGTTCTTTGGAGTGTGAAGCTTAAAACTGGGGACTACAGCTTCCTCTTCTTGCTACTGGAAAAGTGTTGAAAGGACCTCTAAACTATGCCCTTGAGGAGCAGCCAAAAATGAATTAATCCTCTATTAGCTGGCATAACCAGCTAATCCAACTTCTGATGTACTCTGCAACTTATAGACAAACATGATTAAACCAATTAACGATCAGGAAAGACCTGATTTCACAACTAACTGGTTCCACGACACTGGGAAAATTATTTGCTCTCTTCCTTTGTGTGTTTCAGCTCTTATGCTTTGCCTGTTAGGGAATCTACAATCCACTACGACCCAAATGTGGTCATTAAGAGGCAAGGGAGGGAAGCATTGATTCGGAATGGAACTTAATGCAACCTTTGTGTAAATCATTGTCAGCTTTACTAGAGTGCTGGCTCAGTATTCTGTCCTTCTTTCCTAAAAAACACGATTTAATCTTCAGTGCTAGTCAATGTAATGGCATCAATTTAATGACTACAATCATTAATACTGAATTCCTGCCTGTGTTTAACTCCAGTTGAAATAATGTATGTGAGGTGTTCGTCTGCCTGAAAATTAAATGAATACCACTTAAAGAACTTAAATCATATCACCTTTTTAAAATAAACATCCGTTTTGCAGTCCATGGATGGTACTACCTCATGACTTGGTAAGACTGTAAAAACTGTAATTTTGCTATACATGTCAAATAGGAAATCAATAGTTCCTTTGAATTACACTGTTTTGCTCAAAATTTGATAATTTACTTATCTTGAGTCTATCTTGACTCAAAACCCATGATTTACTTTGATCAACATCAAACCAGAAAAAAAAAAAATCTGGTATTGATATCAGCACAATTATAGTGGCAGCTTATTGGCGAAGATAGTCAATCATATTCACAGTGTTTAAAAATCCCAGATAATTTATTTTTTTGAGCGTCCAATTCTGTATTTTGACTTATGTCTAACCTCAAGAGAAGCAGAGGAAAACAGTAATTTAAAATGAGAGAGGACATGCATTTGAAATCATACCACAGAGAGAAAAGCTTTACTGGCATGAACTAGATAAGCTAATAGGCCTTTTCACCTCTCGTTCCTGTGATTCAGTGATAAATGAATTGCATACAATGTTTACTTCTGCAAGTGATTGCTTTTGGTATAAAAGAATATTGATTCAGTTAGCGAAGGAAAAACAACACTGTAAGTAATGCTCCAGAGACTGTTTATTTCACCGTTAAGCTCAAGAGAGTGAGTCCTTAGTCTGCAAGAAGATAAAAGAGGTGAAGTGTGAAAGCTGTGTGTGGGTTTTAGCCAAACAGCTATTAGAAATGTCTTTATGTCTCACAGAGACTAAAATCTACACAATACTGACATGTTAAATGGTAGACCTTCAGTGAGTGTAAACTAAAGCAGCTTTGCAACACATAACAATTGCCATGGGTGGGTAAGTAGCTGTATTCCCAAAAGGTATGGCACAAAAAAGAAAGACTGGATGTGATGCTTCCCTGGGTTACCCTGGCCTTGCCTGTTGTAGGACTCCTCCTGACGTACAGCAAGAAGGGGAGGGTGAGGGAGGCCCTAGTTGTGACCAATGTCTGAAATGATGATGGATCCCTGCAATTCAAAGGGCACCCTCATGCACCACTGATCTCCTCACCCCTTTAGGTGGAACATGAAATTCCTGGGTTAAGAATACAACAGAGACAGAAACTTCAGAAACTCTTCAAAAAGAGACTGAAACAGAAAAAGAGCTTGAGATGAAGATTACATGTGATCACAGAATCACAGAATTGTTGATGTTGGAAGGTCCTGGGAAAGCCATCTTGTCCAGTCCCCTGCTCAAACAGGGCCACACAGAGCTACTTGCCCGGTATCAGTGATGCCTTTGAGATATCAGCATAAGAATTAGGAATTCCTTGTAGAAACTAATTACTTCTCTGTAAGTAATAAGTTTGTTATTTTCTCCAGAATTTGTTTACCAAATGAAAAAATCTAAGTAACAGGCAAGAACAATTCTCTAGATGACAGCACCTGTATAATTTCAGGATATGCTGCAGTAGCTGCTAGATGAATTAGATTTTTGAAATAAATTAAAAATCAATCATTTATTTTCTTCACCGATTTCTTTTCTTCCATTGGAAAAAAAAATAATAATAAAAATAAGTTCCTTCCCAGATGCACCTACTGCATCTGAATGCAGCATCAGAACAACCTTCTGAAGGTGCCTCCCCATTGCCTGGTATCCTGGGATCATTTTTATCAATGATTTGGATGCAGGAGTGGTATGTATCCTTAGAAACACTGCTGGTGATACTAAACTGTGAGGTGCTGTTGACTTCCAGGAGGGACGAGATGCTTTGCAGAGGGAGCTAGTTACATTGGAGAACTGGACAATCATCAACGGCATGAAAGTCAACAAATGAGTTCTGCACTTGGGATGTAGTAATGCTGGACATAGTTACAGACTAGGAGACGAGTGGCTGGAGAGCAGCTCTTCAGAAAGGGTTCTGATGGTGCTAGTGACAGTGGGCAACACAAGGCAACAGTGTGCCCTGGCAGCCAAAAGGGCAAACTGCATTTTGGTATACATTAAACACAGAATAGCCAGATAGCCAAAAGAGGTGATTCTCCCACCATATTTAGTGATGGTGCAGTCTCACCTTGAATATTGTGTGCAGCTCTGGGCCGCACAGAATAAAAGGATGTTAAGGTACTTGAAAGTGTCCAGAGGGGAGCAACAAAGACGGTAAAAGACTTGGGTTGTCCAGTCTGGATAAAAGGAGCCTGAGAGGTAACTTCATTGCTCAAGAGTTCAAGAGGCATTTGGATAATGCCATTAATAATATGCTTTACCTTTTGGTAAGCCCTGAAGAAGTCAGGCTGTTGGACTAGATGATCTTTGTACGTCCCTTCCAACTGAAGCTTTCTATTCTATTCTATTCTATTCTATTCTATTCTATTCTATTCTATTCTATTCTATTCTATTCTATTCTATTCTATTCTATTCTATTCTATTCTATTCTATTCTATTCTATTCTATTCTATTCTATTCTATTCTATTCTATTCTATTCTATTCTATTCTATTCTATTCTATTCTATTCTATTCTATTCTATTCTATTCTATTCTATTCTATTCTATTCTATTCTATTCCATTCCATTCCATTCCATTCCATTCCATTCCATTCCATTCCATTCCATTCCATTCCATTCCATTCCATTCCACTCCATTCCACTCCACTCCACTCCACTCCACTCCACTCCACTCCACTCCATTCCATTCTATTCCATTCCATTCCTCTTTGGGTCCTGAATTCAAGTCGCATTAGGATTTTGAAAAACCCTATATACTTGATTCCCCTGTTTTCCTTTTGGAGATACATTGTTCTGGTGCTTGACAAAACTTATTGCTAAGCCATTCCACACTCTTTCAGAAATGCTATATTATGTATATATCCAAATAAATATGTCATGGACTGTGAAGTCAGTAAGATTTATGCATTAGTAGCAATTTGCTTTTTCTTCTTAAGTTCATTTAAATGGGTAAAGAAGTGGAAAATAAATTGTACTTACTGAACCAGGTCTAGGATAAGGTACTTTCCCTTCGTACAGAGCCCAGTGGTATTCAGGTCCTTCTTTATGAGCATATGGTCCATTGAAAGCTGCTCGGACACTTGCCATGTGGTAGACACATACAGCATACCCTCTAAATATATTGCTGTGAAGTAAAATTAAAAGACATTATTACAACAATATGTCACATTTGTTACATATAATACTAGTATTATAATAAGGTTAAAAAGAAGTCACACTGCAACAGCATTCATGGAGAAAAAAATAATTGGTGTTTCTTATATGTTTTTCTTGTAACTACTATGTGCAATGTTCTTTACAAAGTCTTTAATATATTTATATTCATAATACTTAAAAAGTGCTCAGTGCTTTTATCTGAAAATTTGAAGCAGGCTCTAAATTACTTGTTTATAAACAGAGAAGAAGGACAAGGAAATTATCTCTTTGGTCTTTGATGAGTGACTTAAACACTTAACCATTTTCCTTCTCAAAGGTTTTTCCTATTCTTGCTCTTTGGAAAGATGGGAATTATCCAAGAACTGACTGAAATGAACAGGAGTCTTTTTATATTATTGAGTGAGAATGCTGGTCAGGGTTCATAAAGACCACACAATGTAGATCAATCCACAAAATTATAGTGTTTTATTATTATTATTATTATTATTATTGTGTTTACATTCTTAGTTCTGGAGAAGCAATTCATCATTTTTTGAAGAAACATCAAAGATCTCTGCAAGAGAATTCTTTCTGAAGACTAGAAGGTGATCCAGATAATTTTAGTGAGGTGTCCACCTCTGCCTACTGACATAGAAGGCCAGTAGGAAATAATAGGTGACCACTTCCTTAAAGGACTATATCTTCCTCTCTTTCTTTGAAAACAGCAAATCAGGAGAGATAAATAATTGCAACAGCATAGCTGCTCCTTTCTACCAGTTACATCCTGAAGCTAGATCTCCAATAAACAGTCTTGCACTTGCATTAGGCTGCTGTGGAAAAGGAAGCCACCAGCAACATCACAGCTAATGTTTTAGGCTTCACTAAGAAGTCAGAAGGAATTTAAGCTGCTATATACTTAAACTTGAAATACAGTCAATCTCTTAAAGACAGACAAGTGGCTTTGATAGACTGCTCTTATAAGTGTGCTGGAACGCATATGCGTTGGCACTAGAAAATTTTCAAGCAGGGAAATATTTAGTTAATTAATGTTTTTCTGGGAAACAGATAGACTGGATCACTGTGTGAGACTTCAAGCCCCTGTCATAAAGAAGTTTTTACTTTAACAAGAAAGCCCACTGTGGATGAAAAAAGGATTAAACTGTTTACTACATATTTACTCTGGGATATTTATCATGCAACTTCTAACTGTTCAATAAGCTGTTCAAACATTCTTCTATTGCTGTTATTATTTCTTCTAGTTGTTTACCTTGTAGTGTTGAAGAGGCCAAATATCACTGGATTTTTGTTATCACGAGTTTGCAGCAAAAACACATCCTCTGTAAAATTTAAATGCAGTGTTACTGGCAACAAACTACTTTTCTCAGACTCAAAAGAGAAATTTCATTGCTTGTTAAAAGCATAATGTTATTTTACTTATATACGCTGTGTATTTTTATGCAGAGTTTAAAAGCAATGTTTAAAGACAATGCAAGCAGTAAAGGCATAATTGATGATAATTAACTCCCCATATATAGAACTTCATATACATTACAAACAAAAGACTAATGAATACATGTACAATATTGGAGAATAAGACGTGTTACCATGAAACATCATTTATATGATGGTTTTAAGTTTGTTGAAGTCTAAGATATTTACCTAATTCATCAAAATGTGTATCAATTCCATTTCTCCCAGGCACAGAGCAAACTAATCTGGTTTTCAGGAAAGTGCTCCATTTATTCACGAGCATTCGTTGTCCTCCCATATCATTCTGCATAAAAAGAAACAAACACTGATGGTAATTTGAATAAATCTAAAACCACAGACATCTCCACTGAATTAGCCACTCATTGCGTCTTTTAATGTCAAAAGTATGCATTTTGAAACCACACGTCCATTACTAGTATTTCTCTGGAATTGCTTTTCAAGTAAGATTGCACTGATCGAGTCCAGGTCTCATTAAGAGCTGTGGGTTTGTAAGAATTTCTTAATTCTGTACTGCATCCCTGAGCAGGTTAAATATACAGCTGCTGCCGGCCTTCTTATTTCTCATTTTGGTTAACTGGATGTAGTGAGTATATTAACAAAGTTTAGCTTTGCTTTAGAAGCACAGTGCAAGGTTTAATGAATATTTTTTTTTAGAAACTGAGGCTCTGGATCTATCTGTAGAGCTAATACAGCTAGGGTAAGTCTGAGGCAAGCATCTATAAGGTGTTCTAACAAATTTTCAGCAACTTTAAATCCTGCTTTGCTGTGGCTGTTGTGTTGTTGTGTCAAGAAAAGGGTGCATGCTGGTGGGGAAGAAGACCAGCCTGGCTGAACATAGAGCTTTGTCTAGAACTCAGGAAGAAAAAGAGAGTTTATGACCTTTGGAAGGAGGGGCAGACCACTCAGGAGCCCTACAGGATGTTGTGAAGCTATGCAGGGAGAACATTAGAAAAGCCAAAGCCCAGCTGGAGCTTAATGGGGCTACTGCCATTTAAGACAATAAAAAAATGCTTCTATTACTACATTAGCAACAAAATGAGCACTAAGGAGAGTCTCCATCCTGTATTGAATGTTGGGGGGAAACATAGTGATGTAGGGTGAGGAAAAGGCTGAGGTACTTAATGCCTTCTTTGCCTCAGACTTTAGTAGTAAGACCAGTTGTACTCTGGGTATCCAGTCCTCTGATCTGGTAGACAGGGATGGGGAGCAGAATGAAGCACCCATAATCCAGGAGAAAATGGTTAGCGACCTATTAATTAGGTGCACACAAGCCAATGGGGCCAAATAAGATCCACCCAAGGGTACTAAGGTAGCTGGCAGAAGTGCTTACGAAGTCACTCCTGTCATTTATCAGTAGTTCTAGCTATCCAGGGAGGTCTCAGTTGACTAGAGGCTAGCAAATATAACTCCTGTCTACAGGAAGGGCTGGAAAGAAAACCTGGTGAACTACAAGCCTGTCAGCCTGACCTTGGTGCCAGGGGAGATTATGGAGCAGATCATCTTGAGTGTTGTCATGCAGCACATATGGTACAACCAGGTGAGCAGGCCCAGTCAGCATGAGTTTATCAAAGGCAAGTCCTCCTTGATGAACATGATCTCCTTCTATGACAAGGTAATGCACCTAGCAAATGAGGGAAAGGCTGTGGATGTTGTCTACCTAGACATTAAGAAAGCTTTTGTCACTATTTCCCACTGCATTCTTTGGAGAAACTGGCTGCTCGTGGCTTGGGTGGGCATACACTTTGCTGGGTAAAAAACTGGCTGGGTAGCTGGGCCCAAAGAGTTGTGGTGAATGGTGTTAAATCCAGTTGGCAGCTAGTCACAAATAGTGTCTCACAGGGCTCGGTACTGGGGCCAGTTCTCTTTAATGTCTCTATATAAAGAATGGACAAGGGGATTGAGTGCACCCTCAGTAAAAGTTTGCAGACAACACCAAGTTGGGTGGTTGTTCTGTTGTTCTGCTTGAGGGTAGGAAGGATAGACAGAGGGATCTGGATAGGCTGGATCAATGGGCCCAAGCCAACTTATGAAGCTCAACAAGCACAAAAGCTGGGTTACTGCACTTGGGGCACAACAACCCCATGCAGTGCTACACTCTGGGGGGAAGAGTGGTGGAAAGCTTCATGGTGGAAAGAGACCTGGGGGTATTGGTCAATAGCTGGCTGAATATGAGCCAGCAGTGTGCTCAGGTGGCCAAGAAGGTCAACAGCATCCTGGGCTGTATAAGAAACAACGTAGTCAGCAAGATTAGGGCAATGATTGTCCCTCTCTACTCAGGTCTGGTGAGGCCGCACGTCGAGTACTGTGTTCAGTTTTGGGCCCCTCACTACAAGAAGGACATTGAGGTGCTGGAGCATGTCCAAAGAAGGGCAGTGAAGCTGGTGAAGGGTCTACAGAACAAATCTTATGAGGAGTGGCTGAGGAAAATGGGGTTATTTAGCCTAGAGAAAAGGAGAGATCTCAGTGCTCTCTACAGTTACCTCGAAGGAGGATGTGGTGAGATAGCGGTCAGTCTCTTCTCTCAAGAAACAAGCAATAGGACAAGCAGAATAATAAGGTTTCTGAACTTTGTCCTTCTCTCTCAGCTGAATTCACTTTAAGCCCAGATTTTGGGACACTTGAATTTTCTAATGTTTGAGGCTGTTTAGAAGCAGGGTTTTCATTCAGACCTATAATTTACTCTCATGTACATTAACAGATGCTATATTTGCCTGGGGGAGAACAACCAAAATGTCCATTTAGTTGGGGTGTTAGAAAAAGGATCTTACCGCACACACACGTCCCACTCTGGTATAAATGGCATGACTGCTTGTCTCAGCCTCTAATGCTTTTTCAGTAAAGAAGAAATATACTTTGTTATCATCGTGGTCTTCATTGTCAGGAATCATGTATGAGCCAACAAACTTTGGTTCTTCAAAGGAAAACAAAAATGAATTGAGGTCAAGCTTATTAAAACATTATTTTATTTTTTCAATTCTTAGAATCAACTGGTGGGAAAAGAAAAAAAAAATGAACTGAAAGAGTCAGTCAGAAAACGACCTGAGGGGAACAGTGTGATGGAAAAAAAAAATGATTTTTTTTGTAGGTGGGTATCTTTAGAACATGTGGAATACATTAATGTCAAACTATTTTTATAGCTCTAATTCACAAATCAATATTCCTTTTGTATATGTGCAGGATCTCTTTCCAGTTCTGTTCTCCAGGGTTTATGTATTTTAATTTGTATTAGGCTGAAACCTGGCACTAATATTCACATAACAATCTCTTGTCCCATACAAATCAGGCATAGGAATGCTAACTTTGGAAAAATAGCCTTTTAGGTAAAGAAAAATCCCCGGTAGTGCAGCTAATAGGCATTATATGGACACATATCTTCATAGATAGAAGACACATTGTGTATATTCGTCATGAAATAAAAACCTTTAAAATTTTCCTACTTTGACATTTCATTACAGAGTTGAAACCTAAGTACAAACTTCAGTCTATTCTATATACCTTTTAACCCTACACCAAGTTGAGCTGTGAATGATTTCATCTCACAGAATTGCAGCAAATTTTTACAAGCTCTTAAAATGAGAATGTCGTTTGTACAATTAGTACGATTTCTTAAGAAGCAGCTGGTAGTGTAAATATTTTCTAAATTTCTGTTCTGTATGAAAACAGTTACTGTGTTTTAAGACATTGCTAGAGAATTTTTGCTTGTAAATTTTCTAATGTGTTCTTCAAGGACATTGAAAGGACATTCAATTTAAGGACATTGAAAACTTAAATTTCAAATACAGAGTAAATTAAAAACTATTTTTAAGGCCATAATACTGAGAATTGTATATTACAGATAATGACATCTACCAGAGAGAAAAGCAACTTTGCTTGCATATTGAAAGCATCTATGTGATTGTTGCTACCCATATATAGCCAGTTTAAACACTCAGCACCGACCTAACTATTGGACTTATAGTGGATATCATAACATTCTAAACACATTTTTGTGAAATGAATTTAATTCAAGTTTGATGCCAAATTATGAAGGAAAAACAAAAACAAACAAACAAACAAAAGCATGTAGCAGAACTTTTTTTTCTCTCTTCTGATTCAAGAGAGAGCTGCCTCAAAATTGGAGAGGAAAAAATTTTGTTTGGCCTTTCTAGCTATGTTCACTGGGAAGATAATGCTCACCATATGAATTACCATAAAAGGAAATTATTAACTCTTCTTGCCAAACATTATCTGTAATTATGTCACTATTATGATGAAATATTGCAATACTTTTGGAGTAAGAAAAATCAAGATTCTGGCTTTCCATTACACAGAAACTTCAGTGCTTTGAAATTCAATTACATTCCTCACCGAAGAGCATGAAATATTTCCTAAACTTACCAGCACAGAAATTTTCTTTTGCAATATTTTTATGTTTTTCTTTAAAATAATCTGCTTTATTTTTTGTTCTATTGGACTACATGGTTATTGTATTTTTATTATTTTATGTTATTGTATGACGCCTCTTTAGCACAGAACTTGGCAACGACTCAGTTATTTGATTGCAACATAAAGATTAAATGATCTCATCTAGGAAAAAAAAAAAAGAACACTGTGCTAATTAAAATCTCCCATTAATTAGAGAATTTTAAAATATTATTTTAATTATATTTGATGTCATGAAATAATATGGAATATCCAAAGTATATATTGAAAACATTTTTAGAAGTAAAAAAGTAAGGATTTCAAAGTCCCACTTATTAAAACCAATATGCAATCAGAGTAATGATTTCAATTTGTTAAACCTGGTGAGGAGTTAATGAAAAAAATCATGAAAAAAAATATTAAAAAATAATCATCTGTAATTGGATATGCATATTCATGGACAATGTCATTTTAATTTCTGGTTAAACAGAAATTCTCTAGTCATCCAAAACACTGCTGGTTCTACATTCTTTCTTCTACTTGCTGTACCTTTTAACAGGCGCTCACTATCAGGTTCGGTTCGGAGATGTGCCATACGATTCATGGTGCGAAAGACAGCCGCATCTCTTCCCCAGTAGTCACTATAGAGACCAGTAAAAAGTTCACCACCTGTAGACCATATATTAAACAAACAAACAAACAAATTTGATAATGCTCTACTTACTAATTTCATTGCAAATGATGGGAACTGCATTATAAACATGTCATTAGGATTGCCTCAAATTCAGGAGTCAGTAAATTACATGCAGTTCAAAGGGTTTATAGATATTGTATCAGCATTGTGGCACTTACAGTTGGAACAGAATGAGGTCAAGAATTTCCAATTTCATTCATGGGCTCAGCTTCATTTTCAAGACTGACAATGACTTTGGGATATATTCACACACAAAATATGAAGTTATTAAAATAACATCTAACCACATTTACCACAACAACATTTTGCCGCATCAGGTACCAAAGTTCAAAGATCTCACTCTCATACAGTGTCTAGCCCTAGACATACCTACCCTTTGCCAGCACCTAAATTGTCACCAGTGCAATGATTCCGATCAGTGGTTTGTTTTTGAATGTGCACCAGTCTTGTTAATGAGGAACAGCTGATTGCTTGGCCCCAGAACTGGATGTAGGGTTTATGAGTATTTTAGAGATGAGAAATGGCTAGCAAGAAAGCAATAGCAATTGTGGGGAGAGACAAAGAGAAGGGTGAGCGGGTAACAAACAGGACCCAGGAAATTGAATGAAAGTGCAGCAGCAGGTTCCAAAGGATGCTAAGGAAAAGAATGATGATAGCTGCATCAACCCACTGATTTGGGCTACAGTGCATGGATACAGCTTAAGGTGCCACCATGCTTGAATCTACAGAATAAGCCTCAAAAAGGGAAGTGTTTTCTGAGGACGGTTGTCACATTTGGCTCTGTGCAAAACATGGCTGAAAACAAGATTAATTAGTGAAGCACATACTGAAAACAATGAGGGCTGGATGTAGTTTTCTCCTGAGCTGGGGAGATAAGAAGTAGTACCTGCCAATTTAAAAGTGATTTCTATAAACAAGCACAAGTTTTATTAGACTGAGGTGTTTTTTTTTTTGTTTGTTTGTTTTTAATATTTTGTTTGTTTGTTTGTTTTGTTTTGTTTTTTTGTTTTTGTTTTTCCCCAGTCAGACTGCTGGAGCTGTTCCAGTTTACCTGGGATAAATGCGTCTTGGGTGTATCTTGCTGGCTGACGGGTTTAGGTGTTCAGAAGACAGAGGAAAAGGAACTTATTTTGCCCTTGCCCATCATTACCTTGTCTTCATATCATTAAAATATTCACCAGAGTAGGAACAGGACCTGAGAACTCTTTCACCGTGCATATCTGATGGTGAATATTTGCTGACAAAATTATGGGAGCAGAAATGGGGCCCATTTTCAAAAAGGTTTAGGTGGTGCTCATGAATTAAGCAAGTGTAATGAAGTATTATAAATGATATATTGATTATCAATAACTTTTGAAAATCTACATATAGTTGGATACAACTAGAGGATATATATATATCTCTAGTTCAGAAATCTGGCCTATTACTATCTGACCCACCTATAATCATGATATTGGATATATTTTACTGTATTGAAATACTAGCAATAATTCTACAACTTCTGTATGCATGGGTGCAATTCCCACCAAGCTTTAAGAGTAATATACTTCATATCCATTTGGAATTAGACTATAAATTTCTTAGGCCTAGTTTTAAAAGCAGACACTGACGGTCACTAGGTGGCATCCTTATGTTAGAAAATAATGCAGCAGGAATTAAACTGCACAAGAAGAGGGGAATAAATTATTTCCAGCTCCAGGCTAATCTGAGTGGAGTTTTCAGTGGCGCGGTTTCCTATGTCCTAAAAAATAATAATCATGACTAATCAATTCAAATAATATTTGCTGGCATATATAGATATATACAAAAAAAAAAAAAAGAAAGAAAGAGGAAAAACAAGAATTTTTCCTGTTGGTTTCCCTCAGTGTGTGAGTTTAGTTTCTTTCAAGAGATATATATATATATGAATGTAATGGTACAGTAACTCTAAATAATGATTCTGAACAACATAGACTAGTTTGGCGGCTGGGGCTTGTTCAGAGACCTCTGCTGATTCAGAGCTGAGCATAGCTTTCCCTTAGGCTTCACTTTATGAAGAATGAACATTGCCTTGTAAAATACATGTTGGTGATTTAGTGTAAAATATTGGCAAGTGAAACTACATATAAGTTATAGTGTCAGAAGTTAACCAGAATTAATAGAGAACTTTTTTTTAACAACACAGAGGTGTTTAAACAACAGAACTTGCCAGTGTCTGAATAATGTTCTAATCAATCCTTACAACACAAATTAATGTGTTACATTAGTCAGAAATCCCCCTTTAAGAATTCCATTGGATATTTTTTTAATTTTATTTTTATTTGTGTGTGTGTGTGTGGTTTTGTTCTTTTTTTGGCGAATTTTTGTGATGTGTAATAAAAAAAATATGATTCCTTTATCCTTTCGACGTGGTGTTGAAACATGGAAAAAAACTCAGTGTGGGATAGATGATTCTTCACATTTTGCTAGTGCTCAGGATACATACAAATATTCAGAAGTTCAGATGGGAAGCCTGTTCATTTTGTCTGACATAGGTCTAAATTCTGTATGCATAACTAACCTGCTGGTATGGTATCCCACCATACACCCAAAAAGTTATCACTAATTTTACCTGTGAGATCCTGGGATAAATAAATTGAAGTCCCAGTCTTGGATGGATATTGTTCCATGAAAGCTATTTTACAGATACAGAAATTAAATCTGATTTTTTCAGTCAAGTGTTACTAATCTAAACAGAAGACAAGTGACAGGAGTGAACAGACAGGTGAAGGCCTAACGAGGATGATGAGATACTGAGGAGTCTGGCAGAGATCTCAATTCAAGAACATTCAACGTAATTCTGAGATCTTTTACACTTTTAAGAGGATCTACTTTTTTTGCTCTACAATAGTCCTTTGCCTATGTCCTTTAAATCTATGTTATGAATTTTGAACACCACTCGGTTTTTACAAGTGCTGAATAATTCTAACTTAAGAGAACTAACTGAAGTTGAGTTTTGAAAAACCCTAGCAATATTTCTACTTTTTCTCCTCCACTGAAAGCCTACTACTACATATCAACTCACTCCGATCCTAGTTGCAGGTTTTTATAGTGCTGCAAATCACACTGATAAACCAGTGTCTTCCAATGAAAATCAGCTGCAAATTGAGTGATTTCACAGACCATCACATCTCTTAGTCTCATCCAGTAAAATTACAGATTCAGTAAGGAATTATATTCACACATACTAAACAAATTGATTGCTAAAATTATGTTTTAACACAGCCTAGTTACTCCTGCTAAGACAAGAATGGAAATTTTCATCCACCCCCTTTTTTTTTTCTTATTTAAGAAAAAAAAAAATCCCCCTCCCTCCCCCCCCAACCAAAAAACAGTTTTAGCTCAAGTGATGTGCACACACTTTTAGCTACTACTTGTTTCAAGCAAACAAATACATTAAAATTCTGTTGGGACCAATTAAAGGTACTTTTTTATATATATATATATATATATTTTTCCCTATTCTAGTCTATCCTTGGAGTAAAGAATAGGGCATAATTCAAACAATTCCAAACTTTTTTCCTCTAAAATCAAGAATTCCTAGAAAATAACCCTTAAAGTAAAATAGATTCATAAGATCTGATAAAATATTGATAAAATTTTAACGTTTATATAACAGTCTCTGAACTATGCACCAATTCCTTAATGTTACTTATTTCCCTATTTTAGTTGATTAATTAATTATCTGGATGTGGCAGTTTTACACCATAACCATATATAATCTTCAGGGTGAATGAGTTTAGGGTATATGTGAAATCATAAAAAAAAACACGATTATAAAGATCTTAAGATGTATCAAGCATATGTGTATATGTGAAGTATTAAGACAAATGTTTCTTTTCACTAGGTTTAGGTCTACTCACACTTACTTGTTTCTAATCTACTCAAAATGCCTTTCATAATATGCAAAGTTAGAGCATGTATAAAACCATGAGTCTGATTTTTTTCTGGTGTCTGTGAACTACACACAAGTTGTGTGCTACAAATGTGCTTTGAGGTGATCAATTAAGTTGTTTTTTTTTGTTTGTTTGTTTGTTTGTTTTATTCTCACTTTAACATCCATTCATGTCTTAGTTTAAAGAGGCTCCTGCTATTAATAATGAGCTCATATTTACTGGTTTTAATATAACTGATCTACAGCATACCAGTTTCAGTCCTTATTGGGGTCTCTGTTTCACAGAAGTCCCCAAACTATCAGATAATTTTTTATGTGCTCTTTTCATTACTGTTAGTTTCAGCAGACTAAGGCACACAATCAGAAAAGGTATTTTTTCATTGTTAATGTTGTTTTGTTGTTTCATTCCTTTAAGGGGTTTCATCACGCTCTTTAATGATACATATGACAGACCTTCTCCATCTCATACAGACTTACTAACAGACCAACCATATTTCTTGACAGCAATCTCTACCACATAGTAACGACCACAGTAAAGTCAGATTTTTGCCTGAAATCTGTTACAAATATATGCTGTTTTGGAACTCTCGGTGTAAAAATTCCCAATTATTTTAAATTATTTGGTATAGTTTACATAAAATGCATGTGATTTCATTCCAAAAACTTAATTCATACAATGAATTTTTATAAATAGGCTGCTTCCACCTTGGAAGTTGATTTCCTTCATTAGTTATTAGTATGCTTTTTGTACCTGCTTCAAACTGGAAGATGAAGTAGATATAAGCTATTCATCTGTAGTATTTTTTTTTATGTGAAATACCATTGTATGACTTTGTACAAAGTGGACTAACTCTGTTATAAATAAAGGTATAGAATATAAACATCATCTTTCATGCATTTCTTTTTCTGTCAGCCATACCTTTTTTTTTTTCTTGTCAACTTTTTTTTTCTGTGTCAACTACAATTAAAATACTAGCTCACATTTGTAGAAAGCTATACTTTTACCAGTAAAAAGCCACAAATTCAAAAGAAATTAGCATTTGTTTAGTCAGTAAACTTTCTCACTATAAGTGCTTTTCTGTCACTCAATCAGTCTTTTGTTCTGAGAGAAACTGTATTATTTTTAGTTAATTGTCTAGAATAAAAGAAAATATACAAATACATTAAACTGTTCTAAAATTGTAAGAACAGAAACAATTATCAGAATGGATTCCTTTGGTGGAAAAACTTATTCAAATGTAGTTTAAGTTTATCACTATATGCTTGTGAAATATTGCAGGTAACAAAATATAGGCATAAACTAATTTCTCAGCTTTCAAGAGCTAGTGTGGTCTAAATTAATCAGTGTGCATGAACGGATTTCAAACATAGTTTTGATTATTGAAAGCAGATGGGAGAGTTCATTAGAAATAAAAGTCCAAAAGTTTAAAATGCAGTTTATCTAGACATGAACATTTTATTCAGCCTGCTTGCCATCCAACATCCATTCTGTTTCCTGATAGTGACAATTAATTGCTAGAAGTTAATTGTTCATAAACTGAGGAATTCATCACAAGCTACTTTACTACTGGGTCAGATAACCTGTAATAAAACATATAACAGCATGTATGTATAGTTTTAAAGCCAAGTCACGGATTATTGTTTTCTTGAAGTGGGTTTTTAACTGAAGTGTCAAAATACGCAAAGAGACACAGCACAATAGATTCTGTTTCTTCCTAAATTTATCTATCTAAATCTGGTTCTAATCAGCGATGGTGCAAATGATCTTGCAAGATGAAGAGCTTTCAAACTTTTATCAGAATTAGATAAAGCTTCTTTGTTAGTCTAATCCTCACTGCTAACCAATAGCTACACTGGTGTAGACTGTTGTGTTAATGCGAGTTAGATATGGTTCTTACACAGGTGGAAGCAGACTTTGGATTGTTTTGTTAGGAAGAAAAGGAAGCTGTGATGTGAAAGCCTTTGGTAACAGGTTTGCCTGAATCCTTTTCAAGGATATGCACATTGTCTGAACCTAAATGGGTGCAGCCTAGGGGTAGAGTCTCCAAGAGAACACTGACTTCATACCAGCAGTAGTTTTCACTTTCTAATAAAATTGGAGGATGTGAAGAGGAATGCAGCCTGCAAGTGTTGGAGGGAAAACTGGAAGATCAGTTCTGAAGAGTTTGTGGTGCAGGAGTTGACATCTCCTGCCTTGGGGTCATGGCCACCATGAGCAGATATCAGGGCTTGGCTGAATGAAGGGCCATCCCTTCCTTTTAGAATTAATTTGGGATAGAGGTCTCAGTCTCAATTTCAAACGTCAATTAAAAGATTCTTTAACATTAACCATATTTGGTTAATGTCTTCCACCCTTTTTAAATGGATACCTACAGAGATAATGTATACATATTCTGTCCTCTAAGTAGCAGCGTTAATTCTGTTTATTCTGCAAACTGTATGTCTCTGGTTAGTAGAATATAGTGAAATACATGGAAATTAAAAACAAAACAAAAAAACAAAACAAAACAAAAAACACTTTAGGATGTTTTTCTTAAGTGTTAGAAGTGTTCAGTTTCAATAGAATTCTAAATAAAAATAATAAATATAAATAATTTTGTTATGGTTTAAAAATATTCTATGATCACTTGAAATGATAGAATTTCCAGTGGAGGTCTTGAAAAACAGCCAGTAAATAACTTTCTCAGGTCATATTATTGTTGATGATGGGGTGAGAAATTGTCTATTTCTTGCAGTTGTACTAGTGAGCTGATAAAAACAATTTTTTTTTTTCTGTGTTAATCTTTCAATGTTAGCTTAGTGAGATTACGATTATTAGGAAAAGCTTATTTAGTGAATTTCTCTTTCAGTTAAAGCTGTGAGGATCCATAGGACCTCCCATAATCCAGGCAAAGTAATGAACAGACCAGAAGCATAACAACTAATCATTCGTCTTGAAATGCTCAGTGGGACAATCTGGCTTCCATTTAAGCAAATAAAATTCACGTTGATCTCACAGTAGGAACATGATCAGGTTAATTTATTTAGTTAGTTCTGTCTGAATAAAGGTTGAGAAGGACTTCAAGATTAGACCATGAGGTTTCAGGCCTACAGCAAATTCCATGGGATGAGCCTTTGTTCCCAGGCTGAGCTAAGACTGGAATCTGTTAAAAAATTTAGAAACAATTTAGAAATAAGAGTGGAAGAAAAGCATAACAATCTGTATGTAATGGATTGTGAAAGGTCAGTCAAAATACTTTTTATTTTTCCCCTTGATTCTTTCATGTTTTCTTAAACCACCAACTCAAGAGTTTGAGTTGTAATGTTTGATAATGGAAATGAACAAGGTTTTGATGAGTTGCTGTAATTTGAGAAATTTGGCTTTATTGGTAAATATTCTTCTTGTGATTTGCTGATGTAAAGGAACAAATAAACCATGCTTATAAAAATGTATCTGTCACTCATGACAAATACTTCCTCACAATCAAGGGTTATCTATATCATTGTAGTTAATAATTAGAAACTTTAACTGTTTAAATTAAAGGTCCAACTTTAAGATTTGAAATGCAATAGAAATATCAAAGGCTCTCTACTTTTTTTTTTTTCTCCCTGAAAAACTTTAAAATTATTTGTTCCTTAACCTCTCTTTTCTAGTTCTTTCTTTCACAGACTATTCTTCTAGAATACTCAGTTTTCATTTTATTTATGTTTCCTAAAAGCACATAGTCACTGTGTTACTCCCTAACCGTATCTAAGTTTAACCCTTTACCTGCTGTTCCAGTCTATTTTTAGCCAATGTACTGTAATATTGCTAAGACTGTGTTTACTTGATCTCACAAAATGTTTTCAGGAACACATTACAGAAGAAAAAACATATGATTTGCTCTACTACAACTTCAAAGGTCCCAGCCCAGCGTGATAAACTCACCAGCAAGGCACAGAGAAGCACTATCTAACAACAGCTTTCTGGCACTGAGGGACTTACACTGAATTCTCTCATTATAACTGTTGAGTATAAGATCAACCCTCAAAACAGAGAATCTTCCATTTTGTGTGTGTTTTTTTATAAGGCAGCACTGAAATAAATCTGTGTCAATCCCCCCCAAACTATAATTTATATAAACAATAAGTGCCTCAGATACAAAAAACAGTTAAATTCACGTTTTTACAAGATGTCTGTTATTCAGATTACATCTCAGAAGAAGAAAAATGGTTAGGTTTGCATATTTGTATCACTGTTGTAAAAGATTAATCTAGGCATATTGCTTTGCTTTGAAGGAAAACAGGAAATTATTATTTTCAAAATTACACAACAATCAATTACCTTTTCAGGATGGTGCATGTCATATAGCATCTACTTACTTCAGTGAGGCACTCTTGCTGAAGTTAGTGCTGCCTAGGATGTAATATTAATGTGGGCAACACTGTGAGGATTAAGTATGACATGTGGAAGAACGTTGCAGTGAAAGACTGACAACACCTTCAGTGTGCTGAAGAAAGAGACTCAGAATGAATGATTGACAGGATTGTGAAGGTTGTGACATAAAGATCATTACCAATTAAGATGGAGGTGAAGGAAGAACTGGGGTCAAAAGGGCACCTGCCTCGTCCTCTCTCAAATTTGTGCGATTCCAGTTGAAACAGATGATCCTTTAAAAAATAAATCACAGAAAACAGCATAAGCCCTGCAGGCAAATAAAAAAATCCTCAGAGACCAACTTTAACTTTGTAATACTTTTGTTCTGAATTGAATTCATTAGGGAGTAAATGCAATTACTGTTGCTCACTGATATACTTGTAAAAATTATCTGGCTTTCTACAAATCACCATTGTGTTTTCACTGCCCAAAAAAGTCATTAAAATATACAGTAAAATTTTACTTGTTTCATTTCTATGGGAGTAGGGAGGGAAGATTCCTCTATCTTTTCTCCAAATCACCTAAACATTAGATAGATATCTAGCCATGGAATGTATTTTCTCTCTTTAAACATTTTTTTTTCCAGTAGTAGTTAAATATATCATGCTGTGTTATCTTCTGTTGGTAGCTTTGAGATGTTTATATATATTCTTCCTAAAAGTGTATTTAGGAATGAATCCACAGATACAGTTTTCAGAGCAGATGTGATTTCTGCAGTAAATTTAAAAGAATATCAGCATAAGAAGGATATTGGCAACTTTGTTAATTTCTGTTTGTATAAGGCTTTGAAGGCTGAGAATTGCAATTCAAATTTTCATTTGAAATGCTACTTTTGTCTCATCTTTCTCAGAAGAGTCCAATAGATACTGTTGTCTGATGAAATTACCAAGTGACAGCCATCACCTTTTTTAAAAAAATGTGTAAACAACAACAAAAAATATTACAAAATCCTGGGTGGAGAATAAAAGGGAAATAGAGAGAAAGCTCATCTATAAAATCTTCATAAGCCACTCAGCCATCAAGTGTGTAACTAAGAAACATTATAATAGTCTAGCAGTTCCAGTTTGAAGTAATAGTTTTATTCAAAAGGTTAATGAAATACAGATTATATAAACATATCAAATAAATTCAATCTACCTATTCAGTAAACTAACCTCAGATTCAGGTTGCTAATATAATATTTTTAAGGCATAAAATGACCTCCATGACATAAAATAACGGCAGGACCTCCAAATCCCCCAGAACTCTGATGTGGATCTGCTTGTATTTCTCCCTGGATCTTGCCCAAAGAGGTCCAGGAGCTTTTTAATGATAAAAGTCAGGTTTCATTAGACTGCAAATTAGAATAATTCAGTATTTCCTAAGGAAAAAAAAGTCTCAGTATATCTACACTGGACAAAATAAAAATAAATAAAAAATGTTAAACTTTTTTTTTTTCCTCTTCATACTGTGTCCTGATAGTCCTTGCGTAGTTTTATGATCTTTTAGTCCTTGCCATTATAACAAGTTCTTTTTTTCTACTGTTGGTTACAATTCATTTATCTTGGGGAGTATCTGTGGGAAGGTGTTACAGTGTATGCATCTCAGTCCCCAGAAAGTTGTGCTTTTGAGAGGCACAGAAACTTGATTATGTGTCTGCTTCGTCTAATGCTTTATGCTTCCCTCTCCATTCAGGTCACCCTCCTGTGTCCACCCATCCAACTCTAAAACCTACAAATCTCTCTTCCCAGCAAAAAAAATATTCCCTTCTCTTTAAGTAGAGAATTTATGCTCCTAACTGTTCATGGCAGTTATGTTTTCCTAAAAGAAACGTAAAATATGTACAAGGAGAAAAGATGTAGAAGAAATACTAACCATTGCATATGATGGAAAACTAATAAGATAATTAAAAAATAAAATAAAATAAAATAAAATAAAATAAAATAAAATAAAATAAAATAAAATAAAATAAAATAAAATAAAATAAAATAAAATAAAATAAAATAATAAGGAAAGTGGGAAAGTTGTGGAGCTGTTAGTGCCCACTTCTGGATGTTTAATGGAATACCTCTATGTGTCATATTGTAGTACCTATCTTTCATTCCCATCTGTCTAAATAATACATTTTTTTTTTCCTGCAACTTCTGGCCAGAAAGTAAGAATTCCATTAGTAGGATAGTTTCCATAGAAATGGAATGTAACCCAGAATGCAGTTCTGGAAAATAAAACATCTCTTTTTTATCTACTTGAAGTGAAAAAGCCACACCAAAATAAAAATAACAAGAAGAATCCCCACAAAAGCTAGTATCAATCCTAAAGCCCGTGAGGTAACAAGACACTCAGAATCTTATATCTCCAGAAGCTCCTTTGTTGACCAAACCTGGCACATTATCCACAATTGTGCCTGATGTTAAAGCTGATGCAGCAAAAATATAAGCATTCTGGGTAGAGAGCAGTGTTGCAAGAATACTATTTTATGCTTTATCAGCTACAACTGTACATCAGTAGTAACTATTCCCACTCTGCTCTTGGGTAAATGTCAAACAATGAAGAAATATCTCTGTGTGTGGAAATCTCAACCCCATTCCACACTTTTCAGACATCACATACATACTTTTTTTTATTATTTATTTATTTTTAAATTAAATACCATAATATTTTGGGTCAACAGTAGAAAATGAATAGCAAGAAGAACTCAGGAAGGGAAAGAAAAACTTTCTGAAATTACACAAAGGGACTAGGAATTCATAATTGTCATAAAATATCATATAAAAGAATGTCTGATTTTATTTATTCTCTAATCAGGTATTAAAAATAAAGTTACTCATGAGAGAGCTAACCTTCTGTGACCTTAGCTAAAGTATTTGTCAATGGACCAGCTTAACAAAGAAAAAGAAGTTGTAGAAGTAAAAGGAGAGATAAATTCAGAGTTTCAAATTTAATATAATTTCATAGTCTTAATAGTTTCCATTGTTTTTCCCACAATAAAAGAAAAATGGGCTGGCCAATGATAGGAAAAAAGGAATAATATTGTAACTTATTGAAGAAACATACTCAGGTAAAATGATCGAGTATGGAAACAAAAATATTTTGAATCAATACTTGTAGAAGTTATGTTATTTATATCTTGTGGTTTATATTGTAAGGTTCATATTTCATCCTATAGAGGAAAAAAAGTGAAATTTCCCTGGACAATATATGATCTCACTTGTTTATCATAAATCAGATTTCATATTCAGATCTTCTCCTGGTAAAACTCCACTCATACAGACCATTGAGTCTTGGTGCATTGTGGGATTCTTCCAGAAGATGTGGAAGGATTTTGAGTCACTGTACTCCAAAGTCTAGTATGACAATGAAAAAATTACTAATGTAGTTAACCATTCACCTGAGAATTAGAAAAATCAGTGGTGAAGATAAGCCCATCTCTTTTAACATTCATGACATATACGTGTTTAATACAGCTAACTGTATAACCATGGAATGAAAACATTAGGCAGCATGCATAGTGTCCGTTCACTATCTATATTTTAACAGCTGGAATTTCTGAATAAGGATTATAACTTAAATATATAAACCCTTGCTAACAGTGAAAGTAAACAAAAGTTTGGATTTCAATGTAACTTGGAGATGTTTCTAAATGGATCTCATCAGTCTGACTGAGGATGATACAAAACAGGATGCACATCTCATAAATGCTTGCAGATGCATGAAACTGTCTGAAAAGTCACTGCAAAATGTAAGCAGTGACTTCTCCAGGAGAGATTTTCTACTTTCACATTTTAGGACAGCATACCAAATATTCCATGGTTGCAATAAGTTATTCCCATTACTGAAGCAAGTGACTGAAAATCAGGTGTTAAATGTGTCAGCTTCCACAGGATGCCAATTTAAATGAAATAAGCGTTACACATTAATAACCAGCTTTGAAGGCTAATACCATAATTCTAACCCTCCTTGCTGTTTGTGACATTGGAATACTTTGAGAAATGTCAGAAGAAAACCGACAGTTTCCTCATTATTATCCAACACAGCAATTCAACATCACAACTTATTTTATGGGCACTCCTCAGTGGTTAGGATATAAGTCATGCAAAAATATATATGTAGAACTGGGAGTGGAATTACTAATTTCTTCATGTAGTTTGGAAAAAAATGGTGCTCTGGGTTTGATTTATGATAACTGTGACTCAGAAAACCTTATACACCTTTAAAATAATTGTGTAGTTTAAAAGGATAGAAGATATTTCCAAGGGTGTCAAGCATTTTACCATTAACTTGATATGAATTGATAATTTTAGACAATGAAGAAGAATGTAGGTTATAAATAATAATGAAAGAAAAGGTCAATCAGAGACATTAAAATTTAAAGATTGTATTTAACTTTTGTAGCAGAAAATTGCTTTCTCTCATGCCAAGAGCTGCTTTGCTCTGGTTCGACAGCATTTATGCATGTGATTAATTTAAAACATATGCTTTCTTCCATTGCTATTCAGCAAAGTACCTAAGCCTATTCTCAGCTTTAATGCAATGTCTGTATGTTTTGACTAAATCAGGGGTTTAAAAAATATAGAGGCTTTGTTTGGGATTTCCTATGATATAATTTTTATGAGAAAAAATAATTTGATTTTCTGGAAGTGGATTTCTTTTTCACTCTCAATTGTTAATATTTTCCAGGTAACAAAAAAATTAAAACATACCACAGTGACATTTTTAAAGGAAATTAAAAAAATTTCAGAACCTTTAATTACATTCTTAACTGTATATGCATACTTGCAAAGTGTAAAACCAAGGTCTGCTCTCCAGGAGATGTGCCTTTTTATTGTTATTATTATCATTATATTCTATATATATAATCTTTTTTATTTATATTGAAAAATGGTAAATCATATTTAAAGTATTTTGACAGATGTCTATACTTTTTTTTTTTTTTTGTGAATACAGTTCTTAACATTGGGTATGTTACTTCCTATCACTATAACTCACTGCAAAAAATTCATTCTTAGCTCTAATGATCTCATAATTACATGACCTTAGAGTATGCATGGCATTATATGCAAGAGCTATTTGTTGTGTTTCATATATTAGGGGCCACATATTTTGAAACTTTTTAAAACAGAACTAATAAAAACTATGAAGGTTCACCTGCAAATAGTGTTGAATGGTGAAAATATAAAATAGGCATGCATTGCGTGTGAGAAAGAATGAAAACTTTTTTTTTTTTTTTTTTTTAATATGGAAAATGTAGGGAGAATAAACATTAAAGATTTACCTTGTTTAATCATAGGGTTCTGATTGAGGAAGAAAAACTGTTGGGGTAGGACAGGACACATTGGGACAGACTGACTTCATGAGGGAAGAATATCTTAATGGACTGATTGATTAAATGACCTGTTAAAGTGGGATTTCAATAAATGTAATTGGATTTGGGCTCTGAAGCCCAGAGCAAAAAGGAGAGCTGCAAATGGAGGGGGTATGTGAAGGAGAGGGATCCTGAGGGGTTCTTCACCTTTCTACTGTGAAGGAAGCATGTCCAGAAGCTTTCATTGCATCTGTGTACACTGGTGCACAAGAGCTGGGAGGTTAACTCTCACTTGCAAGGCAATGTTCTCTCACAGGGTACTTCCATTGAGGTCCACTACAGTTTTGCCTTTGTTACTTGCCTTTGTATATTACTTTTATGACAATTACACTCAGACCCTTGTCACAAAATAATGGATATCATTCTTGGATTCACTCATTCTATGCAGTTATTGTTTTCTAATACTGTCTTAAAACCAAAGAAACAAAACAATAAAGTAACACATCGGAAAACATGTGATTTAAGAACTTCACCAAGTTTGGTATCCAATGGGACAACATTGCAGCTCTATTGACTGCTCTAAACTCCATGGGAATTAATGTAATTTATGAAATCTCCAAGTCAGTAACAAACTTTATTCTGTGAAAAATAGAATTTCAAGGTATTCAAAATAGCAAATATGCTATTTATAAACAAAAAAATATGTACTTTCTCATTTATTCATATAATTTTTAATGATGGTTTAATGTAACATTATACCTTTAAAGTCTGGCATTTTGCATATTTATATGCACCCATGCACACTCACATGACCTAACCTAAGGAAAAATGAACTTATATTAATGTTAATCAAATATAATATTTGTAGAGCACTTCACTGATGTAACTGGATTTTTTTCTCATGTGAGAAATGAAAATCTAGTGAATATAAAGATATATTTTTGACCACAGAAAAAACTTCATCTTGATTTAATTCTTTTTTGCACTATAACATTTTTAGTACAAATACACATCTAGGAAAGATGAACCTTGACTTCACAATTAAAAAAAAATTAATCTGAAAAATCACAAAAATTTTCAATAAATCAGAAGACAATATAACTCAAATACAAGTCTCCAAACTGAATTCTGACTCCATAATGACCTGTCTTAATCTGTGTCTTCCTCATCACATCTTACCTCATGTGGTAAAAGAGATAAACACTATATCTTTTCTTTGCATAACAACAGAAAATAACATATTGAGTTAGACCTGAAAAGACTTACATCATATATCCTTTTTGTATTGTAGCCCATATTTAGACAATAAGAAAAACATGTATTAGCAGTTTCTGATAATTAGAGTCCCAAATATTAGATGGGTGCCTGTTCAGTATAAATCCAACAGACTCATTAAGAAAAATTAAAAATCTAAAACCAGTAGAAAACTAATGAATACCATGGAGTTTATAAGACCTTCTCCAATTGCTATGCTATTTAAGTCAACAACTAGGATGCTCCAGAAGTGAAAAAATACCTTTCATTTCATGATGTAAAATCTTCTAAAAAAATTCCAAATGTTAATTTTCAAAAGTACCTGGCAAAAGCACTGGCAAAATATAGTTCTGCCTGTTGTCAGAGGATTACTAAATTTGAAAATTATGCCTTCCATGTTCATTCAATGGTTATTTTCTGATCCAAATAGGGATAAAATATTAAGGCTAGGGTCCTCAAAGAGCCATTTGAAATAGTCAGATCTCCTCTATTTGACATAAATGAGATTATTTCGGGGGGGTAGTATTTCTTCCAAGGATCTGTTTTCAATCCTCTTACTCTTCAGTGACATACTGAAAAGATCAATCATCATATGGGACGAGAGTGCATAAAATATTACAGACATTAAATCCTCCCTAAAAAATCAGATGTATTTTTCAGGTCTATGTCTTTTATTCTACATTCAAATGATTAATACGCTTCAGGCACCAATGAAAATACCTGTTTAAAATCTGTAGCTCTGTCAGACTGCTGTCTGGGTTTGCTGAAGGATTAGAAATTTGTGACTTCTGTCAAAATATCTGGCCTAAAGTAACAGAAATAATGTATTTCTCTGAGTTGATTCATGTGAAATACTCCGGCAAAAATAAAAACTGCATATAGAAATCATGGGCATCTGTCCTTGGCAGATCAATGTTATTATGCAGAAGTGATTGAATTCATCAGAATTTTAGGAGACACACTTTTACAAAACCTTAGCTTAGTACAGATGAACTCATTAGGGTTTTATGGTGTATAGGACCATTTCCAACATTTGTATATGGAGATATAGCCTTATGACCGGGTGAAAGAAGAGCTATAGAGAGTACAAAAACTATGCAGATAAGCAAAGGAAGTTTTGTGAGGAACTGCTCTGTATTTACATAGAACAGAGCCTAGACAGCCAAGAGTTTCCATTTTCCTTGATTTTGACAGTCTAAACTTGTCTTGAGACTGTGAGGGTCACACCAGAGCAAATACAAGATAAAAGTCTTTTTATTTGATGATTGCCATCATAACAATTAGGGGAGAAAAGTCAGGAAACAGGGAAGGATACAGCTCTGTATTTTGAGGTTAGATTACAGGATTTGATGATGAATGGAGGAACAGATGCATTAGGCACAGAGAAGACAACGATTACATTCAACTGAAATGCATTTTAGAAAGAAAGAGATACTCTGGGGAAGTGCTCTCTGCCTAAGGGAGCCTTAGATAGATAATAGTCCTTCCACAGAGCTACAGTAAGGCATGCCAAAATGGGCATTCTGGAAGAAAGGGCAAGGGATTGGATCCACTGCCTGAGGAGCCTCCAGCTATTTGCTCTTGATGACACTAATGAACTGCAAGAAATATTTCTTTTTAGTTTACTTTTTAATCTGGATTTTTTTTTTGATAGATCTTAGTCAAGAAAAAATAAAAAAAAAAAAACAGTGAAATTTTATAAGAATTATTGAGTATTAAAGGTGCATTTTATAAACCTGTATTATCTAAACCCTGTCATTGCTCAATTTTTGCTGGTTTTAATTATGATGACTAATACCTTTTTGTGTAGTACCTCCACTCCTCAAATAATGCCATAGAATTCATACGGTACCCTCTCTTAGAAAAATAGTTTCTATCATAAATAAAGGTGGCAGAATCTAAAAATCAGTATGATGAGGACTGGAATGTTTACCTATCCCAATCAGATTACCACACAGGTGGAATATTTCTTTCTCTTTGGGTTAATAACATTATACCTCTGTATTGATTCATTCTCTCCTAACCATCTGTCTTTAATCTTCTAAAAGACAGGTTTAATACAATGGAAAATTCATTTCATATGGGTGATCAATTCATAATCTCTACCGATCTGCCAAATTAAATTTAAATTTCAGATATAGACATATTTAGATAGTGCCCAAAAGTAGTGTATGTCACTCACCCCATTTTATGGATAAGGAGTACTGTCAAACGAACCTGTTCTTCGTTACAATGTGTAAGATTGACTGATAAGAACAACTGTGCTGATATAGAATACTTGACTTTCTCTGTGGCATTTGACTTACTACATAGCTATTTGATGAAACAATGTGCATTGTGGAATTATTAAGGTATATAAACTGCTGATTTATAATAAAGTATAGTTGTTATTAGGTATGTATTGATGAATCCTCCTTTCCTGAAGGTTTTCCTAAGTTTTTGTTTTGTTTTGTTTTTATAGAAAGCTGATTTTTTTATATATTATTTTTATTTTTTAATTTAGCATTGATTTAAACAAATATATTACTTCTTTAATGGTAAAGTTTATGAATGATACAAAAAGACTCGTCAGGCATAACTACTGAAGAGAAAATGATAATAAGTGCTCTGAGTGTGTTCAGGTTATGGAATTCTCTAAACACAGAGTTAAAGGTCAGAAGCTGACAAAATATATTTTAACACAACCATATCCAAAGTGATATATCTTGGAAAAAGGACAACAGTTTATATCATAAGATATTACTTAAGAATTCCCTAAAAGGTGAAGGCTCAGATCTTCATTCAGTCAAACTACCTTCAAATACTGTAGTACCTTATTTGGGATCTTGGATATCATAAGTGCCTTGTTACAGCTAAAGGTGACAAGCATCTCTAGAGATCTCTTCATTTACCTTCTTATATGTGACTACTAATTATTTGTCTCAACTAAATGTGTAAAATTAACTGGAATAACTTTGGGCTCCAGAGAGTAGCTTTGAGTCAAGTGCGCAGAATGCAAAAATGAGAATTTTCAGTGTGATGCTGTGCCAAGAACTCAGCACTTAAATCTGTAAAAAGAGGAATCTCAAACTGAAGTAGGGAAGTGACCTTGCCTCATCAAATACCATGTCTGGTTCTAGTGTCCACACTTCCAGAACATGTAAAAATACTGCAGAGTTCACAGGAAGGACACAAATATGGCTGTGGCATTCTTGTGGTAGGAGATTTAAGGAGCTATATTTATTCAGCTTATCAAAAAAGTGAAGAGGTGGCTTGATCTTTGTGTATAGGTACTTACATATGGAAAAGATGTGGAAATGATAGTAAGAGAATTTTCAACTATGCTGTCACAGGCATATCAAGGTTAAATGGCAGGAAGTTGAAATTAGATAAATTTAACCTTGAGTAAGTGGCAATTTCCTAACTTTGAAAGCAATTAAATATTAGGACAACTCACCAATGAAAGAGTGGATTTACCATTTTTTGGATTATTTAAAATGACAGTACATATTTTCCTAAATATGTTTTAATTCAATATCTGGGATAAATTATCCATGCAGTGTGTGACTGATCTAAAATGTTCTGGTGGTCCTTTCAGGCCTTTGTTTCTATTTATGCAATACCAATTATTCCTTTCCAAGCAAAGCATTTGCAAGAACAGAATTGCCCATTCTTCATTAAATTTACTGAGCTTCACATATGTAACTGTTCATTAAGATAATTATTATAACTATCTCAAAAACTTGAATTCTCACATAGACATGAGCTTTGATTAGAAAGGAAAGTTTTTGTGTCATAAGAGGATGTTTATCTTTTCTCAAAAGTATCAGAGGCTGTCTAGTTTTGGAGATGGTGTTTTTTGAATCAGTGCGTAAAATCTTTTTCATGTGTTGCTTAGCTAGTACTTGCTTATTTTCATAGGGATGCATACATAAAACATGGATTGAGTAAGAAATATTTCTTCAGATTAAGGTTGGTGTTGGTCTTTTTTTTTGTTCCTTTTTCCTTTTTCCCTGTTGCAGCACAGCACCTTTGTTTTTTGCTGCGAGCTTAGAGATATGTAATAACTTAATTCATTTCCTGTCTGAGTTTAGGTAACATTTTAATCTCTCTTGAAACACACACATATTTCACTTCTAAAACCTGAAGTCCTTTAATCTAAATGAAATTTGAGGCTTTTGGATGTTTTCATGTAATTTAACAGCCTGTGAGGTGGCAATTCAGACTAGATGATATAATTATCTCTTCTGGTCAAAAATTCTATGACAGTGAGTGTCTTACTTGATGTCACTTTATGTACATGAACTCTTGACATTAGTTTAAAGATCACTCATCTTAACTAATAGTTTCACATGAATGCAGATACGGAGAACTTCAATAAGAAAGTAATTTCATAGAGTTTAGCATTGCAGATTCAATTCCACAAATAGATTGTGTTGATATACATGTTAAGATTTAGTGGATGGGTTTTTAAGTGGTGGCTTTTTATCCTTCCAAAGAGGAACACTGTCTCTGAGCAAATATTTTCAGGACAAGAATTTGTCACACATTCTATTTAATGAAGGACTGACCAACACCCACTTCTGTTTGATCAGTGGAACCAGATGTTCCTCCCCCCTAATCCTCTGCAAACTGAGAGCGGAGATGAGGTAATAGGAAAAACCATGGAGATGGAATAACTGTGCAGATCATTGTTTTGATTATAAAAAGGTACGTCAGAAAAAAATATCTGAACATAATAGACATAAATATGTATGGAATTTTGTTCCTTAACAATCTGAAATAATGATGACTTTACCAAATGTTGGTCAAGAACACAATAATTTTGCCATGTAAATATTAAGCTAAGATATTAAACTGGAATACTTGTATGTTCCTGTAAAGGCTGTTTCTTTCTAACTTACATGTCAATTCACTTCAATTGTTAAAGCAAGAACTGAGGGACTTATTTTACCTACATTTTTTGGGGGGGAAAGGCAAATGGAAAGCATATTGCACAGTTGAACCTTATCCTAATTACAGAATATATAGAAAAACAAGTGTCACTCCTCAAATCTAATGAATTATTAAGAGAAACACAGATTAGAAAGACAGGAGAAATTCCAGCCTGAATGAACTGTTCTACAAACAAGTACACCTGCTACTTCACTAAAGGCTGTTTCTTTCTAACAGGCCTTAAAGACTTGGAATTTAGAGCTGTTGTTCCCTGACAAGTGGAATACCATCAGGCTAATTGAAGAGGAAAGAGTTTAATAAGCAGTACATCAGATTAGAAATATTTAGGGTGGGATCCCTGAAACAACCAGGGTGTTTTGTGGAAAGGATGACTTAGTCCATCAGCTCTCTGAGGTGGAGAAATACAGCTGCAGGCAGTTTACTTAGTTATATGAGGCACTGAAAATGGTACTCTGCCAGCTCAACATACACATTAAAGATTTACAGCATGTTCTGGAAGAAAAGTTCTTGACCATAGAATCATACAATCATTTACATCGGAAAAGACCCTTAAGATTATCAAGTCCAACCATTACCTAACACTACCAAGTCCACCGCTACACCATGTCCCTAAGTGCCACATCCACACATCTCCCAAATATCCCTAGGGATGGTGACTCTACCACCTTTCTGGGCAGCCCATTCTAATGCCTATCCACTCTTTCTGTGAATAATTTATTTTTTTTTTTCTGATATCCAAATCTAAAACTCTCCTGGCGTAACCTGAAGCCAATTCCTTGTGTCCTATCACCTGTCACATGAGAAAAGGGACTGATGTGCACCTCAATACAACCTCCTTCCAGGTAGTTATAGAGAGAAATGAGGTCTCCCCTCAGCCTCCTTTTTTCCAGACTAAACAGCCCTAGTTTCCTCAGCTGCTATGTCTAATGCACTGTTCATTACCACATCTTCCATTCCCTCAACAGGTTTTTCTCATGCAGATAGACCTTAGTCTCCATAAATCAGTTGTATCTTGTTGTCTCCATATAGTTTATAGAAAAAACCTAGGTTATTATTTCTGCAAATTGTTTTCTTTTGGAATTTCCATTCATGTTGCAGATCCTATGGAGGTTGAGTAATACACCAAATATATTAGCTGTATTTGGTCGAAATCCCATACATTGTTAAAGCTACTTCATGGGTTTGTTAATAAGGCAGTCTGGACCTTTGAAAGGTGCTCCTAAAACTTGTTGCTCTGTTGAATAGATAGCTCATTAAGAAAAAACATTGTCTGACTGCAGGTTTATCTGCGGTCTACATTTTCATCTGATTTACCTATGGTTCATCATAATTCATCTAGGGTATTCTGAGCTATTTACAACAGTACAGGAGAACTGTTTTACTAGTAAGTAGATGTGAAGAAACATTGACTGATATGGAAAACATTTCTTGTTCTCATCTTCTTCTACAGACTCATCTTCTTATCTACTCATCTTCTAGTACAAAACTTTATTTTTCTTTTCCCTAGTGGCATCAAAGGCAACAGGAGTGACAACAGTTGATTTGCCAAGAATTGAAGCAATTTTTTTTTCTTTAATTTCCTTCATCTTTTCTTCATATTTTGTTTGAAGACTTATCTCATTTTGTTCTCACAGAGCGCGTGGGAAGGATACATATTCAGTGCATCATGGGAAATTTGGGTTGGAGGGTCTCTGACTCTTGCTTTGTTCATACACACACAAAAGTTAATTGTAATAAAATGAAGGAAATTCTCTTCTGGATGATAGACAAACCCAACCTCTTCCTGATATGCATGGCCTTTTTGACATTTGAAAATATTTCATGAAGTCAGTGATAATGAGCTTACTTAGCAGCTGGCAATTACCTTATGTTTTGTTGGAGTATGCTCTTTTGTAGTATGCTCTTTTGGAAACTCCAGCTTAGTTCTGTCTTCAGAATCAGCAGTCAAATTTTTCCTGATTTGTAACTTCTAAATAGCAGAAAAATGTTGGGTAATTTGTTGAAATGTTTAGATTTGGGAAAGCAACATTCATCAGAATCAAACCAATTAGAAAGAGAGAAAAAAAATCAAAAGCTGTTTGTTGCTATCATTGACCATAATTGTATATTTTTAGAAAGGTAATATCTGGCAACAGCATTACTAAAGTGAACAGCCTGGAATTCCACAGCAGTATCAATTAAACCAATATTAAAATAAAATAACTGTATTAATCTGTCATACATTTATTTTTTCAAATGGTTATATAATGTATCATAGAATTTATAAATAATTTGAATTAGTAAAATATATTTCATGAGACTGTAGTTGTAGAACAAAAGTTTGACATGGAATTCAACAAATCCAATAAATGTTGCTTATTTTTTATATGATTAACATGCTCAAGTATAATTATTTAAAAATATTTAGTTGAAATAATTAAAAACTTAAATTATTTAAAATAAAGATCATGATATTTCTATAATCATGATCTATAGATACTACTTCTAGTATGATATTTCTATAAGCCATGAAAAGCATGAAAGAATAATTTAATCATTATATAAGGTATCTGAATATAACTTTATTATGAAAGATTTCAATTACCATATAGTAAGTTAGATTAATATTTTCTAGGAAAACTGATTACATTTTTTACCTTTTTTTTTTTTTTTTTCAGAAACTTAAAGGTTCTGAATTTCAGTAAGTTACAATGAATAATGCTCTGCCAATTAGGCAACCAAATTCTGCCTATTTTTGAGAAAAAAAATATTTTGTCTTCACTGATTGCTGACAGGAGTCCAGTGTTTTGCAAGACACAACTCAAACCTGTTTTGGATGAGAAAGTATGCATTTGTAGTTGCATAGGGAGGAAAGACTATTTACTGGAGGAAGAACATTCTTTTTCATAAGATGGAGTGCACCTCACAAAAGCATGCTAATTATTGAATCAGGATAGACAATGATGTAGAATATGAATACAAGCATGAACCCGTCTTTGGGATATTATCACAGTCCAAAGGAAGAACTGTTATACTTCATTTTCTTACCAAAAAGGTATTCAGAAAAGGATAATTTAATGTAAGCATTCATTATTATCCAGCAACAAAATACATTTTCCTGCAACATGGGACTACTGAGACAGAAGAGCTAGAATCTCAGCTGGTTATTTTGTTCCACCACACTGTTTCTCTTGTCTTTTTCAGTAAATTGCAAGGGCCAAGGTTATAGAAAATACAGTCCTGCTATTCTATCAAGTTCTTAAACATCTACAATATCTAACTGTTATTAACATGCACATTACAATTCAAGAACCTGCAGTTTTTTACTGAGAGGATTACATCTTGCCTTGTCAGTATTGCTCAGGAAGCAATACTGACACTTAATTTAAGGTAGGGACCACAAAGCAAGTATTTCTTCTGTGTTGATACTTCTGGTTCATAATTCCATATGGGAGACTTAATGCTTTATATGCTCTGATAGCTAGGTATGTAGATACACAGAAGTCTGCTAAAATTATTTTTTTTCCTCCCACACTTGATAACTCAAAAGGTCTGCAAAGTGTCATTGTTAAAAGAAGGTATAGAAACATTCAAATATAAAAGATCTCAAAGAGATTCTGTTCAGAAGCAACCTACTTCACAAATCAAAATTAGATTTTGCTTATAATGAAGTTCAATATATTAAAAAAATATGAATATATATAAGAAAATTTCTTTCTATGCAGTAACTATGTATTATAAACCAGCATTTACCCCTTAAATAAAAAGTCTCAGTTTTACTAGCTTTTTGTTTGTTTGTTTGTTTGTTTTTAAGAGACATGTTTTTGCTGCTGCGTAGAATGGAATGTTCTTATATTTTTAAGATTGCTTTTGGTATGGTCAAATTTTCTCTTGTTGCATTGTGCTATTTTATCCCACTTCATTACAAATATTTATGTAGAGACATCTTTTTTCTTGTAATGTCTCCCCCTAAGATTATAATTCTCTTAATCAGTTTTCTGTTTGCTGGAAACATCACTAGTATCTGGGGAGCATGTTATCAAGCCAGATGGGTGCAATTGTGCTCTGAACTGGGTAGTAAAGAAGAAATAGATGCATTAATGTATAAGAAAGAACAAACCTGTTTTTGTACAACTGTTCTTAGTAATAAAAATAAATTCAGAAAAATGCACATTATGATGCTGTCATGGTCTCTATCTGAGGCTGGCTGGGAGCCAGTAGTGCTGTGTAAGGATCACTGTATTCCCTGATTAGGTTATTTCCATGGTTGGACCTAAAGAGTTTGGTGAGCAGCTGCCAACCATTTGTTATTCTCTTTTCCATGAAAGTCAGACAGCCAGACAGAGGCAAGAGAGCTGAGGTGGACGAAACTGCAAGACAATAATTGAAGTTACTGACTCAGGATACTCTCACCAGAGAGAACCACAGAGTCTGAACTGCAATTTTCTGAGGACAGATCTGGTCCCTTTACTTCCTGCAGTTATATGATAACCTTATCCTTCAAGATTACAATTTCTCCACTCAAGCACATACCATGTGTTATTTTTAAACTACCATACACATGGCACCTATCTTTTTTTTAATCCTGATGGTCAACTTTTCAGATAATGGAAACTAGTCTAGCTACTTATGTCCTTATAGCTACTGGTGTAGCAAATGAGTTTCCTGTTGGTCTACATAAACAGAAAAATTGTAATTTTCCCATGACTTCAGTGTGAGTAAAGTTTTAGAACTTCAGTTTTAAAAAGGAGAATAATAAACAAAAAGAAGGAAAGGAAGGACAGTGATACATAAGGGGAGGATCATGGGCCACACATTCTTATATACAAATCTTGTTTCTCATTATTTGTTTGTTTGGTTTCTATTTTTATTAGCCTGTTGCTTACACATTCCTAAATAGTGTTCCTAAATATATAGATATTGCTTCTTTTAAACTGTACAAGGAAGCCTGACACAAGGTTCATAATAGTACCAAAGAAGAAATGCAAATTCACTTTTTTTTTTTAATTGCTCATTATTTAGTTCCTCAGTTTTAGAAGACAGTGTATTTCTGAATGTCAAATAGCTTTAAATGTAAGTCCTGTACTGCATTCTTAACTATTGAAGTGCTTCTGATTTTAGCAGCAGATAAAGGTTTACAGCATAGACTGGATCCTTGGAGATTGTTTCTGGTGATGTGGTTCTAGTTTAATCTGTCAAAGGGGTAAACTTTTACACAGAAAGGCTTATTAAAATATATATATATATTACTAAAATAAATACCTTTATTGACTTATATGGTAGACTTTATAAAAATTTATATCTATTATTAATATTTATTTGAGCCAAGTGCTTATTTTAAATCATCTCTAGCCCCTATTCTTTGTTTTCCTGCTGTTCTGACCAATACACCAATAAGTAAAACTGTATGTATGAGAAAAGTCTGAAGAATAGCTGTTTCGACATAGTAGGCACAAAACTGCCAGCTAAATATGAAATAACAATTGGAGTGTGATGTAGAAGATGGAATAAAACCAGATTGCTTAGGAGAGCATAAGCTGAAATCTGTGAGAAAAGGAATTAGGGAAAACACATTATTAATAGACTGATAAAGTGAATAATTCTGATATGGAATAACTGCAGGTGTGTTGGGGTGGGAAGGAAGAATGTCCCCTGTAGTCACATATTTATGTTAACATACAGTTAAAATACACATTAAGATTATCATCATCATCATCATCATCATCATCATCGTATTTTAACTTAAATACTAACATACACTTCCTCATCCCTAGAAGTGATGAAGGACAGGTTGGATGGGGTTTTGAGCAACCCTGGTCTAGTTAAATATGTCCCTGCCCATGGCAGGGGGGTTGGAACTAGGCAAAAATAAATAAATAAATACAAGGTATATTTGCAATATTTCTTTCACAATTGAAGGTGACCCTTAAACTTACACAACATAATTCAAAACCAAACTTTAATTTTCTAGAATATAGCGGAGTTTTTTTCCAGTTTATCCAATCTCAGCTCCATAAAACATTAATTTTTTTTTCTTGTTGTATATACATACAATCAACTGATTATTTATAACATATCTTAAAGATTTTGGCAAACCTAAAATATGGAAAAGAAAAGGAAAACGCTTGTGAATATTTATTTAGAAGTTTTAATTTTTCTTATGATCATCAGTAAATTTGGTTATTATTGTTCATTCTATGTTATTTTATAAACAATATACAAAATTAAACCTGCCTCTAAAGTGGACTAATATAACTGCAATCAAATTGAAAATCCTCTCCATGGCATGGAGAAAGCAAGAACTCTCTTGGGTGGTGTTTTAACATCAGCTCCATGACAAACATTCAACTTTACTGGGAGATGTCACTAAACATGAGACAACTAAGCCAAACCATTATCCAGCGCATCTTCAAACTGCATGACCAGGAATCTCTGGTCAGATTCCTAAAAGCAGTCGTCACACATGCTTCTCTAGCATCCTACTGAAAATTTCCAAATTCAGGGCAGCTTGGATAAACAGTGGGATTCCTTACTGGTTGCTTTACCTTATAGTAGAATAAATAATTTTTTCATCACTACTAAGTATATGCAAAGAGATTGCTCTAAGTGTCCAATTTTCATGTTGAATTTCAGTTTTGATGTTTCCATATGGACCAGCAGGTCCAGAACTGATAATGTAATCTATACCTTTAATTTATACCTTTCCACACTATCTAAGAAGACTTTTTTTTTTTTTGAGGGAATTTCAGAATAAATTCATGATTTATTTATTTATTTATTTATTTATTGGCTGTATGTAGGAGCAGGAGGAAACAAGGATAAAGGGAATCAGGATGTAAGCAAGTCCAAAGTCCAACCAGTCAGCATTGTGGTCTCCATGTAGTAACAAAGTTTATTCATACAATCAGGAGAAGGTACTTAAGGACATTTAGACACTAATTTAAAATGAGGAATTGGTATATTTGGTGATTCTTTAACTCTGATCTAATATAATTGAGGCAGGAATGATCCAGATTTTATAGATTCTATGCTACACTTAATGATCTGCTGTGTAGTATTATTTCACCCAGTTAAAATTAATATTAAGGAATTGCTGAATACATTCAGCATTGCTGAATACAATCGACACTAAAAGCTGAATTCAGTAAAAAATGCTTAAGATATTCCATCTGCCATCAAACTAAATATATGTATTTGTTATACAGTGCACTATTTCATAAAACAAAACAGAAAAAAAAACCAGATTGTGCTAAAAAATGAAATATTTAAGAAGAATGCTGTTTCAAAAAGTGTTGTATCAGCTCAAATGATATAAAATTCTAAGATGAAAAGATGAGGCTTTAGTTTAATTCTCCAAAATATACCTTATTAGTGAGATCCCCTAGTCACAAACTTAATTTTGGATGATGATTACATTTCTATTGAGAAAAACAACCTCTTGTATGCTTTCTATGAGAACTCTGAGCACTTGAATTTAAATATTTATTTTTAGCCATAGAGGTTTTGCTGCAATATAAATCTAAAGAGTCATTACTATAAAAGAGATTTCTTACCTCTGATGGATGCCCAACCCTAATAAAGGTACAGAGTGGATCAAAAGCTCCTGTTCCACAAGCCAGGAGATGTGTTCTGTTGTATCGGTGAAGGACACGGACATAATTCGCACATTCATCCTAGTTTACATAAAAAATATACATCGAAATATCTTAGCATTTCTGTTAAAAAGGATAGATTAAAAACTTTTTTTTTTTTTTTTTTAACGTCATGTGCCTTCAGGTGGTGGTCTGCATACAGAGAATTTCTTTTCCATCATGTATAAAATCTTAGTTCTCCCACTTTATACTAGTACCTCAGTCTCACCAAATCCATGGATGGACACTTCTGTTTAGAAGCATGTTTAGAGCTTTTATTTATCACAGCTTATTTTAAGCACTTTATGAGTCAGGAGTTAATAAGTTATAAAACATATTTTGTGCTTCTTTAATCTCAAGTATATTCTCTAAATCTAGATATTAATTTTACTAACTTTTATTAGATGCACTGGGCATTAACTTCAGAGCAAGAGATATGAATAGTCAGCAAATGGCTTCCCTCACAAGTTAAATAAACTCAAGAAAAATAATGCTTTTTTTTTTTTTTTCTTAAGGCTACTGCATAACTATTTTGTGTGTGTGTAATTCATTGCTAATCAATATTTTTTATTTTGTATAACATCATGCTTTCTTTTAGTTCCACCATTCACACTCTCCTTTGAAGAAGAAGTTATTCATTTTCCCTGAGGCAATACTTTGGGACTCAGTGTATTTGCAGCTTCATAAATATTGCAATTAAAAAATTTTTAAGCATTGCTTTGAGATGTGGGGTCATTACTCTTCCTGTGCTAAACCAGGAACAGACAGAGTGAGAAAAGTGTATCCATTAATTTTGGAACTCCTGGGACTTGAATTATTGGAGTATTTAATATTATGCAATATTTTCTATATCTTGAGTAAAATTTCCATTCATTTTCACTCATTGTGTGACATTTCTGCCTCTCAGACCCTGGGTTTTAAGACCCAGGTCATATGAAGTGGAAGACAATTATAATGGGATTAATCTCAGATAACTTCAGCTATTATAAAGTTTAGCCTTCTAATCAAAGCTTTTCTTCTAGACTCTTCAAATACTCAGTGAAGAAGGCCATACATCTCCAAAAGACAAATTAATCTATCATAAAATGAATGTGTAAAAGAGAGTGGAGGAATTTCATTTTGGAAATTTTGCTCTCAGTCCAGTTTTTGGACTAGTATATTTAGATAAGAACAATCCTGGTTCTTAATGACCATTTGAAAGAAGTTATTGTTTCAGAGGATGAGTCTGTGGCAGAGCCATGGCCAGAATACAGCTCTTGCAAAGCTAAGTTGGGTTCAAAACTAAAAAACTGTCTTTTGGCAATCTTTTGCAGAATTTGCAGCATTCAGTGCAAGTCTTCTAATTTATCCAACAAAAAATTAAGTATCGTATGGAAAAATTCTCCTTTGTTACATGCTTCTCCTTAAACTATCACTGAGAAGTTATGTTATGGTAATTGAGAAGTTTTTTTTTTTTTTTTTTTCCCAAAATGATGGTTGACTCTAAAATGAGGGCTTAAAACGAAATGATGGAGGGGAGAGAGAGTAATCAGCAGCCCTGTGAATGATGGACAGGGTTGATGAACAGAGGATATGTGGTGATGTGACAGGAATGACAGGAGCACGGAATCAACAACATTGGGTGTAAGCAGGGTCACTTCCAACAGTTGCATGTAAGCAGGGAAATACATACAGGGCACCAGCGTGGAGAAGTCTCTCAAACCCGCTCTAGGAATCTGACATGCTGAGGTGCCTCTCTTAAGTGCCAGTACACTAATGCACACAGTATGGGGAATAAACATGATGACTCAGAGATGTGGATGCAGTTGCAGGATTATGATCTTGCTGGGGTCATGGAGATGTGGTGGGATGGCTCCCTGATGGAGTGTTGTAATGAAATGATGCAGGCTTTTTAGGAAGGGCAGGTTGGGAAGATGATGAGAAGGTGCTGTCCTTTATTTGTGAGAGCATTAAGCTCTGCCTGTGGATGGATGAGGAGCTGACTGAGTTTCATGGGTTAGGATTAAAGGGAAGAGAGGGATAGGTGACATTATACTGGATACTTGCTACAAGTCACCTGGAAATGTAGAATAAACACAAGGCCCTTGACAGACAGATAGGAGCAGCCTCACATTCATAGGACCTGGTCCTTGTAGGGGACTTCATCCACACAAGGCAACTGGACACCAGGTTCTGCTTAAATTGTCTCTGCTTGTACATGGGCATCAGGGATGGGGCCATTCCCCTTCCATCGTCAACTATTCTGTGATTCTGCAAAAGAAATAGGTAGCCTACACAGGCAGGTAACACGCTGTGTAATTAAATATGAATATCATAGAATCATAGAGTAGTTTGGGTTGGAAGGGTCCTTAAAGACCATCCAGTTCAAACCCCCCTGCCATGAGCAGGGACACCTCCCACTAGAGTAGGTTGCCAAAAGCCCCATCCAACCTGGCCTTGAACACTTCCAGGGATGGGGCAACAACTTTAACTGTTCTGGGCAACCTGTATATGCAAAGGACAAATGAACCTTGTTTAATATCACTCTTTGCATTTCTTAATTCTTAGATTTTTTTATTTTATTTTGTTTCCTTTTCATTTTTTTCTTTCCTACTTTTTTTTCTTTTTTTTCTTTTTTTTTTTTTAAAAGGAAACCGATAATAATAATAATAATAATAACAACAACAATAATGTCTTCTTCCATGTGGCATCTACATGGTCTGTCACCTGACAATACTTTTTAGACCCACTGAAAAAAAATATTCTACTTAAATTCCTAGACAAACAGAGAAACAGTGAATTGAGATTAGTGGGATGTCATCAAGTACGTGAAAATCAGCACACAGAGATACCCACTTTGCTTGTATTTCATACATATTTACTAACTGGCAGTAGTGGAATGTTAAAACATAGTAGTTTTATGATGTTTTGTAGCTTTTTAAGTAGATGTTTTGCACTGATATTCTTCCTCATTCTCTCTCTCTTCCAAATATGACCTTCCTGACTTATTCCCTCTGTTCTGTCTCTGTGGTGATCTCTTTTTTCTCCATTTTTTATTATTATTTTTTTTATCCACATATCTCTGCAACTCTTGATCTTTGTCTCAAAAGCACTTTAGAGGAACAGAGATCTTAGGATTATATTTTTCTTTGCATGAGCAAAAATTATACAATTTTTCTCCTGTGTGTCTTCACAGAAAAGCATGAAAAATTCTGCGGAGAAGACACCAAATATAGAAAAAGTCATTCCAAATGGGTAGCCTTTATCAAAACAAATGAAAAAAAAAAGACAACTAGACACTGCTGTTGACCCCATTAATAATATCTTGTACATGTAACAAGGAAGAATCAGGCAGGAGATATTAAAATAAGTTGTCTTCCTACTATATTAAATTATTAAATATTGTGTTTATCTTTAGGAGGCTCTGTAGACATATTAATACATTTGTAGAATTTCATTCATCTGAAACTTCTTAGTGTGAAGGAGTTAGTCATCACAACATAATTTGATTTCTGTTTCTGTATGATTTCCAGTTCTGATAAAATAATTGAAAGGATCAAAAGCTCTCAGACCACAGGCCTACAGGTGTGTTTCCTGGCACACTGGATGAGAGCAGAACGATTTTATCCTTGGCTTGAACTGGATCAGAAAAGTGTGACCTGAGTTTAAGACGATGCAATTGTTAATACAAGACTTTTCCAAATGTCCTCTTTAGTCTGTTGCAAGCTTTCTAAAATTTTGTTTATGACTACAGTATTTGGTTTTACTGGTACAAGACGAACCGCTAAGATTTAAAGATTGTAAAAGCTTGTAAAAGTGGTTTGTTGTGTCATACAGAGAGAGCTAGCAGAGAACACTTGGAGTTCCTCAACACTGAGATGCTTATTACAACATTTTCAGACCTCCTTAATATCAGTTATGCAGTGAGCACCAGATCTTTTGTAAAGGAAAATAAAGATGGAAATAAACAAGAAAAAACTTTGAAAGACCACTGATGAGTTTTTTTGTTTGTTTGTTTGTTTGTTTGTTTTCTCAGAGACTTTATAGTGTGAAAAATAGAATTCAGAACTTAGAAAAGGCAAAGGGTTGATTTTAAGATATAACACCATTAGGACAATATTCATTTATGGCTACAAAAAATGAAGATGAGAAGGCAAGTAATTTTGTTTCTAATTTAGATTCTCTGCATGTTGAGCAATTTAGCTCACTGAATACTGATCAGGTTAATGAAAATTACTAAGGATTCTCTGAAATTAATTAACCTTACCCATTTACATTGTCCCACACATAATTAGGTCTTGCATGAGGACCAGAGTATCATTCACTATTTGTTGGTATTAAAATATTTCCAGCTTTCACAATTTTAACATTTTTTCCTGTTTTTTTAAGACACCAATTCTGTATTCTTGTGTTTATTTAAAAATTCTCTGATTTTCTTCTTAGAAAATGAGACAGCTGACATTCACAGAGAGAATGTGAGAAACATATGTAATGAATGATCATATTCATTACAGTGCACATTTGAAGACACACTAGCAGAATGAATTTTTAAAGGTTTCAAATTTTAGGGAATCCTTAGAGAGTCTGAGGGTGAAAACTTTACATTACATTGGAACAACCATACCTATTTATGCATTTATTTAACCCAAAGAATATTTTCAAAGTATCAGAAAATACATTGTATTGTGTAATGGTGAAGAAAAAATGACAGAGCTTTAATGTAATTGCAGCCTATGCTGAAAAGTAGTATTAAATAAAACTGAAACACCTTAGATTTTTGATTCATTTAATATGACCATGAAGTTCAGATAATATAGAAAAACACCATATTCAACATGACACCTGAAATCCTCAAAGGTCCAAAAGCTTCCAGAAAAATGCAATGAACTTCTAATATACCTAAAAAAAAATCAGTTCTAAGCCATGTGAGTGCGAGGACTAAAGTATTAAGTAGAATAATTAATAATAATAATAATTATTATTATTATTATTTTATATTATCTTTTCCACTCTGATTCATCCATTCCCTTGATGTGGACGTTTCTCATGCTTGTACCTCAACCAGAATCTTTATTGCTTCCTAGGCTTCACAGTGAATATGTGGTGGTATCATCAAGGCTGCCTGATTGCTGTGTTTCGTGGGAAAACACTGCATGTGCCCTTCCTTGTTATGTGTTCTTATCACTGTTGCTGTAAAACTCTCATCATTTTCAAATCCTTTGCTAAAGTGTGAGCTCTCACAGCTGTGAGATTTATTAGGTGTTGTATTTGCTGTGTATTTATGAGGTGCAGATAATGAGCTTGGTACGCTGCAAAATTATAGAGAGCTCCCATCCAGAAGAACTTTCATCCTGTCATGCCAATGATATCAGCCACTGTATGTCAGTGAGCTTTCATGTCTTTTCCTGGGAAGTGATTAAAGTCAAAGCACTGAAACACAAGAACAGAACAGCTTCTAGGTTCGTTAAAATAAAATATTTATATTAGTATGCCAGAAAACCTACAGGGCAAAAGGATTTTGAATATATCTTATAATTACTAATAATTTAGCTGCTTTTTGAATGTTTCTAGAGAATTTGAATTTTAGAAATGAATTGGAATGTGAGAAGGTTTAAACAGATAAGATATTCTACATGTATAAAAAGAAAGGGAAATAGAAATGGGAAAAGGAATTACTAAGGTACCTTCTTTGCTATCACCAGAGAAAGAATTAGGAGAAAGTTCAGATGATCAAGCGTTCATTGCCTGTTTATGAGCTGCTTTGAAAAGCAATTAAACTAATAATTTAGTGTATTCATAACGGTTACATATTTTTAAGCTGCAACAGTTAGAATTATATCTATGCTTTGATCTATCTGAAATTTAGGGACGCTTGAATCCTTGTTTTGGGTCAGCAATGAGTATAATAAAAGTATATTTGATTTGTAATAAATGATACTTACAGCATCTCTTCCTTTAATTATGCACTCTTCTGCCTGAAGAGGTGTACTAGGCCAGTGAATCTGAAGAAAAACAAACATAGGAAATCATTCAATTGGTAGTCTGATTGTATTAATACAGCTTTTCCACTGCTCTTCATGTGAGACTATTTTATTGCATGGTATAACATTTAATCAAGTTTCTCTTACATTTTGAACAGATTTCAAGCCAAATAATTTAGCTAAAATATCTATAAAAGTGTACAAGATGGTGACATACTTCTGTTGCAACATAACAGTTTTGCATAGGGTAACTCAGCAAAATTAATACTAGTAAACAGATTTAAAAGAAGTTAATGTATTGGACATTTTATACAAATTGAGTAGAAATGTCCCTGCTAAATTGTCAGTGACTTCCAACAATTTCCCTTAGAGTATTAATTTTGAACTACTGATTTCCTGCTTTAAGTGGCACTTAGGAAAGAAAATGGCTTACAGGGAAGTTAATGAGGGTCAGCAATCAACCTCATGGGAGTAGGATCAGCTCTTCATAGTCAATTACTGGAAGTGAAGCCAAATTATACAAGTAGGATCATTTTTCTGTTACCTACTATAAAAAAAATTAATTTTCATTCCAAATGCATGATTTATTTGGATGAAAACAATGTTAAACATTGACTGAGTAGACTGGAATGGTTACTTTATTTCTTAGTATTTTTTAAAGTGAAAAAAAAATCATGTTCATTTCAGTGATAACAGGCTTGGCTGAAAACAAATAAGTATGAAAAAATGGATGTCATCATTAAGATATTTTTGTCAACAGTCCAGTAATAAATTATTATTCTATCTGAAAAACATTTTAAAATTAAATCCATCTCCTGTTAGGTTTTTTTTTTAATTATATTTACTTCATTTTCTTGAAATAATTTTAACCCCCTAAAAATCCAAGTATTTAGAATAAGTTATAAATCCTGGAGTCGTACTAAAAAAAGCTTGAAGTCATAGACTCATAGAATGGGTTGGGTTGGAAGGGACCTTCAATACCATCCAGTTCCAACCCCCCTGCTGTGGGCAGGGACACCTCCCACCAGACCAGGTTACACAAAGCCCCATCCAACCTGGCCTTGAACACTTCCAGGGATGAGGCAACAATTTTAACTGTTCTTGGCCAATGTGTTCAATAGTGAAGAATGTCTTCCTTATATCTACTCTAAATTTACTTTCTTTCAGTTTAAAACAATTCCTCTTGTCCTATCGCTACACTCCCTGACAAAGAGTCCTTCTCCAGCTTTTCTGTAGCCTACCTTAGGTACTGGAAGGCTACTATAAAGACTCCCTGGAGCCTTCTCTTCTCCAGGTTGAACAACCCCAACTTTTTCATCCTTTCTTCAAAGGAGAGGTGCTCCAGCCCTCCGATCATCCTCGTTGCCCTCCTGTGATCTCGTTCCAATACGTTCATGTCCTTCTTGTGCTGGGGTTCCAGAGCTGAATTCAGTGCTCCAGGTGGGGTCTCACAGGACCAGAGCAGAAGGGGAGAATCACCTCCTTCAACCTGCTGGTCACACTGCTTTTGACGCAGCCCAGGATACAGTCAGCTTTCTGGACAGCAAGCACACATTGCCAGCTCATATTCAGTTTTTTGTTATCCAACACCTCAAGTCCTCCACAGGGCTGTTCTCAATCCCCTTATCACCAGATCTAGAGGTCTTTATTTATAAATAAGGACAGGGATGAGACCATTTTATAACAAAAGATCAAATGTTATTCTTGTGAACTTCAACAGCTTGCATGTGCTTAGGTCTCATGGCCTGAATAAAACCACTTACGTTCAGACACCATTTAAATCTTGCAAGGAATCTAAAATTAATCAGAACTTTTGTTTTGGGTCAGATAGTCTCATAGTCACCTATATATGATCAGAAGTAACTCATGCTTAGGATTTGTATTGCTCTTAGGTACTCTGTGGAGGTACATGAACTCTGTTGAAGTCCTGTGAAGGCACTAATCCAGTCATCATTCCTGGTTTATTCAGCATAAAACTCAGAAGTCAAGATCATTTACTATTTCTTTTGCTCATTGGCAGAGGAGGGAGTAGGGAACAGCCTGTTCTTAACCCAAAGGCCTAGAAGTTAGAAGATGTGAGCTCTAGGATCTCCTGAGTCTAAAATTTTAAAGCCACAGCTTCAACCACAGGGACGTGCTCTGCTCTTACTGGTAGGCTAAAATTTTTTTTTTTTTTTTTTTTTTAGCCCAAAAATGATGCGTGGGGGTGTTAGGAATGCAGAAACTGAGAAACCACATCATGAATGAACAGTTGACTCTGTAACCTATTACCAAATATAATGTGTGTAGGTGATTGTTTTTGTACTTAGTCCAAGTGCTATTCAAAATATTTCATGTACACATTCTCCACTTAAGAAATAGTGATTAAAATACATAAACAGGATTAAGAGAGAGATTAAAAAAAAAAAAAAAAAAAAAAAAAGGAGTTCAATGTTACCCCTTTATCTGGAAGGCTTAAAAGCAGATGCAGAATAAGCAGGAAGGACTTGGTCCTTAGCATACTGTGATGAGAAGTGGAGGATGCGTGCACAACCGTCTTGCAGAGTTGGAGGGATTTCCCTCCTGGGTGGATTGTTCTTATCAAAAGGTTAATGAGCAACAGTAGCTGTACTGTATCTACCACTGCTGCTGTGGATCTGCTTTTTAAAACTGACTCCTGTACAAATCCTCCAAGTGAAACCCTGTTTTTGTTGTTGTCTCAGACATATGTGTATTACCTATTAGGATACTTATCATAGCTAGTCATAGCAAAAGTGTCTGTCAGAAGGAGAAAGGCAGTCACCTATGTACCTTTTCCATCAGTTATGCAAAATTGTGGGAATCTATCTTGTATTTTCATAGCCAGTTACCTACACCTAAGGCAAACTCATGTTAGTTGCCTGAAGTAATTTCTTACAAAGCTTATGAGTCTTAATCTAAACAAGCATTAAGATTTTGATCTCTTCAAGATTCTTTTATACTTAGACCTAGAGAGACTCCACACATCAGATTCATAGCATTCTTCAAAATTCAATTTTATGTGCATACTAAGTCTGATCATAGTGCTCAAAAATGTGTAAATGTAAAAAATGTAAAAAAAAAAAAATAGTGTTGAAAAACACTAAAAAAGTTGTTTTTGTTGTTGGTATTATTATTATTATCATTCCTTTTAATCATGAAATCTTCACAAGAATTTTTTAGCTTGGTTTACACAACTGATAAAAGCTGTTTGGTCTCTCTATGATCATTTGAAAAGAAATGGGTAGTAAATGGCCTAAGGTAATAATACTTTATCAAGGTGTACTTGCTGTACTTAAGTATATTTGTGCAATTAGTACATTTTCCCTTAACCAGATTAAATAAGATTTTTCTGGACTGCATGGATATCCAGATATTAATCAACTGTAGTGGTAGCCTTTAACCTGCCACATGTAATTTTTCCTTATGTTTATGCTTTAGGGTTATGAAAACTACCAGTTTCAACTTTGAATTGGTTCTTTGACAGGATTAAAATCTTTTGGCAAGCTGTCAATACATACTGTTGAGAAATTTTTCTCTGCATCTAGACTGGAATAACATCACAGTAACATACATTTCATGGTGCTACAAGCTTGACCTTTTTTTTTTTTGGACATAATTATTTAAGAGTTGTCACTACTGCAGATTACTGTGAAGTAAGTTTTTAAATTTCATGTTTAGTGATGTTTTCTCATCTTGCGCCACAATATTATTATCCTTGATACCTGACTGATATAATTCTTTGTTGAAAAGAATCCTTTGTTAAAAAGATAGGAAAAAGCTATACTTAAATATGCTCTTTGTAGGAAAAAAAAAATATAGGGAGTATAGTGCAATAGAAATGATAGTTACTGAGCAAGTTCAGATAGGGAAAAAAACTTTAATTGCATCTGGAATCCTAATTAGAATCTCCAAACAGCTTCAATACTCAGTCACTAGTCTCAGAAAAAACAGGATGTCATGTTTAATGAAAAATAATTTCAAGAAATTATATTAGCTTCATAGTACTTCAGGCCAAAACGTACTACTGTGTGAGCTAGTCTGAACTGTGGTATATGACAGAGCAATTAAGCAACTCCAGTTCTTGTTCTGAGTCAATACATACTGCTTAACTAACACATAACTTTTGTTTAACTGAAATGCAAATTCTGCAAAAATAGCCTGTTATGTCTGGGAGATACTATGTGTATGTATCAACAAATACATACCCATCTTACCTCTTGCAAAGTAATTCCAGTGGATAATCAAACTTATGTGCTTCTTACTTCAATTTGCATATGTTTCTATATGATATTCAAAGAAAATGCAAGCAAGCGGGCTTGTGTTCAGCTAGCTCTAGAGCAGAAATACAGCTAGCTTCACCAGAGGTAAGAAACACAGGATATGTTGTCAGGGCTTTATTATGTATTACAACACCAACATAAATCCTAACCTGGAGTTATCTCACAATGGACCAGAAACAGCACATTGAAACCTGCCTGCACAAGCCTCTACTTATGAAGGCTTTTCTTCATAGCAAGCCCTTCCTAAGCACTTTGAAGCAGAAACTGCACAGAATGAATATCTGAAAAGAGTTTTTGGACAAATAGGAAGTACAATTTAATTTCACTTCTACAGGAGAGGAAAAGAGGTTGTCCTCCTTGGTTGCTCTCAAACCAGTGGTTGTCCTCCTCTGTAAGCTGTCAGATCACTGAACTACCGGCATTGGTTCGAGTTTTCTGTCAACAAAGATGTGCTCTGGCAACAATTAAAATTAACTGTAATTTTTTTAAAAAATAAACTTGGCAACAGATATCAAATAAAATTCTCTATCAGTGTGTTAGCTCATTACAAGCCTTAAAGACTTTGGATCAAATCCCAAATATGTGCAAAGTTTGATTCCAAAGGTGGTATGAAAGGAAATGAAATCTCTAGGGAAAGCAAAGGTCATATGAAGTGTACCTCTGAAGATTTGGCTTTACACATGGTTTCAAGTAGTTTTATTGCTTTAATTCTCTGTAAATACTTATATCCACATTTAATTTTGGCCTCTATCATTCTTGCCACTGATATTGTTAGGGCATTAATGTTAGAAACCAAAACAAATTATTAGCTTTGTTTCAAAAACTTATGGTAGGATGTACTAAACACTAAGAGAGAAAATCTCTGTGTACCATATGCAAGGGAAGATACAAAGAATAAAAATACAAAGTAGGCCAAGGAAATAGAATATGACCAGTGGAGAAGAGATACTCTGTGTTTGTCCAATATGACAAAGAAGGTCTACACCATGTTTGTGAGCTCTCCCCAAATCTCCAGCTGATAAAAGAATGACAGGAACAGTTTCCTTCCCTGAGAGATATTTTCCATTTTTTATGTATTTTTTCTTTACTGTATATTATAGGTGCTCAGAATAATGTGTGCCTATGATCTGTCTTTGAAAGTGCTGCTTCATGTTTGACAGATGTAAAGAATTGAACTTTAAGGAACAGTGTGGTTTATCAAATGAGGATTTATGGGATACATACCTCATATACATCACACGTTGAATTCATTAGAAATGCTGGATTACTTTGACAGCCAATAGGTCTCAAATCATAAGCATTTTATGTCCACTCAGCATTTTGTTGTTTTTCTTTGGGGGACTCCTGACATTCTTGCTAGAACTGACTACCTGAGGAATTACAGGGTCATTTTATGGCAGAAGGGATACATATCTGGCTGGGAGTGGGTTTTATTTTTGTTTTTAGAGAGCATACTCATCTTCCAAATTGTGGAAGATGGGATGGCAATGGATTAAAACACACAAGCTATTTGCTAGAACAAAAAAAAAGAAGAAAAAAAAAAAAGATCAATGAGATCTACCCCAAAGCTACCAAATTTCTGAAAGATCTCTTCTGCTTTTCTGCAGCTAGTGATTCATCCTGGTTACCAGAGAGAAAATAAAACCCAGAAACTTGTCTCCTTCTTCTTATACTTTCACTAGATTATAACTGGTATCTTAGATAAATTAAACTAAAGTCTTTAGTCTGAAAGAAAAGGTCAAAGGCTAATCAACACACACTTAAAGGCAGCTTAATACATAACTTTGATAATAATGAATTAACTGGTCTCTTGTTTCCAAGAACTTTCCCCAGCATATCTCAGTAATTAAGCGATCATATAACAGAAATGTCTCATTCCACACTTTTGCTGACAGTGCTGTGGGACAATCTAGTTTTCCTTAGCTATCACTGAATGAGATCTGCACTGAGTGAACACTGGGAAAAGAGAAAAGGATTGTGACGTTTGTATTCGAGGGAGATAAGTCCCAGTGAGGTCACGTTTCAAAACATGTTAGGTGAAGCTCCATTTATTCCAGTGTCTCATATTTTGCACATCATAAAAGCAGGCATGTAGGCAAGAAGCGCTTCCATTAATTTGTCATACTCTGAACGTAGGTCTCAAGACAGCGTACAGATGTAAATGGCTGATCTTCCATTTTAAAACAACAAAAAAGAGAATAACAAACTACCAGAGTGTGTCTAGATGGAACGATGGTGATTGGACAGAAGCATAAAATGTTCTATCCTGTCATCTTTCTTCATACAGATTTACTGCTGAATAGGGAATAAGAGAGGGGAAGAAAAGCTTATTTTATAGAAACAACTGCTTCATAAATGTCTTTATATCCCTGAGCTCTAATATTTTGTCACAGAATATTAATAAGTTTTGTCAAATGGAAAAGGAGTTAACTCATATCTGACTGTGGAGGAGCAAAGCTCAGTATATAATAGTGACCTCTGAGGAGTTAAAAAATTATTACATATATATATATATTTTAATGTAGATAAATACCCAAATGGCCTCCCTGAGTATCTCTGTTTCCCTGTATCTAAGATTGCCTTTCCCAAACTGTTTATAAAAAGGATAAAACATATCTATTCACAATAACAGAACATGCTAATTACCCTTAGAAATAAGGAAGTGGACCGGATGTTGGTGTGAGAACATGCTGTTCACTTACAAGAAGGGACAGAAACAAAAGAATCTGAAACATTGTGACTTAATTCCCCTTTCTCCTCCCACAGACCACAAAGTAGACTTCAAATGATACTTTCAGTCAGTACTTACAAGCACTGGTTTTGAGCAAGTGATGCATTTTCTAAGGAGGGGTAGAAATTATTGCAGGATTTATGTTGCTTTTGCATAGTTTATGTGTTCTCTTATAACTTATGTTTTTTGTTTGTTTGTTTGTTTGTTTTCCTGGTGCTGTAGAAAAATTCCATACTAATAACAGGGAGTGATTAAGCCTTAATTATATAGCAGAGATACAGAAATTAGGTATATACAATGTACTGTGCAATGCTCTAAATTTTAGTAAACATGCTGAAAAAAGTGAGACTGAAAAATAACTATGTGAACCCCAGATCTCTTCACCTAGAGGGGTCATTAAGAGTCATTTTCATTGGAAAAGAAATGATAGTTAGTGTATTTTTTTTACAGGTAAACATGGCATTAAAGATCATACACAAAATGTTAATATCTACAAGAACTCCATTATCTCATTTCCACTCATGCAAACTCTGATGTTTTGTGCTATACATTATCAAACCAAGTGATAAATATATATATCTGTTTACTCCACCTCTCGATAGTTGTCACTGACTCGGTCCAAACTGAGGGAATACAAGAGGTCTCTTCCTCCCACAAACAGTCGCTCTTGATACTCATCCAGCAGCATTATATGAAGGCCAAGATATCCAAATGGGCTATGAAAGACTGACGTCCTGTTTAAATCCCAGAGCTCTGAAATACAGAGTACACATGATAAATACCATACAGCTTAGATTCATGGCTTCATTTTCATATCCTCCTAGGGAACTAGACCAGAAGCTGTGGGACATTAAAATGCTAATCATATAATCTTTGAGTAAGAAAGAGACACAAAACACCTGGGAACAATTTTCAAAATGAGCCAGCTTTCCAGAAGACTTGTATGCGAATCTTTATATCATAATCTTTGTGCACGATATATCATGAGGTGGGAATTGGGGGAACAAGTTTTCTCTCAAATATTTTATAAAAAGGAAAAAAAAAAAAAAGAAAACACTGCTGAGGACATTAACTGAAATGTGGAAATAGGAATGAACTGGTGGAAATTGAAAAATTACTGGAAATTGTCTCCTTGCCCTTCCCTAGACATGTAAAACTGCAGGTTTTTATTGTATGCACAATGTTGTTCTGTTTCTGTGGTGTTGGTTTTTTTTTTGTTTGTTTGTTTTTTTTGCGGGGTGGGGAGATGGTAAGGGTGAGGGTGGGGAATGGGGTATGGTAGAGGATGGAGAAGATGCTGTTGCTTGTTTTAAACCCAGCACTGTGTCCACTTACTTCATGGAAAGTGTTGGCACTAAATTCAATAACAGTATAAACTCTGTAAGATACATATTCATAATTTTCCAAGTGATTACTGATTTTGTCAAGAAATATGTTGACCAGTTAAGGGGATCTGGGGCTTAGTTGTGTATGATCCAGACTGAAGTCACTTCTACAGAGAAAGTAAAATTCGTCCTGTGTAATGTTGCAGAAACTTGGAATCAGGCCTCAGGAAGGAAGAAAGAGGCAAGCATTGGGGGTATTTCTGCACTCTCAAGCAGATGGTGCAGAGCACAGTTTGGCTCGCAGCATGTTGGAGAGGCTAAGAATCATTTTGTTGTTGGGGAGTCTCAAAAGAATTCATTACAGACCGTGCCCTAGGACTGTTTTAGAAACAGCAGAGCTGGGACTGAGGGAAAGCACTATATTCCTATATCTATATCATGGTGAATTGTTTCATTTTGAAGAAACAAAAGTCACTCTTGGTAAAAGTCACTAAGTTCCTTTTAGTTTTATCCTCACAGCTGTCTTTAAACATAACTTTCCCAGTTGTTTAGATGTGTCCCAGCAGCTGATGATGGAAGAAGTGGGATTGTCCCAGGGGTAGGGGGGAAAAAAAAGTTAAAAATGGACCCTCATCTGGTCTTCTGTGAGAGGACTGGCCCCCTGTGTGAGGGAAAGTCCTTGAAGAGAAAGAAAGAGAAAGTTCACGTGTCAAAGAATGTTCTTGCATTGGTGTAACACTCTGGCATCCATATATGGAATACCATATATGCCAAACATATATTCTGTGGTTTTCAGAAACTGATTTGCATCTTTAAGCTAAGAATGGCAGCTTCATAATGGATCCAAATACAAAACTACCAAAATTCACTTCACTATTAAAAATGTGTCCCGAGTTCTCCGAGGAAAGGGTGTTCCAAACAAATGAGATCTAAGTTCTGTGTTTGAATTCAAATTTCTCTTACTTCAAAAAGATTTATCATGACTAATTTTCACAGAATCACAGAATCACAGAATCATCTAGATTGGAAGAGACCTCCAAGATCATCTAGTCCAACCTCTGACCTAACACTAACAAGTCCTACACTAAACCATATCACCATATCATATCACTAAGCTCTACATCTAAACATCTTTTAAAGACCTCCAGGGATGGTGACTCATCCGCTTCCCTGGGCAGCCTATTCCAATGCCTAACAACCCTTTCCGTAAAGAAGTTCTTCCTAATATCCAACCTAAACCTTCCCTGGTGCAACTTTAGCCCCCATTCCCCCTCGTCCTATCACCAGGCACGTGGGAGAATAGACCAATCCCCACCTTGCTACAGCCTTCTTTAAGGTACCTGTAGAGTGTGATAAGGTCACCCTGAGCCTCCTCTTCTCCAGGCTGAACAATCCCATCTCCCTCAGCCACTCCTTGTAAGACTTTTCTCCAGACCCCTCACCGGCTTTGTTGCCCTTCTCTGGACAACAATTCTTATTTCCATTCTTGTGTGAATAAAAACAAAATAGAATCCCAGTAGGGTTTACTCAGATTCTTGTCTTAGAATTTCTCATTCTCTCCCTCTTTTTGTTTTGCAATTTGTTACTCACCATTCAAAAGTTATCCACAATAACATATGTAAGAAATATTCCAGTTGAACAGAAAAAAAGGATTTTTCTGTCAAACCAATACACAGGGGAACTGGTATGAAATGTCAGATTAAATCTCTGGTTTAGTCTCAAGGAAAGACTCCTAATTTTCCTCAAAAGATACCTTACTTACATCTTAAATTATAGAAAAGAGAAAAAATAAATATTTTTACTTGAAATAAATTTAGCATTTAATAGCTATATTAATTTAACATGAAATTTGGCATTCTAATAAGAGATTTAGCATTCATTAAGGACATTTTCCAAGGCCAGCTTGGATTGGGCTTTGAGCAACCTGATCTAGTGGGAGGTGTGGCAGGTGGGAGGTCTATGGCAGGGAGATTGGAATTAGATGATAGTTAAGGACCCTTCCAACACAAACCATTCTATGATTCTATGAATTCAATACAACAAACACAACTTAATTTTATTTTAAATTAGTATTTATATTGTGTTTGTGGCATTGAAGGAGTTTAGTAATTAGATAAATATATTGCTATATTTGTTTACTAGATTCGATTCATGCCAACAGAGGCTTAAAGCAACTACTTTCTGAAAGCTGTTTCCTTAGATGAAAATATTTTTTTATCAAAGGAGTCATTCAACCTCACAAGTGATTTCTTTCCTGAGCCATCTTCAAAAATAATCTACTAAATAGTTGTGGAGAACTGTTTTAATATCTAGGCTTTCCATTACATTTTTCAACAGGAGAGGTTAAAACACTTTGCACGTGTGTTTTTGGATTGATTTAACAAATAGAAAAAGTAAGTCACAGAAAGGAGTATCTTGATGAATAGAACAAGAGCCTTGTTTGTCGAAGCTTAATGCACTGACCATTTTTGGCAGTGATACACCTAGTGCAAGACTGAATAGCAATGTGGAAATGGTATTTTCAATGCAAGCTTCTCTTGCCGAGCAAATCCAGCAGATTTCTCTTTCAAAAGAAAATTGCCTTTTTTTTTTTGTGATGAAATTATAAATGGAATACAAGAAGAACTGGAAATATTTTTTTTGGTCCTAAATAAAATGACTTTTTATTAGTAAGAATATCAAACATCCAATTTATTTTATTTTCACATCAGTCTTGTGGAAAATGAATTGCATTTTAAAGTTCTAATTATATACAAGCCATGAGAGGATACTCTGGTAATTTCCCCTGATTTAATTTCATCTTGTCCTGAATGCAAATTTTTCATAGATAAGACAATATTTCTTTACATAAATCAGAGAAATCACTCGCTTGTTTTCAGTGAGAATACTAAGCACAATGAATTCCTCTACCTGATCATTTAAACTGTTAACTTACTCATGTAAGAGACAGTTCTGCCAAGTACACCTATAACTTTAATTGTCTTAAATAAACATTGACTATATTAAACACCTCTCAAGATCAAGCTTGTAAAAAGAAATATTTTTAGGACTGCCTCCACCAAATCTATACAGGCATATTTTTGCTGTAAGTTTAGAGATCAGCACAGAAGTAAATGTGACATCTGGAAGGGCTGCAAAACACCAAGCAGGGAGATCTGGGGAAAAATTTGGTTATAAAAATACAAATTTATTAGTATTATGCAGCTCCTTTGAAAGGTACTAGGTTTTGTGGGCATTGTAGGACAACTGAGATATTAGGACAGTGTAGGAAAATAGGTTACAGCACCTTCTGAATACCAAGAAAACGGGAGGGATATCCCAGGGAGTCTAAAATGGCACTAGATGCCTGTCACTTCTAAGCAACTGAATCTTGCTCATATATGGCTTCATGTAAATTACCAAGCTTATGCTTGCAAGGGTTGCCTTGTGACTATAGACTCCTCAAGGTGTCAAGAGTTGTGCTTCTGGCTATACCCACATCCTTAAATTGAACAACGCAGTTCCTAGCTCATACTTAAACTTGAACACAAGCCAAAAAGAGGTTGTTCTTCTAATTAATCCTAGGATTTAATATCTGCAATTATACTGAACACATCTAAAACACAAGATCAGGTGCAACTGTGATTTTCTTTGAAATTCTGGACAGAGAAAATATAGCAATGCCTAATATTTTAAAAAATATTCTATTGTCTTAATTGGTCACCTGAGAAATAGCAGACATGAGTTCAATTTCCTTGTCTAAATGCATCAAAACACAGATCTTCCTCTTTCCATAAAGAGGACTAATCACAAGCTATTAACTGCTAGATTGGTAGGGAGGGATGGATGCTTTCTCCATTTCCTGTTGAAGCAGTGCAACAAAATTTTCAGGTTCAGGCAGAGTGAACAAGCAAGAGCATGACACTAATTTAGTAGTTAAATTGCTTTTCTGGGAAAGATGTGCTGGCCCTAGTGCTCAAGATAGTCTGTGCATTTTATATTAAAGAGTTAGTGAATAAAGTACAGTAACTGTTCTAGCACATGGACAAGAAACTCTCAGCTTTTCTCACATGGGAATGGGTAAAGATTTCAGATGAGTAAAACCCTTTTGTTTGCTGTGTTTCTACAGATTTCTGTGAAAACAAAACAAAACAAAACACCTCTCTATAAAGGTTTTCTGTGAAAAAATAAAAAGCAAGATAAATAAAAAAAAAGAATAATTTTTGAGGGAGAGTGCATTGTTACTGCTCAAAACAAAGGACAAAAGAGAAAAGAGAAAAGACCATTCCTTTTCCTAACAGTTGATGAACAAGTTGCCTCAGTGTAACGATCCCCAAATTTGAGAAAATGATATTATTGATAGTGTAGTGTTTTACTATTTTAACTTAAAAGCTCTACACAATAAATAAAAACACACCATTACAATATGAATGATCTTTTTTACGTACTGCTTCAATATTTACATATTCATATTCACTATACTTAAAGTGAAGGCCTTAAAGCAAATCCGGGCTGCTAGATTATGTCTCATAAAAATACTACAACATCCATGTAGAACAAATTTAGTTTCTTCCTGCTTTAAATGCTGAGAATAAACCTTCAGGTTTGTTGTGTTTTGCCAGTGCTTGTTGGCAAATATTGAGACAGATTTTATTTACTGTACTTTTTCTTATAACAAATATAATTCAGTTAACTTATTCATACTTTATCCCTTTGACAAGAAGGATTCTATTAGTTATTTGTCAAGAAATGCTAGCTATATTCATAATATCTGTAGGTTTTTTGTTTGTTTGTTTTGTTTTTGTATATTTTAATCATAGAATCATAGAATGGATTGGGTTGGAAGGGACCTTAAGGATCATGTAGTTCCAACCCTAATGCTTTCTAACTTCTAAAATATGCTTAGGACATTAAATGCAGAAAAATTGTTACTTCTTCACAGTAGCCAGAGTATAGTGAGTTGTCCAGTTTCTCAGAAATTAAAAAACATAGTGAGGAATGTATAGCTTTAGACCTTGGATGCAAATAAATATCATTTCAGCATTACCTTCTATTTTCCTAAGGAGTGAAAAAGTTTCTGTTACTCTGCTCTGTTTTCCATAGCATTACATCACCACAACAGCACAAGTCTATTTGCCCTTTTTTGCCCTCATAAAAGTCTTTGGTTCCCCTTTCAAATTATACAGCGATGTACTCTCACCTCCCACACTACTTAATTCTGCAGAACATTCTTCTGGCAAAGATGTTTTCCAGATGCAGGGCACTGACACATGAGTCTAGCACTTTGAACATGTTGAAGAGGTAAGGTGCACATCTCAGTGCTGCTTTACAGGAAGAGGTAACAATTGGGTTTGCCTTCTGTCCCCATCAATAATGTAAAAGGCCACAGATATAAAATAGAGGTACTGTGAACACCTGGAGGACATTTCATGTTTCCAATTATCAGCATAGTCTTGGAGTATAAATATTATAATGGAAAAGATTTTGTAAGAGCTTGATGAGCCTTATATAATGGTATTTAATTCAACTAGTTGCTATTATAGGACAAGTGAAAACCAAAATCTGCTTGTGCCTAACAGGGACAGAAAGAAAAAGGAAGAAAAACAAATAGGAGACATATGGAGACAGCCTGAAACATCTGTAACACAGCTTATGAACTATAGGTTAAAGTATCCTTCAGTTTCAAACCACCAGTACTTTAAGGCAGGTTAATATTCAATGGTACTCTAAAGATTCATCCATCACAAGGACAAAAATATGATCTTACAAGTGGCTGGATCTTTCTGACAAGGTTAAGACCTCTGAATGGCAATATTCCACTAAAATTGGTAACAGGAGACAGAAATTTTCTTCCCTGGGAAAAAAATAGTAGACATGAAAACTCACCCCAAAATTATGCTGCTGAATATGAGCTAATGCATTAGCAATTTTACTTTCCTGCTCTCACAGTCATCAGTCATCTAAGTTGCTGCAAAACTAATTACACAGTCAGGACAGAGGCACTACCTCAGGTGAACAAGTAAGCGACTGAACCAGTCAAGCAACAGATAAGCAAGCAGTGTAAAACGTCCAGAAACAGCTGAAGTTAATGTGGCTACATGAGGTTTGTGAGTAAAATCTGAGCAAAAAAAATCTGAATAAAATTTTAAAGGCAGAATTAAATGCAAATAACAAGCTAATTCAAAAATATAGTAGTAATGGTGAAAGTTGCCATTATACTATTAATACCTGTATCTTGAGATACTTTAGTGCCATTTAGGGAACTAGAATCAGTAGGAGGTAAACTTAAAAGTCTGTGAGCCAGACTGAAGTATGAACTTTCACTGCTCAAGGTTTTATCTCTGTGGCTGGCAGGCAGATGCCTCAGAAACTTGGCAGGGTAGGAGACAGAAAACAAAGTCTAGTAATGACAAGCAAAAACCCATTAGTTCATAAATACTCTCACAGGACTCAGCCTCTGCTCCTAACAGCAGGTGAGTTTGGCTATGTAGCTATATTTGGAGAATGTAATTGGCTTCACAATGTGAGCTGGTGCAGCAAAGTCCCCGAAAAATGTTGTTTCATTGGTGCTTTTCTAGACACTTCCTAAGAACGTGTGGATCTAATGATGAAGTTTAATTATAGTGAAAAGTAAGCACCCTCCTTAGAAGACCTTTGTCTGTGACTTTGTTTAAATTACAGAGGCAAAAGATTCTGAAATTGAAAGTTATGGTATGGACAGTTGAGGAGATTTTCAATTTGTACACAGTATAGTCTCTCTTTTCTCTTTAAGGCTGTTGGAAAAATCTATAACTAGAACATTTAATAAATCATAGGGTATATTTTTGTTTCTTCTACTTAGTTTATGGCAGAAAAATTTCAGTGGAATTTGAAATCCTTTAACACAGCTATTCATATTAGCTCATGTCCTGATTCTTGATATTTCCATTTCATGTTATTATATTTTCTTCTGTCACATCTAGCAAATACTTAGTTTTTCTTATACTTAGTGGCAAAATATTATGTTCAGTTAGTACCACTGTAACTGGTCTGTTTTTAGTTACTAAACAGAAATTTGACCATTATAAATCTACCAAGGCACATAGTATTGCTATGCTACACACTACTAAAAAACAAAAATTATTCTTAGATGGTATTTCATGTTTTTAGTTCTTGTTGGAAACTTCTGCAATGGAACTGTATATCAAATTGAAAATAAACACATATAATCTTCATACAAGCTAGATTTACGGCAATTTTAAGCAGAAGCACATTCTAATAAAAAAAAAAAAAAGTTAAGTTATTGTTAGTAATTCTTAAAAAGAAATTCAATGTAATATAGTAAAATCTGGATATTTTTCATAAGTAATCAAACCTACCTAGAAGCTATGGCCAATTGACATTTTCTTAAAAGAAAACTTCTTTGTAAATCAACTGATAACATTTACAGTACCTGTTAATGATACTGTCGGTTGAAGTGTTATTTGCCTTCTGTTAAATATGTGACCCTAAAAAATTCTGGATATTACTTTAGATTTACATGAGCTACTATGGCTTCAGATATAAGGCCTAATCCAGAGCTCAACCACCATTTCCCCCGTTAAATTCATTAACTTTAAGCTAAGTAACCACACCAATACTCACAAAATATTTGTGAAACAGCGTATTAATAATGGCTTTCCTCCTGTATTTTATCTGGACTTGAGAAACAACAGGCATGACATTATCCCAAAAAGTGATAAATCCAATATGTAAATGGCGTTCAAAGGATAATTGCTTTAATGCATTCACAACATGCTTTCAACAAACTGGCACTCAGCATGTGTTTTCAGGTATTTTAAATTAAGTTTACTATACTGATTCCATACTTAGTTCCACATAATTGGATATTGCTTGCACAGTGATGGATCATTTATTTTTTATTCATTTTGATGATAAATAGCAAATTTTGGGAAGCATTCAAATACATTTTCTATAGTTATAATGACATATATCTATTACCAGGGACTTTATTATCTAAATGAATTGTTTAGCTTTCCAGTGTGATTTTTTTTTTTTTCTCAGAAAATGTAGATACAATCCTAAAATGTTCTCTACCAATACATTTTTAAAACGTGGTTGTGATAGAAAATGTTAAACCATATTTCTTATATTTCTTGCTTATGCAAAATGACTTAATACCATTGTTGTTATTACATTGCCCCAGATCTCAGTCCAAAGTAGAACAGACATCTACTCTTATGAGCAATATTAAACCAGTATAATGTGACTGCCTAAAATTCTCTAGTGATTTCAAATCCTAATGGTCCTTATTTCTTTAATAAAACACTTTGAGAACTGGTGATAAGAAGCGATAATGTTGTACGCAATAATTATTATTATCATTATATATATATATTTCTAAATATAGAATTCATGACAGAAAGCTTCAGAAATATGTTTGCCTATAAATACTTTCCAGCAGAAATAGAAATCAGGTATTTTTAATACAAAATTACTTCATTCTAAAGATGACAGCAGCATCCATGAAATAGTCTTTAAGCACATTATTCACGTCATCCAAGGCATTTCTATGGAAGAAAGCATTTCTATGGAAAGAAATGTTATTTTTACATTATGCTTGCATAAAATGTTTTACATTATGTTTAATATCTTAAGTGTTAACAAGTGAAAGAACCAATTTCTAAAACCCTTGAGTTTTGGAAGATACATATGGTTCAAATAATCATAGCTCTCTTCTGATGAAACACAGACAATCCGGTCTCTTGAGGGCTCCATTTATTAAGGTGTACTGCTTACTACATGCTTATTACCACACCAATCTGGTAAGGGTAGAATTTTTCCTATGGAGAGATCCAGTGTTTTGACAGAAAGAGAATCTGGTGCTTTCATTTAAAGGGAAGATGCCAGAAGTCAGGGTTTTATGCTATTCAAAATGACTGTTAAATTGAATTTCCTTTGAAAAGATGGAAAAAAATGAGCTATCCCATGTGATTTTCAGGGGCATATGTTCTTGGGCAGGATGGCATGTGATTGACAGTATACGTAAGGCTTTCTAGAATCGTCAACATGATAAAAAACAGAATGAAAGAGAAAGGAGACATAAAAAAAGCAAAGGGAAAATGGAGATGGAAAGCATGAAAAAGATGAAAGCAAACTTTCAAGTTATTTTTTTTTCTGACAAATCAATTACTCACAGCAGATACAGACTTTGAGATAATATTCCATAGGTGAATTTAAAATGATTAGCTAAACCTCACATGCTGAAATAAACTCATGTTTTACTGAGAACAGCATCTCTAAGTATCAGTGAATGGAGCTATGTGGAAATTATTATATTGTTACACCAAAGTCCATTCTCTTTAATTGACAAGAATAGCTTCTTTTAAAGATTTAATTCACAGAATAGAGACAAGTATTCAGCTGCTAAACATCACTGTCTTCAGAAAGCCTACCTAATTTGAGGTAGCTAGCACTTACATATCTGTGATTCCATCCTGTTCTTCCTGGTACATCCCAAATACTTTTGAATATTTATGAAAATGTAATACATAAAAAGTCTGTTTGTTGTACCTCCTATTTTATTTATTTATTTATTTATTTATTTATTTATTTATTTATTTATTGAGAGGGATTTTTATGTAAGAATTTATACTCTTATACTGTTGGTGGGATTTGCCTCATTCAGCTTTTATTTTGTTTGGTCAAGTGTCTAGTTCAAGATCACAGAATCACAGAACTGTAGGGGCTGGAAGGGACCTCAAGAGATCATTGGGTCCAACCCCCCTGCCAAAGCAGGTTCCCTAGAGCAGGTTGCCCAGGTAGGCATCCAGACAGGCCTTAAATATCTCCAGAGAAGGAGACTCCACAACCTCCCTGGGCAGCCTGTTCCAGTGCTCCGTCACCCTTACTGTGAAGCGGAACTTTCTGTGATCCATTTTGTGGCCATTTCCCCTTGTCCTGTCCCCACAAACCATTGAAAATAGGTTGGCCAAATCCCACAAATATAAAAGATATTTATCCTGCTGTCATATTTATTTATTTATTTATTTATTTTTAATCAGAGCAAGAGAAAGAGGAATTCCTAAATGATATTTCAAAATATTTTGTACAGGAATCCAAAGGCATACAACCTATTTCTATGCTCTGAATTTTAAGGAAGCCTACTAAATTTAATAGGTGAAGTCCACTACAAAGTTCATTCTATACATTAGCTAATTTTGTACCTTGACAATGTTTGCAATTTTCAGCACTGCAATGAAAAGCAATACATAGAAATAACTGTCTTTAAAATTTTTGTCTCCACTCTTTCTGCCTGAGAATGCATAATTAACTGTAAAATGCCAGGTAGGTTAAATGCCTTGGAAGAAAGAGACAGATAAAAGCTTTATTTGAATAAATTTGGACATGTACTTGAAAGATTTCAGAATCGATAACACTTTGCAAACAGTAGCAGTCAAAACTTGAGGTATTTCTGCATTTGTCTTTGAGATGGTAGAACTCAGCAGAGTTGATCTTAAGCGGTGCAACCAGAGATTAAAAGTGAACATTAGACAGCTCTTAATGGTCACATAAATTTTACAAATTATATTATGAACCATTGCACTTTTCTTGCAATTTCAATCTTGAGAAAATTCTTACAGTAAATTTTGTTATGATTTTGATTAAACATCTAACAGTCAGAAGCTACCTCCTACTGAATTTCAGATGTAATTTGTTCTCCTAAACCTTTCAGATGCTTTTAAAAAATACCCAATGGTAAAAAAAAAAAAAAAAAAAAAAAAAACAGGTCCTGTCACGCTAGAGAAATCTACATGTAAAGTGGAGAAACAATCTCACAAAATTACAAGTAACATCTCTATATCCTCATTCAACCTGAGAGTAACCATAAAAAAAAACGTTTTCCTCCTCTTCCTCCTTCAAATTAGAACACCACCTTGGTATTACCCTGTCCTGATTCATGCCACATGGTACGTATAAATATCATCCATGTATGGGGTGTTCCTGCATTTTTTTCTTCACTTTCCCTTTACAAATTTACCTTTTTCTTGGTTCTTGCTTAGGCATTGGTGCTTAACTTCAGATTTTTTACGAACCTATCTTTTCTTGATATAGCTGACTTTACAGAAGGTAGAACATTAGATATTTACATTAATGGTGTTTATTCCTCACAAGGGTTATTGCTTTCTTTTTTTCTCTAGTATGTAGATATATAGATGTACTACAGAAATGAGAGGTTGACATGTCTTCATTTTCATATACTAGAATATTGTGTAGAATCCATAGTGACTGAGGGATTAGAAACATGCAGTGCTGGACAATCCTTTTCTCTAAGAATTTGCAATCTAAATGGAAGACACAGCCAAACAGTGCAAAAAGAAAGATTTCCATTATGAAGATGGGGAAAATGAGAAAATACTAATTTCAGATTTCACCAAATTCCCCAGGGCTTGGTTTTATACTTACGTGATTGGCAAAGTCATTCAGGAGGTTGGAAACTTCATATTCTGAATGAAAGTAAAATGAGCAACTCACATTGCTACAATCCTGAGACAGATGATGAGAATTTACTTTCAGAAAAAAAAGGAAGAAGAAGAACATAGATGTATTAGAACTGGGACGGAACTCTTTTCTGGCACTGAAAGAATTTCTAGTGACTTCGAAAAACATTGCAATCCTAAACTGTAATACAATCTTCAAATACTGAACATTTTCAAATATTGAAAAGTCTTATAATTTTCACTTTGACCTAATGGAACTACTTTGATAATTTTGAATATTTTATTGTGATTAAAGCTGGTTCATCTTAGCCAACTAACACTTCAGAATGAAATGTTCTTTGGACAAAAAGGAATATTCATTTAAAATGTGCAAATATACCCTCCCCCCCCCTTTTTTTTTTTTTCTGGCGAAAATAGTAACTAATGAAAAAAAGAAAGTAAATATTAAAACTTTTAAGATGTTGTATTAGAACTATAAGTCCCAAGTACTATACTACTTATGAGTCTGACAGTAATGTTTTTGTTTGCAGTATAAACAGAAATGTATATTGCAATATGAATAGCAATTTATATAAATGTGTTGCAATATAAACAGAAATTTATATTCTGCATATTATTTGTGACCTTGGGGCTATTTAAGGACATGCTTCATATTGCTCCAGCATTTATACTCCATTATACAATTCTCCATTCCTGATACTACAGAAGGTATGTAAAATGAGCATCATGAACTGTATGAAATAGCTTGTCACAGAATACTGTTATTATCAAACTGTCACAAGTGAGTACACTTAGGAACTTAGGTCCTAAACATATATTATTTAACTGAAAGCTATTTAATTGTTTATATTATATTTCATTAATATTTTAAAAGAAAATGTTACAGTTAAGTCATTCTGCCATTTGCCATATAAACTTAACTGAGGTTCAAGGGAATTTTCTCTCTTTAAGAATTAAAGAATTGGGAACATTTTATTTTATTCTGACCCCGCTAGGATATTATAAAATACTGTCTGCTCTGAAAGCAACAAGAAAGCCTTCTTCATAGAGAAAAGTAAAAAGGAGGAAAACCATCAGAAAATACACATTTGTGTTTTGTAAATGAAATATTTATATTATTAATAGCTTAAATATGCCAGTTTTATTCACAGAAATAAGTACCATCCATATAAACTGTTTCTAATTTCAATATACTCTTTTGCTGCAAGATATATTTCTCAGTCTAGGAGCTGCATAAACAACTTTTAGGTACCACTGGATGGTTGGCACTGAGACCACATAGTCCACAATGTGTATCGCATTTTTATCACAAGAAAATCAGATGAGAATGTTCTTCCTTGCATCTTTTGAAATCACATACATTTGTTTAAGTTGAGTGTAAGATAACTATAAGACATTCGCTCACCATTTCAAACTTTCAGAAGCAATGGAAAATAAAGTTGTTAAAACACAACACAATTGTAAATATTGGCTTTAAAAAAATAAAAGAGAGAGAGAGAAACAAAAACAAAAAATACTTCAAAGACAAAGGAACCAAGGAATTCCATTGGGTCATTTAACAATAAGGATACAAATAATGTGACAGTCAGATCTATTAGCCTCAGAATAATCTGCAAAGGCAAGCACCAGAACTGTTGTTAGATGAGCCAATTAAGCAAGGATGGGAGGAAGCATTCCACAATCTACTCTAGTTATTCTAGTTAATAGCCATGTACTAGTTGGAAAAGAATTAGCTATCTTCCAGGTTATTCACCCATTTTCACGTTCCGTGATACAATTTGCACTAAAGAACAGAATTTTCTATATGCATATATTGATACCAAGTCATTAGTCGGACTTGTCACTTTTTCAAGTAAGATAAAAAGGTAAGATAAAAATTCCATCTTTGTGGGAGTACAGGCATCTAAGGAAAATACTCTGTGACCCACAGAATGTGTGCTTGTGTGCATGAGTATATATATATATCTCTATATGTATATATACATTGTATTTATATACATTATTTCACACAAAGTTCTCATTTTATCAACAAAGCTGCTTCCCATCTCAGACTGTGCTAATAAAGGTGGTATTCATAACTTCATAATAAAAATACAAATATGATAGCTATAATGAGGATCTGTATTTTCAAAAGATTATTGCAGAAAAGTAAATTTGATAAAAGCAAGCAGCAGTCTGCTTTGTTTCTTTTTTTTTCTTGTGACAGCAGTTTTCCTCTGAAACTAGTTTCAATGATATCATTACAGAAAATAAAGATAAACTCTAAAAATTGTCACACAACTAATTTATAATTACACATTGTCTATGCAAGTCTTGCCTAGTGCTTATATTAATGCAAAAAAAAAAAAAAAAAAAAGGCTAAATATCTATTGAAAACAATGACCATTTCTTTCCCTATAGATTTAAGCATTTTGGTAATTCATAGATCACTTGGCTAGTGTCTTTATATCAATTATTAAATTAGGTCAAAAAGCCTAATATTTTGGAATTTGGATTTATTTATTATTTATTTAGAAGGTTTATAAAGATCAGAGAACAGTAAGCAAGTCCTTTAGAAGGATTTATTTTCACTGTGTATCCATTGGTTGTTTACTATGATAAGGGTTTACACGTTGTTTTAGTAAGGCAGCAATATGGAAGCTGTCTTTACTGAAATCTAGAAGCCATGTTGTTAGCATAGGTGCCTTGACATTGTCAAGGCAACTCTGACTTCCACTAAGTCTATGTGCCCCTTTACTTGCATTTGTACCACCAATATAATCATCAGCTCTTTAACACAAATTTTGTGTCTTGAAATACCATCCTTTGCTTCAAGTAAGCTGTACTACAGACATCTAAGGAATCCCTTCGTGTTAAATATTTATTCTATCTCCTTTTTACATTCTTATGTCAGAGAGTTTTAAATGAAAAAACAAGTGGAATGAGTCTCCGGAATATTACTGTAAACATTCAGAAGTTTCATTACACAAGAGTTCTCAAAATTTGGATTCATTTATGCTTAATCACCTTCATATGTCTTCCATTACCACCTAATTTGGGCTTTCGGTCCCAGAACTCAACACACAGTTATAAACACTAAGCTTCTCATCAGGCTACAAACTCTATGCAGGTACTGACTTTTTCTTCTTGAAGACTAATAAGTCTTTTGAAAAAAGAAATTATAGAAATATTTGTGATTAGAGTGTAATGTAACAAATCCAGAAAAGGATGGATGTAACATAGATTCAACTTCAAATGTTCCATTCAGTCTTCGTCACTGAGTGAAAGACCACAGCAGCAAAAGATGGCAAGATCATGGTGCAAAAGAGAGTATTATAAATTGCAAGTCATTTTGGTATGTTTAAACAGAAACTGAAGACCAGTCCTATAGAGGCAAAACTCATTTCAGTTGGCCTATTTCCACTGGTATAAAAGAAGACACACCTATGCAGAATCTAGCCCTTTATACACTACATTTCCGTTTCCAATTTAGTTATATAGTCTGCTTATTTAAATTACAGAAAAAAATTGCTGGTATTAGGAACAAGAATACCCGATGCCTACAATTAAAATGCAAAATACTTCCAATTTACCAAACAATTTCAAGATAAATTTAAAAATATGTAGGCAAACCTACTAGTAATGTTTGTAGCCCTTGCTTTTATGACTTATGTGAGCTCTGATATTAAACTAACTATAATTTTCAGTTCAGATGGTACAGATTCATGTGTTTAGACTAAAGATTGCAAGTTCCTTTTCAACATTATTTGATCTCTCCTTCTGGTTATAACATTAATTGCATGTGACAGAAGTGGCAGAAGCCTACAAAACATATTAACACAGGTGGACCTTTGGTGCTTATTTGTAGCCCTGTTGAATAAAGTATGCTTCAGGCTGTTTGTATAGGTCTAGTAGCAGGGCTGGAACTTAGGAGTGGTAAGGTTACCTAAACCGTAGCACAAGAAAGTCAAGTCATCCAATAAAGTTAAGGTTGATTTCAGCATGTCACATTTAAAAAACAAATATGTACATTGCCTTAGGAGCACATTTGAAACAACAAAGTCTAGTTGAAAAGAAAGTTTTAAGAACATTATTTCAGCATGTATATTTCTGTTAGGAAAAAATACACTGCTTAATGAGCCTCATTTTTTAATCTCCCACAGATGTAAATTGTACTTGATTCTACTGTCTGTAATTTAATTTAATGCTTGGAATGTTACAGTAATATACAGTAACTGATATGTCCTTTGATTGTGGAATTGCAGACCAAAATTTTTATAATTTTTCCTGCACTATAGTTTTCTTATTGTAAAGAAGACTAGTTTTAGCATGAACTTCTATTATTCAGTCCTTATTAGAAATGGCATATAGAACTAAGGAAAAACCAATGTTGGCTTTATGTCTTTCCTTATTAATTGGAAAGCTTTCAGTTGGATATGTATGGGATTTTTCTTTGTGTTGTTAACTATGAAGAATATCTTGCAAATTTAAGTAACGGTTAAATAGAAGCACTAGTTGAATAACACTGTAGGAGGTACTGTGAAATTCTGCAATAATATAAGTTTTTTTTTGTTGTTTTGTTTTGTTTTTTAATATTGCTTTATCCTCACTCCTACTAAATACTTTTAATTCCTTGAGGAACTAGGCACTTTGCATTCAGTACAAGAAAGATGCAAAAAGAGTGTAGTAATATCCAAAAATGTTTTTCACTTTGATGTCTTTCTAGTCAGAGAGTTAACTTAAATGTTTATATTAAAACATAGCACTAAATTACAAAACATGGTGTGATAGAATTTTAATGGCTTACTCAATGTTAGTTCAATACATGTATAAATTAGAAAAATAATGTATTTTGAAGTGCCAATACATAGGTTTCTTTTCAAATCAAAATGTTTCTGTTCTTTTACAGCTGCTCTTCTGTCAACTAATTAAATATAGGATATCTATATTTTCATTTTTATAAAGGGCTAATAGAATACCTATAATGAAAAAAAAAGTATTTAAAATATTGAAAATGTATTAAACAAATAAATAAAGTATTTAACTTGTTTAAACTAGTCATATCTCATTTCTCTGTAACCAGAGACTAACGGCAATCTATCGAGTGACCTGAATATTGTCTTAATTTTTCCATAAATCTAGACCTTCCTAATTTTATGAGTTTTATGTAAGAGAGAGCCTTATAAGTTTTTTCATTCATTCAGATTGAAATTGTCAATACAGGTGCAATGCATCACTCACACTCTATTTTTAACCTCTTCTACAACATTGCCAGCTTCCACCATGACTGTTGCTGCACTGAATTTTCTGCAAGTGTTCAGTCTATTGGAGAAGCTAATATTTTTAGACTGCAACTTTCTCTTGTGATTGTGGAGAAGATGCTGAACATGTGACAAAACCATGAAGACCTGAAACCACAAGAAATTGAAAAAGAAACAATTTCATTTCAAATTTCAATTTCATTTCATTTCATTTCATTTCATTTCATTTCATTTTCAAAATGAAATTTTCATTTTCAAAATGAATTTTATTTCGATGTTTCTGATTTCTAAGCTCATTCAATGATTTGACATAGACATTTGATTATTCAGGTTGGGCAGTTCTTAGCACAGCATTTGTTCCTCTGAAATTAATTTTGGCATAAGCAACTACGTAAAATTATGACTGATTTTACATAAAGTTCCCCCCCCCCCCCCCCCCCCCCCCCCCGACAGTGGTGAAGGTTGAAGAAGAGGCTAGAGACATCTGGAAGCTTGTTCAAAAGCTGTTCAGCTGTCCAAAGCAAGCTTTTGTTTGTTTGGTTGTTCTTTCCACTATTGATAACAGAATGGGGATTTAATGTTTTTGTTGTTGTTGTTTTATCACTTTTTAAAATGATGAATAGTGGACAACAGACCTATATGCACCACATATTTTTTTAACATAAAATTGCTAATAGAAGTACAATGTCCAACTCAAGCACTTGCAAGTATCAGTATAACACTCAGAAAGACAGTGGTACTAGACTAAATAGTTATTTATTTACTTGTGCTTATGAATCAATAGAAACAGAATGCTAATCATTCATTAACTCTGTAAAATAATCTACTTCCTTCTTCGGAAGAACTGTAGATTTTTGAAGGCTGAATCACTTGCTTCTAAGGAAACCGTCTGAATATAAATATTTGCATTCCTGAGAAGATATTATTCTCTACAGAAGCTAGGAGCACTTAGGTTTGGCTTTATGCCTAACTACACACCTTTAATGTGCAACAGCCTCAAAACTCTTGTACGCTCTATTGTACCTAGAGGTTAAGTGTGGCATGTTAAGGGGAGAGCAATTTCAATTAAAAATGCAATAACGGCATTAAAATATGCACTGCCATACCCTCAGTAAGCTATTATCTGTTGCTTTCAATAAAAGCTTATTAAGGATTGCTGAATTATGTGTGCACAGGGAATAACATAGTTGCTAATGGTGGAGGCAGTGGCACTTGAGCTATGTCAGTCTAAGAAAAAAGAAAAAAAAATTCAAAAAAATGGCATTCACATTTTGGCACTTCAGTGCATACTTTTTTTTTCTTTTTTTAGTAGTTTTTTCTTTCAAAGCTACTGAGAGTAGAGAGAGCATGAAAAAAATTATATTTTATAATGTTTATCTAAAACAGATTATGTAGGAGAAATACGTTAAATAGGCAGCAGCAGCACTACACAGAAAATCAATGAATTATATGACCACAGGGTTGTTATGTTAGATAAATACACAGGACTATACAGCATTTCACATTTCTATATAAGAATCTGCCATTAGGCTTGTTGAATTAATAAGCTCTGCCTGAAAACCATTCCAGCTTATTTGAAAGTCCACCTTGAAAACTGAAGCTGATCTATGGTTGTTCCATAGCTTGCCAGGTATTTTGTCTGCCTACAGTTTCAAAAGGTTTCTAAGCCATCCTTACAAGTCAGGGAGGGGGGAGATGTTTTCTTTAAAAAAAAAAATTTTTTAAAGTGGGGGGGGCAGGGGGAGATTAGGCAAAAAGGAGATGACCTTTACTAAAACTTTTATGTCTTGAAAAGAACATGCGCTGGCTGCTGGAAAAGCATCAGTTATTAGTGCTGCAAGCAATAATTATTGCTACTAACAAGCATTCTCACTCATATATATGATAGCATGTGTTTTAAGATCCAGATTCAGTGACAGATTTTTAATGAGCTCATTTCATAATTACAAATACTCTGTTGCTCCCCCACAACACAGAAGCATTTAAGATATTCCATCATGAAACTTAAATTAACAATTCCCTTATTATTTTTGTAAAGATCTTCTTTACCTCTGAATTCATTAGTAGGCTACATACTATTTTTTTTTCAGGTCAGTTTTATAACAAAAACAAAAAAAAAATTATAACAAAAAATCTTGGCCCTTTTTCAAGAATTTCTTATACATATGTGGCTCCCTGCAAATCACATAGCCATCTCTTTTCATTCCGTGTGTTAACACCAGGGCTGGTTATTAGCATGCAAAAAGCATGACTTTCATTGTTGGCATTGATATACCTGGAATATCAACTGGCTGTGTAATGAAAAGCCCTCACCTCAAATGGAAGTTGAAAGTTGAAGAAACCTCAGTGAGAGCTTCAGAGGCCATCACAGGATTTTATCTTTTTTTTTTTTTTAACACTTCAGCACTTTTACTTATTTATTTATTTTCCCTGTAAGATTTTTCACAATTGGAATGAAGTAAAATAGTGATTTAAAGGTAATCACTATGGTTTCTGCATTAATGGATACTCTCACACGTTGTAGTTTAACTTACTTCTTTTCATTCTTTATTGTTTCCAGGCATATACTCAAGACATATAATTTGTCACTGAACACTGAAATTGTTTATCAAATGGAAATATAGGGTTCCAGCACTGATGACTCTCACTTCTGTTTGATTTTGTTTTTCCCCTTGCATGAACACTATTAGTACATGCATGTCAATTCAAATTGTTTTCATTACACGTGAAATGGAAAATAAACTAGCAATGGCTTTTTGTGTTCAAATACTATGTTAACATTACACAGCATAGAAGCTGTAGAATGAAAACTAATTTTGACAAGAGAGAAGAAAACAGTAAGTGTGTGGTGGAGTTACCAAATAGTATAGCAGCAGGTGTTTAATGGAAACACTCTTTGTAAAGACAAGACTTTTTGGTGCCTGAAAAAAAAAAAAAAAAAAAAAAAAGATGACTAATTGGGAGGATGATTAAATGATTAATATCCTTTTGCATATAAACAAAATAAGAATTCTCAGAAAAAAAGCAACTAGCTACAAATGTCAAATAAGAGATACTAAGAATGCATAGATTAATCAAACTAGGCTATATCCCATTAATCATATATCTCAAAATGTCATAAAAGAACTTTAATTTATACCTTTCTTATGCACTACCGATAGACTTCATAAGTTCATACATTTTTGTAAAGTAGCCAAAATGTCAGCCTGATAAATGTTTTCACATGATCAAAATGCTTAAAATGGTGTTATTTCTGTCACATGCTGATGAATGTAGGAAGCTAGAGTGTAATAAATTGCAGTGTCTGGAATCAAGGATGACTTTGATCATTATGGCAAAAAAAATATTAATAAAAAAAAAAAAAGAGGAAAGTCACTCTGAATCATGTTTCTTCTATTCTGCACTATATTCAGCCTGAAATGTAAATAAACAAACCAAGAGATATTTTTCAAGGAACTAATTAAAATTTATTTGTACTAAAAATTTAATATACGGTGAATCTCTGTGTTACCAATCTTATTATAGAAGAGAATGAATGAATTAGATTTGGTAAACATTTTGCCAACATTATCTAAACTGTGTTTAGCCACTGATATTCTCAAAAAAGATCACACATCAATAAAAAAGAACCATTGCTTATATACAAAACAACATTTACAGAAGTGAAACTGCTGTTACCTCTTCTGAGAGGTGTTAATGATGTAATAGGCCCCACTATTGTGAAGGAGTATGGTCTCCTTGGCTACATAAGTACTGCTAAATAAAACCATTTTTATGGCTCAGATATATGCCACATAACATATACCCATAAAATTAAACTGTTCTAATATCTTCATCTCCAAACAACATTAAATCATCCAACCCCCCACTCAGAATGGTCCTTGCTGTATTGTTCCTTGAACCATGCCCAGATATTATTTGGAAGTGTACTAGTTTTCACAGTAGCCAAGAAGAATATAAAAAATTAAATGTTAGGGATAATTGCAGGTCAGTGCTACAGTGGTGTTTGTGTTCTGGATCCACTTTTTTTTTTTTTTCTTTTTTAATTAAATGCAGTCTTTCCTCTTTATTAAATCTGTCCCTGCTAGTTTTGTTTTCCTTTGGATCATTTATTCTATTGTAAGCTTATTCTATTCCAGAAAATAATAATTATTATTTAACTGATATATTACAGCATCAGTGACAGAGCTAAGTAAGAAGAGTTTTTGTTGTCCCAAGCATCTCTTACACCTACCGTAAAGGGACTGCTTTTGAAGGGCCTGGTTCTTTGTCTTTGGGTTTCAAGAAGCAGCAGGAAAACATTCCTACTGCTGAATCATAACCAAGGGGCAATAATGAGCACAAATAATGTTACCACAGTAATGTTAACCAGCAGCGGTAACTTCTGTAACCATCAACAACAACTTTAAGAAAAGCATATTTGTAATCTGTTAATTAAAATCTCATTGGAAGCTGCTAGTCTAGTTAGCCTGACTACATAATTCAATAATAATCTTGTTTAATCAAGGAAGCACTTGAGTATGGGATGCAAAATTAAGAAATTCATTCTATTTGAATTAGTTTTTGGCCCCTCACTACCAGAAGGACACTGGGGTGCCGGAGCATGTCCAAAGAAGGGCAACAAAGTTGGTGAAGTGTCTAGAGAACAAGTCTTATGAGGAGTGGCTGAGGGAGCTGGGGCTGTTTACCCCTGAGAAAAGGAGGCTCAGCGGAGACCTTATTACACTCTACAATTACTTTAAAGGAGGCTGTAGTGAGGTGGGGATCAGTCTCTACTTCCAAACACAAAGTGATAAAACAAAAGGAAATGTTCTTAAGTTGTGCCAGGGGAGATTAAGTTTGGATATTAGGAAAAATTTCTTCACTGAAAGGGTTGTGAAGTATTGGAACAGGCTGCCCAAGGAAATAGTTGACTCACAGTCCATGGAGGTCTTCAAAAATTTGTAGATGTAGTGCTTAGTGATATGGTTTAATGGTGGACTTGGCAGTGCTAGGTTAAAGATTAGATTAGAAGATTTTAAAGGTTCTTTCCAACCTAAATGATTCTAATCCAAATCACATTCTAATGGCATGTTCAGTCCTCAGGGAATCTGTGTCACAGAACTTGTCTACAGAAAAGGTTCTAATATTTAACCAAAAAGCCTAGTTCACAATGGATAGATAATCATTGAACGGCTTGGACTGGCAGATCATCTAATTCCAATCCCCCCACAATGGGCAGGGATACCACCCACTAGATCAGGTTGCCCAGGGCCTCATCCAACCTGGTCTTGAACACCTCCAGGGATGGGGCATCCACAGCTCCTCTGGGCAACCTGTTCCAGTACCGCACCACCCTCTGAATGAGGAACTATCTCCTAACCTATAATCTAAATCTATCTTCTTTTAGTTTAAAACCATTCCCCCTTGTCCTATCATTAGTTGCCCAAGTAAAAAGTCACTCTCCATCTTTTTTATAAGCCCCCCTTTAAGTACTGAAAGGCTGCAATGGGGTCTCCCCAGAGACTTCTCTTTTTCAGGTTGAACTTCCCTAGCTCTCTCATTCTTTCTTCATAGGAGAGATGCTCCAGCCCTCTGATCATCTTTGTGGCTCTTCGCTGGACTCACTCTAATAGTTCCACATCTTTCTTGTGCTGGGGGCCACAAACTTGGATGCAACACTCCAAGTGGGACCTCACAAGGGCAGAGCAGAAGGGGGACAATCATCTCCCTCCACCTGCTGGCCACTCCTCTGTTGATGAAGCCCAGGACGCAGTTGGCCTTCTGGGCTGCAAGTGCATGCTGCTGGCTCATGTAGAGCTTTTCATACACTAGAACTCCCAAGTCTTTTTCTGCAGGGCTGCTCTCAGTGAGTTCTTCTCTCAGTCTGTACTCATGTCTGGGATTGCCCCGACCCAAGTGGATGACTTCCCTTCCTTTTGTTGAAGGAAGATGAAATAGTTGCTTGAAATTATGGAAACTGTAATTTGTAATTACCTTGAAGACAGTGAAGTATACGTCACTTTTACCCATCATGACTTCTTCATCAAACGCATGTTCTGCAGTCAGTATGTATCCAAAAAGGCTGATATTTTGCATATGCACAAGCTACGGTTCCCAGGGAAAATAGTGCAGTTGCATGAGAAATATGTTAAATTTATAAGCAACATAGCAATTGTGACTTGTTCTGGAGCCAAGAATAGAATCTAAACATCATAGTCAGAATTTTGTGCTTTGAAATATATATATATTTTCTGTTATCAGTTCCCCCCTGCATCTTGATACCTGATGCATCTTGATACTTGAACACATCTTATATACCCCCTGCAGGTTGTATACACCTGAATATGGGGAATCCTGCTTAGAGCAGATCTTCAAGTACACTAATCAATACATTGAAAGAATGTAGGGTTCTTTTTAGGGAGGGAAAGGGAACTGTATACTATATCTGCTCAATGAAGACATAAACCTCTTAACTAAAGTATGAAAAAGTTTCATTTTCATATGCCTCTGGTAACCTTTGCCTTCTCACTTCAGCTACATGATAAATCACCATCTTGTTTGCAAAAGCCAACTTTCCTCATTTAAGAAATGAATAATAAGTGTGCTACAGGATCAACCTTGCCATGCCACTGTATCCTCACTTACTTTTTGCTGTTAGGCATAGTGTTACATTTTCCACTCTGTAATGTAGACATGCTGAATTGCATAATCCAATATTAAACAATCTATACTACAAAACCACATCAAAGTAACACAAAGGACTTAATTAGCTCCACAAGAGGATTGCAGATATATTTTCCACTACCTCAAGTCTATTTAGCTAATTGCTCTGAAATACGTTGTTCATACTAAAAAGAAAATGTAAGATTAATTTTAAGTTAAATCATTTGCTTATCTATACATATTTTTCTTCTGACCCTGACAAAAATATGATGCTTCAGGAAATGTGAATAATTTGAATACTAAGTGACATAGTATATGTGTTGAACCATAGTCTTCTGGTGTTTAATACACATTGAGAAAATGGATTGTTATTATCATTCATGAATAAGAACTAATGTAAATAATATTAATAACTCATAGCTAGTTCTATTAGTACATCGATTTGAACTAAAACATTCGGTCCTGTAGGTTGCAGAAAATACATAAACCTTTTAATATTCTTCTGCTTTATGATGTATGTATAATTTTAAACTATATTGTATAAAAGTCTTATTCACTTACCCATAGTATTTGAGAATATAAAATCTTTCCCAACTCTGCTAAATGTTACATTTAATTGTTTTTTTGATAAATAAATCACATTTAAATACATTCAGATGAGATTAAGACAAATAAAAAGCCACAATAACTAATCTCAATTAAGAAAAAGATGATGTTCTTAATCTGGGCTAGATATCAACTCGAAGATTTTATTGTCTTCAATATTTTCACTATTGACAAGGTGCAAAAATTGCCACTGAACATCCAGAAGTTACAGTTTGGATGCTCTTTCTCACAAAGAAGAAAATATTTACCTTTCTCTGTTTACTAGTATTGTGAAAAATGTACCACTACAACAAATTTTTCATCAGCAGTGTCAAATCATAAAATATAAAATGATTCAAACACCAACAATAAAAAACTTTACACAATGAGCTTATGAAATCCTTAAAATTAATAAAACACTGCAGTTATATTATATACTAGGTAGCAGTTTTGGTTGGAAAACAAAGATCAGGGTAAGACTTTTCAGAATTGTTTAGAAATTGAAAGCTTACTAAAGTTTCAAAAATACTCATAAACATTAGTCCCACCACTTCCAGTCTGGCTAGGTTCTTTTGGTTCTTTTTTCAGTTTGATCCATTTTCAGGTACCTCAGTTCTTGTTTGTTTGTTTGTTTGTGTTTTTGTTTGTTTGTTTGTTTTTGTCTCTTTATTTTTTTTTCTCCGTAAAAGATAAATATTTGTATGTATCAGAATTATTAATGTAGCATTTACTTTATTTTTAAATGCAGAATTAAAAATTCATGCTTCTTTGCATTGTTCAAGGTTCTTGTATGAGAACCTTACTAAAATATTAAATATAATTTAATAACTTATTCCTGGTTACAGTTTTACAAAAATAACTTTTTTTGTTCCCGGAAGATCATTTTCTTTTACTGCTTATGATTTTAGTTGAAGTCATATTTCTAAATTTGCCTTTTCTCAACTGGCTTTCTACTACACAACTCAGAATTTTTCTATAACATGAACTGTGATGAGTGACACTTCATCTGTGTGGAAGGAAAGCAGAAAACTCTGAACCATGCACTCCACTTCATGAGCCACCTGCATGGCTAACCTGAGCCTTTCTTCAGATCCTCCTGCATTAGCTTTTTCTTTCTGATCAAATTCAGTAACACTAGCTCCTGAGCTGTAGCAGGGACATCCTGTAGTCACAGAGCTTTGTTATGGGTTTTGGCATCAGAAAAAATGAAGCTGGAGAAGTGTTACAGCATTGCATAATATTTCTTCCTTCTCAATTGAAGTCCCAAGCCATGGAATCCCAATGGAAGTCCCAAGCTTGTCTTCAGGCTTGTTATGGGAAGCAGTCCTCTGCCTCCTTAGTGGCCTTGGGCTGGCATATGTCATCAGTGTCATCATGCCTCATATAATAGTCTTTCTCAATTCCATTGGAAATGCTTTTCTTTATAGATTTTAGGAACCCCGTTTTTCTTTTCATGGACAATCCCACTCACTAGTTAATCACTCTGGGATCAGTCCTTAGACTTTTGTTTTCTCCTTCCCTGTGGGTCCCAAAAGTCTTGGCTGCAGTTTTAAGAGTAATTCATTAAAGACTGTTATGTTCATTACCATGATTTTGTTACTATTAAAATTGCATTCAATTTACTTGAATCTAATATTCCCCCCCCCCCCCCCCCCGGAAGGTCATCTATTCTTTGCATTATCTGCAAAATTCATTAGCACACTGCTTGTTTTTATGCCAAGCCCATAAACGAATCTATTAAAATAGTTGCATTCCATATTCTGGAACTCCAAAAACAGCCCTTCTTCAAACTCAATAACTCCTTTCTTTATTTATTTCATAAGGTCCTTACTAACACCTGTCTAACCTTAACCCTCAGCTGAGTAATATCAGCTCATAGCACCACATTAAATTTTTACTGAAGTCTAGACACATTTGCTCTACTACATTTCATCTGTTTGAAGAAATGCATCATATATCAAATAACAATATGTTAGTACAAGTAAGTGCATTTATCTTTGATGAAGCTATCTTCAGTGTCATCTCATTGTCAGCTTAGTTCCAAGTTATAAGAACTTTTAAGTTGAAGATACTCCACCTAAATTTAGCAAAACAGAATCTAGGCCTGTAATGCAAGGTAATATTTTAGGTTCATCAAATCAGTGTGAAGGCATAAGCATATATGTAGAGGAAAGTACTGCATACGTGTGAATGCATATCTGTATATATAAACAGAGACATTTAGAATTAAAGAATATGTCTATTTTTCTTTTTTGAGTGAACTGGGAGATATGCTTTTAGATTAGCTGGATAAGCCTAAAGTTAGGTGGTAGGAATCTCACTACGTTTCTGAGGAGAACAAAATCATGATAAAATATTGTGGTTTTGTTGTTGTTGTTGCTGCTGTCGTTGTTAAGTTCCATCCACACATTTTTCTCTCCACTTTGACAATTAATTAAAAAAAAAAAATCTTGCCATTGAACTTAAAAATTAAGATTCTAACTCTCTCAGCATTTGGGTTGAAAAAAATATATCCTGATTTGAAGATACTAAACTCCTCATACTCCTCATACTCAGATGGAGATTTTCCCTTGTACATATTAATTGTTACTAATGATTTTTTATTTACGCATTCTGTATCCCTACCCTTATTAAAAACAAATTTTCATTTAGCTTTGGTTGTACTTAGATAATTTCTAAGTTCTGCTCAGTCTTCACTGAACAATTATTTATTGCCTTCTCCTTTCTGTTATTTCTTTCAGGCACCTAAAGATCTTACTACTGCAGCCATTGTGGAGGCTAAGCTTTGTAGATGTTAAAAGAAAAAAAAGTGTATTATATAAGTGTATAAAATGTGATTTCAGGAAATATATTAAAAAAAAAGAAAGAAAGAAAGAAAAAACAGAATTCATTTTGCTTTGAGAGAGAAACATTAGGCATATTAAAAAAATATGTCTATTGACTTTAATGGGGATGACTTAATGGACCCTAAAAGAAAAAGCATTGATGCAGCCAGCAGACACATATTCTACCTTTTACCTAAAAGCATATCTAGACAAATAAAGTAAAGCCTTAATCTCCCAGTTCCAGTCTCCCAACCCCTGATTGGTACAATGGAAGTACTTGACTAAGAACAGTAGCTGAACTGACAGCTTTTTCATTTCATAGGCTGCTGCATTTTAACATGCCTGCTACCGACATTTTTTTCCTGAAAGCTGGTTGAGAGTGCCAATTCTAAGGATATTACTTTGAAAATAACAGAAAAAAATCCGCTTCTGTAAGTATAAACATAACTATATCCTTATGTCAATGTTATTTTTTGTGCTTTTCGATGTCAAATTGGACAGCAGTGACATAAACCCCATAATATGAAGTAAAATGAATTCCAGATGGATTACCACAGTTTGTTATTTCAGTAGGATTCAGAACAATTTTAATTTATTTTTACTAAAAAATGTAGCTTACAAAGATGTCTTTGATAGTGTAGCTCAAGGGTGTAAATAGATAAATATATACTTGTTCTTTAAAATGAAGGTCTTGAAATATTTATATGTTAATAACAGTAACAACCAGTCAGATGTTTTAGCACATAAGATGTGTAAGTTTCAATTTTTTATCAAAAATGTTTGATAATTTTAAAAAATATATATTTATGTGTATATAAAACGAGGACACATCTAAAATTCAACTCCCAATTTTTTATTGATTAAGACATCCTTTTCTACCGTTAAGCTTTGATTAGGTGACTTCAGTAGAATAAGTGTGAGTTTCTTTTATGAGGCAAAGTACAATTCAAGTGACTTAGAAAGGTATGTCATTGAAGAGGACAAGGGCTTGTGCAACCATTACAGCAAACACACATTTGGGCCTAGCCTAACAGTTAGTTCACTGGTTTGGAAGAGTCTCTAATGCTCTGGTTCCTGCTTCCCAAGACAAGTTTTATTTTTTTAAGTCCAAAGATTTCATGTACCTTTCAAGGTAAGATGTCTGAAGTGCAGAGACATTTCTTAATGAATTGAGTACACAAATCACTGCTTTATTATATGGAATTGTTAAGAATTACAGGCTCCTAAACTTAGGTATGATTTAAACAGACTGGATCTCATCCTAAAAGGTGAGAAGAAACAACAGGAATGGTTAAACATTACTGTTTGCTTGCTATTTCAGTTGTGAGTTCTTTTTCTTCAGAAGAAAAGACACACTGAGATTTTGATACAATTAGGTTAAAGATTAGAAAGTATTCATTATTTCACACATGACCTAGAACAGAAGACCTTTGTTTAGTGATAGAACTCAAGATCTCAGTTATTAGGACAAAACAAGTCCTTTAGTTTAAACATGGCATGTTTAACTGGCTGAAGATCATGCTCAATGCTAATATTGGACTGAATATCTGAGGAAGCTCAGGGAGGAAAAGAAAGAAAAGCAATGTTTTCTGACCTCTTTTCTTTAGTAGTCTGAGTATAGAAGACCAATGTAACCTTTCAGATACTGACTGGTTGGTTTCTATCATCTCCTTTGCTCTGTCCTTAATAATTTTCTAAATCATGTGGATTTAGATTCATTCCAGCTCTACTGAGGACGTATCAGAGGCACCCAAGCTACTGAACTGCACACCCAGTAACTGAATCCCATAAACAGATAATGGAGAGAATTATGACCCTCCAAAGAGAGACTTGACCTACTTGGCCCTTTGCAATGGCTCACCCTTGTCTACTGACTGCATGAGCAGTTCAGCAAGATGGTGATATTAATTCAAGCATTACAGGTGACTGAATTGATACAAGATGAAAATGTGCACTGACTCCTACAATGGATGCAGACACAGATGTGGTTATGATATTATATGAGATGTTGTTTCCATGTTCCTTGATTTACAAACGTCTTGTATTATTGATGGAAAATATGCTACTTTGATAGTCTTTGAGCCAGGAAAGTTATTTTCAGTCATAATGTCAGTACATTATGTATGGTGGCAGTATGTGTAGTGGGTAGTGGCAGTAAATATTTTCCTGCTTTTGCTAGTTATTTGTCTTAGCTCTGAAGTGCAAAGAACCACCCACTCTGCTGCAAGAATAGTTTAGTCCCTATGCCATTCAGTCCTCACTGCAGACTCTGGGATGACCAGGAAGGTCATAGAACCATAGAATCATAAAAGTTGGAAAAGACCTCCAAGATCATCTGGTCCAACCATCCCCCTACCACCAATATCACCCACTAAACCATGCCCCAAAGCACCACGTCCAAATCTAAGCTCCAGATTCTCTACTCAGTTTGCCAGTTACTACTTGCAAGCCAAATAATTGCATGCTTCATGTCTTGTACTAGTAAGGACACTCAATCCTATTTACTTCATTAAACAAACAGAAAACAGCACCAACAAAAAAACCTTAGTACTTAACATTCATTAGAATGTTATTAGAATATATGGAAATCACTCAAGACTAAGCTAAAGGAAATTACAGATGCCCCATTATTTCTTTTAATTGTAACTAAAGTACTTTTCAAAACCTCAGTAAGTGCCAAAGAAATTGTCATCAGAAATTGATGTCATAACTCAATTTTTTGTTGCAATTGTAATTCACTTGCAATTTCAAATGTTTTCAGTCAAGTATTGTAAAAACTGCTAGGGTTGCTGTTATTACTTCCTGGGCAGCAGACATTTGGCAATACTTGCAGTGCCAAAGAAGTCAAAAGACTAGGTTCTGCTTTCACTTCTGCATTTATAGAATACCTTCACTCATAACATTTCTCAATTTCAGGACCACATTTAGAGGACAGGCTAATGACATCATCCTTGTATCACAGCCTGGAAAAAGATTAAACTTAGAAACAATAAACATTTTTTTATCCCTAAATATTCAAATATATGCCTATCATCTTACAAAACCTTACAATAAAAGAAGGACATCCAATTTCAGAAGTCTGATATGTCAATGTCTACCTGTGATCACTTTGTCCAGTCTCTGCAACAAAGAAGTGACTAGTTCCAGGGACAAAGCTGTTCACCTCATCCTTTTACATACGTCCAACATTGCTGAGATAAATTGTAATTTTTTTGTTGTTGCCCCCCCCCCCCCCCCGGTTATAAAGGATTCCCTTATGAGAAGCTCAAGTGTAATTATTGGTGCAAGAATTTGGTAGTTCTATTTAGAAGCATATTAGTGATATGATAGATTCCATTACTCCTATCCACCAGATTCACTTGCAGTTCCAAACTTAAAAACTGACTTTTAAAGTCTCTTTTTCTGACAGTGTTGTTCAACATGTCTTTAATATCTTTGGATTTCAGAATCTGCTTGAAACTTGCTTATAGAATCATTGTTAGCTTGGTACACAAACTATGTGGGTTTTGTTGTTGTTCTTGTATTTCTTTTTCTTTTTTCTTTCTATTTTTTTCTTTCTTTTTTTTTTTTTTTCCCCCCCAGGAAATATCTGTTAACATAATGCAGTTTTTTTTTTTGTTTTTTTTTTTTGTTTTTTCCTCTAGTCCCCTCAGATTATACATCAACATATAAAAAACCTATATAGCCTCTGAAACACTTCAAGTATGATCCCTTGATTCTGCAATAAGCAAACAAAACTATGCTGTATTGCTAGATATAGATTTTAAATCGTTTTACCTAAATCTCCATTATGACTAATTCATAGTTGAGCTGTAGTACTCTCCTGTGCACTACTGAAAGCAAAGTTTCCAGATCCCCATTAGTTCCTCTGTTAAAGTATTTAGCACAATCTCTGTGTCTAAGAATAATGTTTTTGCTTTCGTGTTTTTCTGGAAGTTAGCTTAGGTTTAACAGGTTATCAGTGGGTCAAAAGATGTGAAAACTTGGAAATTGAGGTAAAATAATAAATATCAGTGTTTTGGAACTAGAACCAGAGCTTTAAGAGACAAAATTTAACATTCATACTTTTGGTCTTCATTTTTTGTTTTGTTTTGTTTTTGTTTGTTTGCTTGTTTTAATCCAAGAAAACAATATGAAGAGGGACAGCCTCCTGGTTAAAACTAGGCTGAAAGCTTTTATGTTCAGCACTTCCTAGCTCTTACTCTGATTATAGGATAGTTTTTCAAGGAACTGTCTGAAAGGCCACTACAGATGGTCCAAATTCCCACGATACTTCGGATTAAGAATATATTAGTGAACATTATTAGCACGTCCAGTAAATGTAGCTTGCTATTTACACAAACATTTTTTGTGACATAATGAAAAAGTCTGTGTACCATTTTCCCCTGACAAATTCCAGAAAGAAAAAGAAATATTAGTACGTTACATCCTCCTTTTCCTTTTTCTCCTTAAAGAACTGCAAATTAATTTCTATCTCCTTTAACAAACTTATGTTTATTATATTAAATGACCACAAGATCAGTCAATCAACAAAACATTCTTCTTACTTTCCACAGTTTCATGTCCCTCTCTTGCTCAATTGCTCATTTTAACCACTGTATCAGAATTGCAGGACTGCAATCTGAATTGGGAGTGCTTTTTTCTGGGAGCTTCTGGTCTCAGGTCTTTGCCCTGGCTACACTTTGACGATGTATGAGGGCAGGGATGCACATTCTGCTTGCCTGGGAGAAAGTTTGGTTACAGAGGGCAAGACAAGATACAGAAAGCTTCATCCTTTTCTCCAGTTGTACCTGCTCTGAAATGTAAATAAATCTCCCGGAATAGAATGAAAGGTCTTTTTTTTTAACCTTACTTTCTGAGTCAGCTATGTAAGACTGCCATTTGGTTATAAAATGACTGAAAACACAGCTCTTTCATTCCAGTAACTCTTTCCTATGCTTTTTTTTTTCTCCCTTACACATTTTTTAACATTATATACCAATGATAAGAATTAAATTCATAATCTGGAAATAAATTCTTGCATCTGAACTTTGACTACTGCGATTTTCAAGAATCTTCAGTTACTCACTGACCATGGGTTCTCCATATAGTAACACTGATTAGATTAACAAGCGAAAGGAAATTGTTTGAAAATGTCATTACAAAACAGAATGTGAAAGTATGCCACCTTTTCAATAATTACAGACACTGCATAATTTAACATTTTATTTTATTAAATTTGACTGCTTTTCTTCCTTATGCAGGCAAGCACCTTTAAGAGAGCAATTTCATGGTCTTGTACTTCAATATTTTCAATATTTTAGCCCCCATTTCAACAGCAAGCAACAATTTTTCAGGTTTTTTGTTATCCAGAAAGCAACCTCGATAGATTTTTTTTATTTAACACTTGTTAGAGTACTGACAGAATTCTAGCCTGAAGTTGGGTACATTTCCATCACCATCAGAAGATATAAGAGACAAGCAGACTCAAGTGCTGCCAAAAGAAACAGCACGAGGAGAAAAAGTTTTTCTATAAAGTTCAATGTTTGCTGAGTCTTCAGATCACCTTCAGCATCTTAAATCTCATCATATTAAATAAAATAACATTCTCTTGATTTAGCATTTACTAGGGGTAAAGGCAATCACTGAGGCCAAAGCTAAGGTTCTCACATGAAATAGTAACTGATAACCACAGTGCTTGTTGAAAAAACACAGTTAGTGTCTTGAGGTTTGCACACAGCTTGTCCACTAACCCTCACCCCTCCACCCTGCACATGCACTGCCATCATTTGCAGACAGCAAAGGGGCTGTTATTAAAAGTGTCAGAAGTTTGTCTGATCATGGGAAATATTCAGGCTAAATTTCAGCCTCTCTTAACACATGTGGAAAATAATATCTGTGAGGATCAGATCGTACAGATTCATGTAGATGTTGGATTACAATTTGGCAATGTATTTAGAAGGCTTCAGAGATTAGGCAACCTACAAAAATGTTACCACAGAATTCAGAATGAGATCCTTTTGAACCAACCTCAGAATTTCACGACATTTCTTTCATCTAGTCTGTCTGCCTTGACCTAATCTAAAATGAAGAAAGAGGAAGATATATATGAAATTATCTATTTTGTACTGATGTAGCCTATATTCCTGTGCATGTTAAAAAAAAAAAAAAAACCTGACTTGGAGAAAATAAATTAATATACGTGGAGTCTTAAGAAAAAAAGAAAAAAAAAAAAAGCCCAACACACTCATTACCATCTAAAATATTATAGCCTGTTAATGTGGAGTATTTATAATTATTGCAACAGAAAAAAACAAATGTTACAACCCTTCCTTTCATTGAACTGATTACCCGTGAAATGAATTGATTTTATTTCATTTTAAAGCAAAGCAAATCTGCATTTATGGGTTCATGGAAATTCATGATGAGTCTATGGTCAATATTCTTTTATTCTACAAGAGCTTACTTCTATGTATTGGCCATTTTGCCCTCAGCACATCTTAATTTAAAGTCACTGAATAGATGCTTGTGATAAATTAATAAATTATATCTGGCCATGTAGATTTGAGAAGGACTTTTCAAGTGAACTTTGCTCTTTGTAAATTTTATAGGCCTGGTAAGGAAATTAATAATTACAAATTGTCTCCATAAATTCATCATCACTGTTTAAACTGATATAGTATTGCTCTTCCTGCCTGCATGTATTTACTTTGGAGGGGAAATTTGTTTTGGTACTGCTTCACCTAGTCTTTTATATCATTATATACTTCTCAAAACTGGTATCACTGAGAAAGTGATTTTCACTAATTACTGCTATAGAAATACTCATAGGAATATAGCTATATAATTTTAGCAATACAAAGTTTGTACAGAAATCTCAAGCTTCATTTGATTTTATTTTAGTCAACATGAATAATCTCATAATCCTTAGAAGACTCTGCAAGCATGAACAGAAGTAACAAGCTGTAAACTGTGCTGAAGTAGCAGTAATGAAATATGTCACATAAATACCATATAAAGCTTTCTCCATAGCCTTCAGGCAATTTCTCCTGTTTCAGGCAACATCTTGGATTTAAAATGCTTGCTTTGTGCTAAAACTGCTTATCATTAAATTAATCTTATTTTTTCTTTTGTCTTAACTATTCCAGTTATTAAAAGATGTAATCAACATCTTTGATGGATTAAGTAATGATCCAATAAAAGTGCACTGAGGCAGAAGATATGTTTCTGACTTTGTAAGTCCTAAATTGAAGAATTCTTTTATATAAATAAATAAATAAAATGCCACTAGCTTCTAATTAGTCTATAACTGTTCTAAAATGCAGCGAGACAATTTCTTTTATTGACAGATGATGAATATTTAACACTTAAATCCTCCAAAATGCAGGTATTACCATAATCAAAAGCACATGATGATAGGGGAAAATCATATCTGTAAGTGTAATTAAATAGAGACATAACAAAGAGGCATTTATAAAAATATTTACTTTTTTTTGCTTATATGCACTTAAATGACAAAAGGAAATACACTATATAACTTGTAACTGTTTCCTAGTTAAAAATAAATATTTCAAGAAAAATCTGTAAGATATGTGAAAAAAGTTAGACTTTATGTCTTAAGAACAAGCTACATATTGGACTACTAATGGTTCCTTAATAACTGAGATTTTTCTGAAAAAAAAATAAAAAAATGAACAATTTGACTCATTTTTAAGTGAAGAAGCACCGTGTATGTTTAATTATCATTGCAGAAGCCAAGGAACTAAAAAAAAAAGAAAAAAAGAAAATGAAATTAATAATTAAAATGAAGCAGAGTGTAAAAGGAAATTTGATTAAAAGAGGACAAAAATATCATTTGTCATGGTTTTAAAACTTCCTCAAGGAAGGTTTAAATTGCATATAAGCATAGTTCTTTACTTAATTTTCCCTAATAACTCTTAATTTTCATATCTCATATTAGCTTGTCTTTCAAGATAATTGAGTTCTTTTCAAAAAAAAAAAAAAAAAAGATATGTAACAGTATATGCATTGACTATGTTAAAATGCTTATAGATTTAATCTGATTTAATCATTCGTCTCACATCCTTAGGGCACTATCTTTCAGTACAAAATCAGCTGTAATGATATCTTGGATATTCACTGCTGAAAATGTAAACCCATCTTCTGCATGTCTAAGGCATTTCAACCAATATTCCTTACTGCATCAAGGCAACTTGGTATGGCAATCTTATCTCTGATTTCAAATTTTGGAAGAGGCATCAATCTCCCATTGTTCTTTGAGGAGAGGTAACAAATTAACAGGAAGATAAGTTTCCTTGAGAAAAAAGTATTTGTCCCCCAAGAGAGAGACTACAAATAGACAAATTTTCATCTGTAAACTATGAAACACTCTTGCTCAAGAGAGTTCTAGACGGCCCTGGTCAGACCTTCTGTTCTTGCAGCTGTCTGCACAAACAGACCCAGACATATCTTTAATTAAGAAAGCCTTCATAATGCTGATATACAGAAGACTAAACATTGTTATTGTAGCTTGTCAGGTTAGATATGCCAATTGAAATAAAATAAAGAAAAATTTAATATTCTTGCACATCAAGCTAGAAGTGCATCTTTTGCACATTTAGGATTTCTCTCTACTTAATATTTTCAATTTTTTCTCCTCTCTTTTTTTTTTTTTCCTCCTTTTTATGGCCTTTAAAAAAAAAATAGATACATCTCCAGTATGTGGCTGTTATCTATTCTTCTGAGTTTTAAGGTTTCATGCACATGTCTGCAATATTCATACTGGAATAAATCCTTGATTTGTCATATGGACATTTTCACCCTTTTAAGTTCTTCCCTGTTCATATACCTTATTTTGTTATAAACTCATGCTTTGATAATATTATCAGATGGGTGCTTAATGGAAGGTCATGTCCCATATGTTTTCTGTCTAAAATCTAGATGCCCAGTCTAAACCAGGTACAGAGGGATCCTGTATCTCCATGTACTTAATCATGAATGTAGCCCCTTGGAGACGGTAATTCACCCCACAGGAATCACCCTTGGAAACATGTCTCTTTCTTTCCATATACTGTGGAGAACATTTGGATTAACTATAGTCTAAGTGAATAAACATAGGTGTGATGACTACAAGCTTTAGTTTATCATAGTTTAAAGTATTTTTTTTCTCTTCATGCATTTTATAATTGCTTTTGGCACACTTTACTTTCCAAACCTATTTCCTATTATACTATTGGCAAATTCTTAAAATTATCTTTAAATATAATTAATTTTTTTTTTTTAACCTGGTAAATTATTTTCTTCAGTATGCAGACAATGACACTTTTCTTTTTGAATATTTTTTTTCATATTTTTAAATAACATGAAATACACAATTCAAAGTCTTTTTATAATAGTGTTGCAGATAATATAAATCTGAAAAAATACTGTGTTTAAAAAAGCAACAGCTATAACTTTATTTCACAAGTGCTTCAAAGTCTTGTCCATTACTGAAGCAGATTCTGACTTTGACTGAGATCATTATCTAACAAATAGGTCATTAATTGCTGTTGAAAATCAATTCACTGAAGTAATGGCTTAAAAGTATTGCTGAATGGTTTGTCATGAAGGATATATATGAGTGAAGATAAAATGCTTTAATTTCAGCTGCAGTTTATAAGTTGTGTCTGGGCTGCCAATCACATCTAACAGTCATGGCACTTCTTCCAGTGGTCGGAAATCCTGTCAGCATTTTCACAAGTGGAAAGTAATTGAATTAACTGCAAAATGCTAACATTATCCCTTTTCATGTGCACTGAAAAGAAAAAGAATTACACATCTTAGAAATACTGAAATGTTTTAAGACAGAAGCAATTAAGGGTCACAACAGCAGACTGACCTCCGCTAGGTTCTAAATTGCCTGACTCTCTCTGCTGCTTTATGTGAAGGAGCTAAAAATACAGGCATTAATTTGCAAAAGAGAAAAAGCAGCAGAGACCTTCCCTGTGTCTCAGGGAAGTCAAAAAGTTCTGTAATTGACTAGAGGAGGTCACATTATATGTGGTGTATATAAACACTATCATAATATTAAATATATTAAATATTACAGGCCAATATTAAAGTAAAATATATATATATATCCCAACAGGCCCATTGAAAGTCGTGTTAGTCATAATGAGATAAGAAAAGGCAGATGGAAAGATGCTAAATTTCCATAGGGACATTCAGCTGTTTTCTCAATGTGATTAAGAAGGTAGTTTTATATTTTTTGTCCTTTTGTAAAGGCACACATGATAATAATAAAACATTTTACATCAACAAGTCCGTACCCTCAGAGAACAACTGTTCAATAACTTGGTACATAGTTACAACTTTAAGACTATACCTGAAGGCATTTTGTTGTGCTTTCACTGAGAGTGAAACTAATGGCTGAACGAACATTAAGAACTTTTCCTTTTCTTTTTTCTTTTCTTTTCTTTTCTTTTCTTTTCTTTTCTTTTCTTTTCTTTTCTTTTCTTTTCTTTTCTTTTCTTTTCTTTTCTTTTCTTTTCTTTTCTTTTCTTTTCTTTTCTTTTCTTTTCTTTTCTTTTCTTTTCTTTTCTTTTCTTTTCTTTTCTTTTCTTTTCTTTTCTTTTCTTTTCTTTTCTTTTCTTTTCTTTTCTTTTCTTTTTTTCTTTTCTTTTCTTTTCTTTTCTTTTCTTTTCTTTTCTTTTCTTTTCTTTTCTTTTCTTTTCTTTTCTTTTCTTTTCTTTTCTTTTCTTTTCTTTTCTTTTCTTTTCTTTTCTTTTCTTTTCTTTTCTTTTCTTTTCTTTTCTTTTCTTTTCTTTTCTTTTCTTTTCTTTTCTTTTCTTTTCTTTTCTTTTCTTTTCTTTTCTTTTCTTTTCTTTTCTTTTGTCTTGTCTTTTTTTTTTCCATTTTCCAACCATTATTATACCATGTCCCTATCACTACAACAAAAACAGCAATGCGTAAAGCCATTGAAATAGCCAAACAAGATTTATGCAAGAGACAGTTTTGTTCCATTACTGGCTGAAATTATGAACTTGATTTATCCATTTGCAAAGCACTTCAGAATTCTTTGGGACAAAGTACAATTAAAAATATAACTACTCATTGCCATTGTAAAAACATAAAGAGGTATATACCATTGTATCCATATCTCACTATTTTTTGTAACATTTACAATAGATTAAAAATAAGTGAACTAAAATACCTTACACTTCTGTCTTCATCTAATATAAATCAAAGTTTTGTTCATAAATTTATAGGATAAAAACATTTTATTATTGAAATCAATAAAAGTTAGGACTTGTATTCACTTGGCTACAATTTTACCTGCAAGTGAAGGCCAAAAAGGATTGTTATGACTGTTTAGTCTGACCTTTACACTGGACATAATATTTAATTAAGTAATTTTTGCATCAAGCCTAATAACTTCTTGATGAGCTCAAGTACATGATTTAGAAAGACATTCAATTATAACAGCTCCATCACTTTAGCTAGAAAATTCTCCCAATAAATAATTATTCTTCTTATTAAAAAAAAAATATATCTACGTTATTTTCTATCCAGATCTGTCTTATTATACGTTTGTCCACTATATTGCTGGTGTCTAAAAAAGACAAATTAATGTTGACATTTTTGGAAGTGATTAATAAGAATGTAAAGTATATATTGCTTTTCCTTTCTTTCTTTTTCTTTCTTTCTCTTTCTTTCTTTCTTTCTTTCTTTCTTTCTTTCTTTCTTTCTTTCTTTCTTTCTTTCTTTCTTTCTTTCTTTCTTTCATCTTAACTTTACAAGACCATTCGGGCATGGTGATGGGCAAGACACCATTAGATATATTCCTAATTAACACAATTTAGTCACAGTTGAAGACATGAAAGCTCTCTGAAGCAAATACGATAAAAGCAGGCTAAAAGCAAATTACACAAGTGAGACAAAACAATTCTTAAGGTGTAAGACATATATATGTTAAAAATGTGAAAGAGGAAGATGAACCAGGATAGTTCTTTTCAAGAAAATTAAGAAAAAAGGAAAATCCAAAGTTTGGCAAGAAAAAAAGAACCATACAACATAAATGCAGTTTTGCTGCACTGACCAAATAGACTTTAGACATGGATGTTTGTAAGACATAAAGTGTAGGATAAATAGCAGAAATATTAACATGATTGATTACTGTCATTACTGTGATCCACTGTGTGCTAATTAATGTTATCCAAAGGAGAATTTGGATTAAAATTTTATATAACTTCCAAATCTCTATTTCAGACAATGAACCAAATGTCTAAGTCCCTTGAGAGATGGTACCATTCATAAAGACTGGCAAACATTTTGTTTATTCAAATTGCCAAATATGTTGAGTTTTTAAATTAGTGAGCAAAGAGTTTGATTCAGTCCGTTCAACTCAAGTCTAGTCTATAAATATCTGTCTGCTTGTGGAAAGAGCGAAAAGAGAGAAAACCAGATGCTGAGAAAAATGAAAAGAAAATTCATCCTATGTCTCACTGAAGTCAAGCCAAGTGTTCTTTGACAGCAAAACTGTGAAGTGACCTAAGTACACTCAGCATAGTCTAAAGAGATTTGATATTTCTAATCATAATCTCTTTTTCATCATAAATTGGGGGGGGGGGGGGGTAGATTTCCTTCACATGCTTCAGGACAATTTGTCCTTGTCACCTACTCTTATTTTTCTAAAAAATGAACTCCTTATAAAACTGTTACAGAGAGGAGAGATATGAAGGATTTGTTTGCAAGTTTATAATCAGCAGCATATGAACTCTGCAATGGGGATAAAGTTACACATACTAACCTCTTGCCTCACTCACCAAGATCTGAAGTTTGGCCCGTGATATAAAGTCTCAACATGAATGACCTTGCGTGCTATAATTAAAATTCCTTGAAACAAAGGTTTTCAAAAGATTCAATAGTTTGCAGCACTGGCATGTGTATCCCATGCTACTGGGACAGTGATTCATGCAAAATAACTACAGCTGATATTTGTCTGCAGGAAAACGTGGAGATGAGATGAAAAGATTTTGTCAAGATTTGCTAAGAAATAACTCCTGATGCCTTTTCTGTCATTAATGTCAGTGTGGGCAAGGTTCTTTCTTACACCAAAAAGAACAAAAAAATCATTTTTACACCTTGGGAGGGTGCAATTTATACCCCCTTACACTCTGGGTACAAATTGGTTTTACAGTAATATAAATGAAAACTGTAAACGTGACTATTTTATATTAGTAAATCATAATACAATACAACTTTAGAAACTGGTCCTAAATATTTGGGATTATATCTCTTCTAGTTTCAGGCAGGGTGGAAAAGCCTTCTTATCTGAAAATATTTTGTGTATTTATACCACAAACAGAAACATCTTTCTGTTTTCTTAAGAAAACTGACCGTTAAACTCACAAAACTTAGATTATGAAAACATATATTATCTTCCTTGTTTTCCTGAGAGAGGAATTTTCTCCCTTAAAAGAGTGTGGCCACTCAAACAACAAAGCTGGGTGAAACTTCAGTGTGGGGGAACAGAAATATGTTTTAATGGAAAACTTCCTGACAGGAATGTAAATTTCTTGCTATGAAGTTCTGATATTTAAAGATATGAAAAACATATATACTGGAAATAATGAGCCTAAAGAAATAATTGATTTCTATATGTAAGTAAGAATTTTCCACATTAACTCTTTTTGTTTTTTTTTAGTGATATAAATGACAAAAAATATATTTAAAAAAAACTTGATAGAAAAGGTAACTCCAATTGATAGAAAACGGAACTTGATCTCTGACTGCACTAATTAGTGAATGAAAAACTCTGAGAGATGTGCACAGGATTATAACCCTGAGGAAATACAGCATACTGCTAACACAGGACCAATTACTTCAAGACTTTTTATGAAAGATGTATATTTAAACAAGAATGAAACTTCATGAACCAAGGATGTGAAGCTATGTGCACTTGTGTGTATATATGTATACCTATGCATATACATATAAAGACACACATAAAAGAAGTGTGTATATACATACTCATATACATAGTGCATCAGTATTCATATAAGCACATAAACAGAAAAGCACACATTTATCTTTGTCTTAATGTATCATAAGGATATGAGATTACAAGAAAATTAAGCTGCCAACTATTTCACCTTTATCCAATGCCAAGTTACAGGGTTGGATTTTTGTTTGTTTGTTTGTTTTAAATGTATATGTTTGTTTTAAATGTTTTAAATGAGACAGCCCACTGTCTCATCTGGTGCTGGCAAAGTTCTCACTGAACTTAAAGAACCTGAAATTCTTCCTGAATGCTGGATTGTATCACAAGGACCCAATTCCTCCTATTTTACTAGAAACACTTGAACTAAAGCTTTAGGTGCTTTTATAAAGATTCTTCCAGATAATCACTGAAGCTTAAATGCCTGAAAGTCTGCTAGTCCCAGCCCTTGGCTGCACTTAGAAACCTTAGCAACAAGACACCTTAGCACCCTTAGCAAGACAGAGCTAAGTCTGTTAAACTTCTTTTCCCCCATATTGGTGTATAGGCAGCAAATCAGGTGCACAAAAAGAATAAGCTGTTTTTCAGATTATGGGAATAAAAATTGGAACAAATTGCAAAAGCTGTTCCATGTTTTGCTTCTTTTACCAGGGCAACTATCCAGTAAGGCAAAGTAAAGAGATAGGTTGTTGCTGGTATTTTGTAGGTGTATACTGTGACTCATATGAGCACCCTTATTAAGGACACTTGTTAAGCACAATTGCCTTCCTAAGGAGGAATGGGTAAATATTGTGCTGAAGCAATTTATCAGGAGCAACTGTGGGAGCAAATTGTATCTCCTATGTAGACATATTCAGAGAAATGTTAACATTTTAGCTCTATTAGAACATTTGAACATGAATGCATTTCAGCATACCCTGAAATATGGGGACAGTTGAAAGTTGCCACTAGAGTAGAATGAACCTGTAGGAAATATATATATATATATATATTCTTGCTCCTAAGAAACAACAAGTTGCACTTTCACTAAATGGATGTTCAAAACTGCGTTTCAATTTGCAGATATCCAACTGCAGGCTACAAATATTCTAGAGTAAAAAGTATGTGTACAGTTGTCGTTCTCACTGTGAGACTCATAATAAACACAATGGAAGAAATGAAGCCAAATCATAGAACGGTTTAGGTTGAAAGGGATCTTAAACAATCTCTAGTTCCAACCCCCCGGTCATGGACAGGGACATTTTCCACTAGATTAAGTTGCCCCAAATCCCATCCAACCTGGCTTTGAACACTTCTAGGGATGGGGCATTCACAGCTTTCTCTGGGCAACCTGTTCCAGTGCCTCACCAGCCTCAGAGTGAAAAAACTAATCTAAATCTACACTCTTTTGGTTTAAAGCCATTCTCCTTTGTTCTATCACTACATTTCCTGACGAAGAGTCCCTCCCCAGCTTTCCTGTAGGCCCCCTTTAGGTACTAGAAGGCCACTATAACGTCTCCCTGGAGCCCTCTCTTCTCCAGGCTGAGAAACCACAACTTTTTCAGCCCTTCTTCATAGGAGAGGTGGTCCAGCCCTTTTTGTGGCCCTCCTCTGGAGCTGCTGTAACAAGTTCATAACTTTCTTGTGCTGTGGGCCCCAGAGCTGAACACAGCACTCCATCATGATCTCAGATTAGCTGTTGACTTTATCAGAGTTATTGCAGATGCTCTTAATTGAATATAAAAGCACACAAACACACAAATATCATTAAGTCACTCTTTGCTAACCTATACTTCTAAACTCAAGTTTCAGCTTTCCTGTTGAGCTAAGCTGTGGCTTTGCATTCACTCCAAGTGGGAGGCTGAGTGTAACTCCTGGGTAGCCCAGGGAAACACAGTGACTCACAGACATAATTTTGAGTCATAATTCTTCTCTTGCTTCCTCCTTGCTCCCACAGTGTTTTACTTACAGTCTTTTCCAGAAATAAATTACTGTACCAGCTCCATGCCAGCTCAGCTACTTTGAACATCAAGTGGAGGCAGACCTGAGCCAAGGGAGTGCTAATTCCCTGTCTGCGACTTGTTCCCTGGGCTGGGCAGGTAGAGGAACCAGCCCAGGTCTCCAGGCATGCCTGCAGGACTGGGAAGCTTAGGAAGGAACACAGAGTGGTTGTGGGTTGTCCTGATTTTACCCTTTTGTCAGGGTAAAACAAGGGTTGTGGGTTGTCCCGGTTTTACCCTTTTGTCAGAATTATTTCTATTCTCAGTCTAACAATTCTCATCAAGGTCTGAGGTAGAGCACCCATAAGAAATTCTAGTTTGCATGTGAGTTTCAGTGATTCAAGAACTAAAAACATTACTGGTATGTAAATAAACATATATAACTAACTACTGGCAACAGGTCTCCCAGGGGCTTAAATTAGCTAATAGAGACCCAGACCAAATAAAAATTTAAAGTGTCCAGATATAGTTTTATTTAATGTATTTTTCTATTGTTTGTTTGTTTGTTTGCTTTTCCTCATTTGCCAGCAAAAGCACACTTCCTTTTCCACAATAGACCTGTGAAAGTTGAGAAGTTTTCATAGCAATTAAAAATGAACTTTTGAATCACCAAATCCCCAATCTGAATTAAGTTAGCAGATAAGTAGGATCTGCCTCTTCCAGACTCATACTTTTAACAGCAAATGCTCATTTTTAAGGCCTATGAGACTAGCCTACTAGAAATAATTAATACTACATTAACATTCTTGTTTATATCACATATTTCAAGTACACATTAAAATGACAACTCCTGCTCAGAATATAAAATAGGAATTGATATGAAAAGCAAGGCAGGGAAGCAGCAGTCTCAGAGAAAGCTAAATTGAGTGCTACAGCATGGATTATACATGCAGTTTTTGCTAGTTGTGTAATAAAATTCAGCAATGACAATAACAAGTAAAACAACAGTGGAAATTTAGTTTGAAATGTTCAAAGTTGGTATGTAGACATTGACTAATGATAGACTTCCACTTGTATCCTCTCTTTAATGACTCTGAAACACTTTTATAAAAGTGATAACTTCAGTGGGAGGAGAGGTAAAAGTCACCAATTCAATATTAAAAGTACCCACTGCAGATGTAAGATAAGAGGTTGGGTTGCCATTAGACAAGGAAAAAAAGTTGTGTTCAGGCCTCATCTATATAGACTGAAACTTCCACCTCCTAAATTAAATAGGAATGATATGTCAAAAGAGGAAAAGTGAGACCTGTTCTCTTATTTGAAAAATAGATGATTACCTTTAAAGATAAAAAGGTTTTTAGTCTTGTCTTGCAGACATATGAAACCATTAATTTGCTACCTGAGGACTGGGATTGAAATGTTGACCCTTTTTTTTTTTTTTTCTGTTTCCTGTCACAGTGCAAATTATTAGTTTGTTTCTGACTTTCAATAATATAATTGGTAGTATGCCAGTTGTCTTGAGTCTACTGAGATACATAACTTACACATGGAATGAGGGACTGTGCACTAATGTTGAGCATTGTCCTTCATTACAGAGAATGAGAATCCTGAATGAGAATCATAAATGAGACTCAGAATGAATCTTCCTGGAGACTTCTCTTTTTCAGGCTGAACATCCCCAGCTCTCACCTTTCTTCATAGGAGAGATGCTCCAGCCTCTGATCAACTTTGTGGCTCTCCTCTGGACCTGCTCTAACAGGTCCACATCTTTCTTGTGCTGGGGGCCCCAGACCTGGATGCAGCACTCCAGGTGAGATGTCACAAGGACAAAGTAGAGAAGGATAATCACTTCCCTGGCAAGGTCAGAATTATATTATTACATTCTGTCTAGTTGCTTTCCAAGATTATGTCCATTAAGATCATATTTTCCACAGTTCATCTCTCCACAACTGTAAATTCTTAATTACGCAAAGATGAAGAGAAGGTAAGATAAACACGCAAAGAAACAAAAAATCAGAAAATGTAATATATAACCTCCACCAAATAGTTTCTATACCCATTTGCAAGTAAAATTGTTGATGAAATAACTTGCAAAGAAAAGACTGTTTTTTTTTGTTTGTTTGTTTGTTTTATAACTCTTTGAGACTTAAAAAGCAAATTAAATCCGAAGACTTCAGCTGAATAGTTTTTAAATTACAGCTCTTGGAACAGGGCAGAGATACCATAAAATGTCTCTTTCCAGTATTTTTAATGTATTTCTTAAAGATTCTTTTGCTGGCAAAGTCTGCATACTTTGCAAATTGGAAATGGCCATGTTTCAATTAATTTATGTCCTCTACCAGAAAATACTTCTGTAATAAGAAACACACAATATTAACTAAGTATGCTTGAGACTTACTGGAGCTCAGAGAACTCCATGGGGTGAGGGTAGTGTTGGGGGAGAAATTGTTGGACTGCAAAAGTGATTTAGCTAGGAAGGGAAAAGGACTGGGATGCAAGATTCTCACGTTCTTGTCACCTGTCTCTATAAATTAGAGAAGTGACTAATACTCATTTTTCATCTGTGACACTAGTATGGGTAGCTTACTCTGACTGGCCTTTCACAGTTGCTATACACGAGCATGTTATCGTTTTGACCTCTGTCTTGAAGAGGCCATCAAAAAATTGAAGCATATGAACGTTATAGACACATGTTGATTTTCCAAACGAGTAAACCAGGCAGATTGCTGATTAAATGAGCACCATATATTTAATGAGTGTTGTACATCTTATAAAGTGTACTTTGTGATCTCCAAATAAAAACTGGAAGTCAAAATACAGGTAGTTGTGATATAGAAATTAATAGCTATAATAAAGAGGACTAATTTAAATCAATTCAATCTTTACTACTATTCAAATAATAAGGTCCACAATATAGTGCTATGAAATGTGAAATTTTAGTTTCAACCATAAACATCTGTCATTCTGACATTAAATTACTTTTCAAGTGTTTCTTTTGCTTCAATAAGTCTTCTTATGTATAATTTTAAACTTTCATTTTATTTGTTCCCTTCTTTTACTGACTTCTTTTCCATTCCAGCTATCTTTTAACCATACAGTCTAAATCCCGTCAGTTTTTTGTTGTTTTTTTTTTTTTTTTTTCAAATCTTTTACTCTCATTTTGCTTTTTACTAAACTGTATGTCTTTCAGAGTTGGTCAATGGAACTTGAGATATTTTCCAATTATTAGACAAGACTATTTTTCATGTTTCTAACTAAATATTGCATACCAAACAGTAATGAATGCAAAAGAAGAGCTGTAATCATAGTTGACTACTAAAGGTAATGCTTGCAAGAACAGGCACATTTTTCTGTAAGTGAGGAGATGAGAACTCTTTTATTGTAGCTGCTCCCAAAACAGAACTTTCTAGATCTAAGTAAGAAAACCAAAGATCTCCAAAAACAACTGGTGTTGGTAGCTTGAAGACAGCACCAAGTCTCAACTTTCTCAACCTGGGTGAATATGATCAGATGAATAGTTCTCTAATAATTTTTTATTTTAATGTTGAAGAAGGATAACTACTAAGTCCAAGGCCTTCCATGGATCCACTTGACTCCAGGGCTAAACTTAAATGGCTCTATTCAAGGATATAACTGGGAGAAAAAAAAAAAAAAAAAGGAAAATGTTCACAAACATTGCTTCACTGCTATTAACAACCCATGAATCTCATTAATGTGATGCAAAGAATGCCCGATGTGAAACCAAATTCTCAGGTGTCAGGTGAAGTTTAGGCCTAAGGTAAGATGAAGATTGAATTATCTAGGAAAATATACACATATTTCCATTTTCATAACTCATGATATCATGAGCATGTTAAAAGATCAAGAGAAAAATAAGTGCATAGTTGGTAGACAGACCGTCTTCTCACTTCTGGAGAAGGTTTTTCTTCCTTTTGTGTTTGTTTGTATTCAGGTACATATCTCCTTTGATTTACAAAACATCACATAATTACAAAGGGAACTGAAGGGTAAACTGCAATAATACAGTTATCAAATCAATACAGAGATTCATGCTAAAAGCCTAAGGCCTTTTTTTTCTTTCTAGTGTTTCTAGTGTCAGTGGCAATCTATGATTCAGTTGAAAACAGTGAAATAAAATTAAAACATGAAAATCTTGTTTCCAAAATTGGTTTTATATCACAGAATCACAGAATCACTGAATGTTAGAGATTGGAAGGGACCTTGAAAGATCATCTAGTCTAATATCCCTGGGAGAAAAAGAAAAAAATAAAACAAGAATATGACAACTTCCCTTGGAATGGTTATGATAATTATCCATGTTCAAATTGAGAGAGTAACCTGCTAGCTTTTCTTCCATATCTTTCTAACTTCTACAGAAATTAAACTCAGTTCAGTTAAATAATAAAAATACTGTAAGGCTTTGACCACCCCAAAATAATACCATGATTAGGGGGTTCTACGAACTTATTAACTGATTCTACAATTAGATTGTGCTTCTTGGTAACAAGAATATTAAGAGTCAGCTTGTTGCTGTCTGAATACGGGCACCCCATGTTTGTTCTTACTCAGAAAAGTTAACTTTACAGATAAGATTATGAAGGTAAAGAGAAAACAAAACGTATCTTGTTTAAAATGAAAGGCTCAGAAGTTGATGTTGATGATCTCAAGTGTAGCTCATAAATACAAGAAATCATGCAAGTGATTGTGTATGGTCTTCAGTGCTGTGCAATTATAAATTAATTGGCTAGATTTTGATCCCTATTATGTCTACATACATCATATATTAACACTTATGTTTTTGCAGTACTGTACACTGCAATGACTTTTTTTTTAGCACAATTATACCAATATAAATTATGAGAGAATAATATTTTTTTATTTATATATATATATAAACTAAATTAAATGCTCAGAAAAATAACAATTTTACAGTTAGGTTTTACTAGATTACAAGGTTATAAAAATGGGCATCCCCTATGGATATTGCCAGAATAGAAATAGATTGCTCTAACAGTTTTCCAGCAAGAAGAACCGTCAGTATATAAATAAACCCTTTGTCCCCTTGAAAGACTCCATCATCACAGAGGGAATAAAAAACTGTTTCAGAATGCTTCAAGACAATTAATGCTATATGACAAAGATTTGGAGGGAATGCCTTCCAAATTATGGAAACAAAGGTGAATTAAAGTAATCCCCAGTAAACAATATCAGATTGTATTTATAACTATAAATAACAAGTTGTCTAATTTGTTTCAGAACTTTTTGCACCTATGTATCTGACTTGGTGAAAGATGAGTAAAGGCAAAAGAAATGAAATAGTACTGAGCGTCTGAACTGAAGAAAAATATATTATCATGATCTGTATGAAAGTATCAGCAATTGAGCTTGAAGGATTGTCTTTAAAACCTTGTTAGAGACAAAAGTTAGGCCAAATACTGTAGATTCATAAAGTAAGATTAGAAAATATATTCAACCACCTGCTTAAAGCAATGCGAGCAAGACCAGGTTGCTCAAAGACTGGTCCAACTGGATTTTGAATCCAGATTCCACTGCCTTTCTGGACCTCTCTTCCAAGTGTCTGAGTACACTTACAGTTTTGTGATTTTTATTTTTCCCCTACTAGCTAGTCAGAATTTTCTTATTGCAGTTTGTGCCCATTGCTTCTTGAACTCATAGCACTATGAACATCTGAGAAGAATCTTTTTCCATTTTCTCTGAATCCTCCCATGACATAGCTGAAGCCAGCAATAAAATGAACTCTGCTCTTCTCATCACAACTTCTCAGCATGTGCTCCAGCCACCAACCCTCTTATTGGTCCTCCTCCACTGAGACGTCCAAAACTGTTTAATACTCCAGATATTTTCAGAAAAAAAGCCAAACAGTGGTCCCTGGGAACAGGAGAATCTTGCTAAATATTTGTGCGAATGTCATCTTAATCTCGCATCCCTCATAGATAAATGTAATAATAATATTTTAGAAGTTAATAACTGAAGACATATAGATGTGCTTTATGATATAGACGATCTATTGTAGTTCAACTCATCTTAGAAAAGCATTTGCTTGTGTTTTAAATTTAAATTTATGAATATACAAGTCTTACGAGGAGCAGCTGAGGGAGCTGGGATTGTTCAGCCTGCAGAAGAGGAGGCTCAGGGGTGACCTTATTGCACTCTACAGGTACCTTAAAGAAGGCTGTAGCGAGGTGGGGGTTGGTCTATTCTCCCATGTGCCTGGTGACAGGAAGAGGGAGAATGGGGGCTAAAGTTGCACCAGGGGAGGTTTAGGTTGGATATTAGGAAGAACTTCTTTATGGAAAGGGTTGTTAGGCATTGGAATAGGCTGCCCAGGGAAGTGGTTGATTCACCATCCCTGGAGGTCTTTAAAAGATGTTTAGATGTAGAGCTTAGTGATATGGTTTAGTGTAGGACTTGTTAGTGTTAGGTCAGAGGTTGGACTAGATGATCTTGGAGGTCTCTTCCAACCTAGATGATTCTGTGATTCTGTGAATATTTGATACAAAACTGATATATAATTTAAAATATAAAGCATTTTATGGAGAATGATAAATATAAGTTCTACTAGATTTTATTACTGCCAGATATAAGCGTAGTCATTTTTATAGCTGTCTTTTGATAATTTATATTTTTCCTACAATAATTATTTTGATACTTTTCTTCAAAAAGATAATGAATTAAATATATTGATAAACTGCTACATGTGTAGTAAAAAGATACAATCGTACTTAAAATAATAAAAAATTCACATTGTTTACTTAAACTGATAACTAATATTGATAACTGCACTTGAATTCCGCTGTTCTCTTCGAAGACAAGTAAGTGTATTTCAAAGATTTTTTTTTTTCTTTTCAAATCTCAAATGATTCTATTTATCATTTGAGAAATACACGGGAATTTTTAGAAATTATTCATTAGGAGAATTACTGGGAGGATTAATTAATGGTAGGATTTTCAATGGGATTTAAGTGGATTATATAAGGACTTGGTCACTGAAATCCCGCAGCCTTCACTGGAAATGTCAGCTAACAAGAATATTACAGTAAAAAGCCACACATACACAGTCACTGAGTTATGGTTATATTATACTTAGTTATGAAGTACTCCAGCCAAAGAAGAATCTGATAATCTGAACAGAAACTTCTACAAAAATGCAAGTCACCAAGAAGAGTGGTCTAGTGCTTAACTAGAAATATAATGGCTAAGTTAAAGGAAAGTAAAGTTTATATCTGTGTTGGATTTGCCTGAAAAGAAACATGCTGTTTCAGTTTCTTTGTGGAAAATATATTGGATTTTTCTTGAAGCAAAAAAAATCCATGAAAAATTCCACTTCTCAGGTACTTCCACCAAAAAAAATCATTTCCACATATAATTGTAAAATCAGCGTATGTTGAATTTACTTTTTATGAAGCCATAAATCAGAAGGGGTAACTCTGATAACACGTTTATCAGAAGTGTAAATATAAGGAGTGTAATCTATTGTTAAAATTCAGTGTTATTTCAGACATGGCATGATAGCATTAGTCTGTATCTTAAACATTATACCTGCAGTTTTGAACATAAATAAAATTTGACTTTAATTCAGAACAAAATTAGAAATGGTGCTAGGAATGTTATAGCATAGGTGGGAGGGTGGGTCCCAGAATGTTCTTCAGTTGTTATGTCAAATACCAAGTCACACTAATGCTTTTATTGACTGAATGTATACAGAGTCCCTAGATGTACCCAAACTATTAAAGTGATAGATGTTTATCTGAATTTAAAACTAATTCCTCATTATTCAATACTTCTGTCTTGGTATAATTAAGTATACTTACATATGTTTCTAAAGAAAATAAATCCTTGAAGTCTCTCTTTTCAAAGAAGGAACGCTACTGCAACTATGTTTCTCTTTGCTCTCTTTTTCTAAGGGCTTATTGCTTTTAATACAAGCAATGTGATATGATTTTAGTTGTTGGTGTCAAAAGTTTTCCATTTCCAGTGCTTTCTAAAACAGTGAAATCCATTAAAGTCAGAGAAAACATTATGCTATACGTAACAGAGTATCCTTTTCAACCAGAATTATTTTTTCCCTGAGGATGGAAAAAATATACTGTGGTTAAACAGGATAAAACTTCCTACCTTTTTTTTTTTCTTTCTTTTTAAATTCAGGCATGCAGTAGCAACTAAAATGATACATTTCACATGTTTGCTCAAAGTCCAATGAAAAAAAAACTTGTGCATTAGTTGAAAACTGAGCATTAATGATGAAAGGGTAACAGAAGATCCTTTATAAATTAGGAGTCTATTGACAATGAAATTATACTAAGCCTGTACATGCCTATGCATTCAACAGAGCTAGACTGAATTACAGAATCACAGAATCACAGAATTGTCTAGGTTGGAAGAGACCTCCAAGATCATCTAGTCCAACCTCTGTCCTAACACTAACAAGTCCTCCACTAAACCATATCACTAAAGGCTACATCTAAATGTCTTTTAAAGACCTCCAGGGATGGCGACTCAACCACCTCCCTGGGCAGTCCATTCCAATGCCTAACAACCCTTTCCGTAAAGAAGTTCTTCCTAACATCCAACCTAAACCTCCCCTGGCGCAACTTTAGCCCATTCCCTCTCGTCCTGTCACCAGGCACGTGGGAGAATAGACCAACCCCCACCTCGCTACAGCCTCCTTTAAGGTACCTATAGAGAGCAATGAGGTCTCCCCTGAGCCTCCTCTTCTGCAGGCTAAACAACCCCAGCTCCCTCAGCCGTTCCTCGTAAGACTTGTTCTCCAGACCCCTCACCAGCTTTGTTGCCCTTCTCTGGACTCTCTCGAGCACCTCCATGTCCTTCTTGTAGCGAGGGACCCAAAACTGAACACAGTACTCGAGGTGCGGCCTCACCAGAGCCGAGTACAGGGGGACAATCACTTCCCTAGACCTGCTGGCCACACTGCTTCTTATACAAGCTAGGATGCTGTTGGCCTTCTTGGCCACCTGAGCACACTGCTGACTCATATTCAGCTGCCTATCAACCAGTATTCCCAGGTCCTTCTCAGCCAGGCAGCTTTCCAACCACACATCTCCCAACCTGTAGCGCTGCTTGGGGTTGTTGCGCCCCAGATGCAGGACCCAGCACTTGGCCTTGTTGAACTTCATACAGTTGGCCTCAGCCCATTGGTCCAGCCTATCCAGATCCTCCTGCAGAGCCCTCCTACCCTCGAGCAGATCGATACAAGCACCTAACTTGGTGTCATCTGCAAACTTACTGAGGGTGCACTCAATCCCCTCATCCAGGTCATCGATAAAGATATTAAAGAGGACCGGCCCCAGCACTGAGCCCTGGGGGACTCCACTAGTGACCGGCCTCCAACTGGATTTGGCTCCATTCACCACAACTCTTTGGGCCCGGCCATCCAGCCAGTTTTTAACCCAACAAAGCGTATGCCAGTCCAAGCCACGAGCAGCCAGTTTCTTGAGGAGAATGTTGTGGGAAACGGTGTCAAAAGCCTTACTGAAGTCAAGATAGATCACATCCACAGCCTTCCCCTCATCCACCAAGCGCGTCACTTGGTCATAGAAGGAGATCAGGTTCGTCAAGCAGGACCTACCTTTCATAAACCCATGCTGACTGGGCCTGATCGACTGGTTGCCCTGCAAGTGCCGCGTGATGACCCTCAAGATAATCTGCTCCATGAGCTTCCCTGGCACTGAGGTCAAACTAACAGGCCTATAGTTCCCCGGGTCTACCCTCCGACCCTTCTTGTAGATGGGCATCACGTTTGCTAGCCACCAGTCGACTGGGACCTCCCCTGATAGCCAGGACTGCCAATAAATGATGGAAAGCGGCTTGGCCAGCTCCTCTGCCAGTTCGCTCAGTACCCTCGGGTGGATCCCATCCGGCCCCATCGACTTGCGTACATCCAAGTGTTGTAGCAGGTCGCCAACCATTTCCTCATGGATAGCGAGGGCCACATCCTGTTCCCCATCCCCTTCCACCAACTCAGGGTACCAGGTATCCAGAGAACAACCAGTCTTGCCGCTAAAGACTGAGGCAAAGAAGGCATTGAGCACCTCAGCCTTTTCCTCATCTTTTTTAACTAAGTTTCCCCCCGCATCCAGTAAAGGATGGAGATTCTCCTTAGTCCTCCTTTTTGTGTTGATGTATTTGTAAAAACGTTTTTTGTTATCTTTAACGGCAGTAGCCAGATTGAGCTCCAGATGAGCTTTGGCCTTTCTAATTTTGTCCCTGCACAGCCTCGCAACATCCTTTAAGTCCTCCTGAGTAGCCCGCCCTCTTTTCCAAAGATTATAAACCCTCCTTTTTCTCCTAAGCTCGAGCCACAACTCTCTGCTCAGCCAGGCCAGTCTAGTTCCGCGTCGGCTTGTCTTTGGGCACTGGGGACAGACCGCTCCTGAGCCATTAAGATTTCCTTCTTGAAGAGTGCCCAGACTTCCTGGACTCCTTTGCCCTTCAGAACCTCCTCCCAAGGGACTCTGCCGACCAGTGTCTTGACCAGCTCAAAGTCAGCCCTCCGGAAGTCCAAGACAGCAGTTTTACTGGTCCCCTTCCTGACTTCGCCAAGAATAGAGAACTGAACCATTTCGTGGTCACTCTGCCCGAGACAGCTCTCGACCACCACATCTCCCACCAGTCCGTCACTGTTTGTGAACAGAAGGTCTAGCGGGGCACCTCCCCTGGTAGGCTCTCTAACCAGCTGCGTCAGGAAGCTATATTCCACGCTCTCCAGAAACCTCTTAGACTGCTTTCTCTGGGCTGTGTTATGCTTCCAGGATATGTCTGGGAAGTTGAAGTCCCCCACGAGAACAAGTGCTGACAATTTCACGGCTTCTGCCAGCTGCCTGTAGAACTCCTCATCCGTCTCCTCATCCTGGTTCGGCGGTCTATAACAGACCCCGACCAGGATGCTAGCCTTGTTGGCCTTCCCTCTGATCCTAACCCATAGGGACTCAACCTTATCATTCCCAGCCTCAAGTTCCTCAACATCAAAACACTCTCTAATATAGAGAGCCACACCACCACCCCTTCTGTGCTGCCTGTCCCTTCTGAAGAGCCTATAGCCAGACATTGGAGCACTCCAGTCATGGGAGTGGTCCCACCACGTTTCCGCGATGGCAACCAAGTCATAGCCTTCCCGCTGCACAATGGCTTCCAGCTCCTCTTGTTTGTTACCCATGCTGCGTGCATTAGTGTAGATGCACTTCAGCTGGGCCATTGCCTTCTTCCCCGGCTTTGCCATTGTTCCCCCTGGTACAGCTCCAACAAGCCTAATTTCAGCTCCATCCCCCTTCTTTCCTAGTTTAAAGCCCTCTCAACGAGCCCTGCCAGCTCCCGGGCTAGGATCCATTTTCCCCTTAGAGATAGGGACCCGTCTGCGGTCACCAGGCTGGGTGCCGAGTAAAGCGCCCCATGGTCAAAAAAAACAAAATTTCTGTGTTGGCACCAGCCTCTGAGCCACGTGTTAATCAGGTGGGCTTTCTGTGTCCTCTCGGTACCACTCCCTGCCACTGCAGGGATAGACAAAAACACCACCTATACTCCCGCTCCATCCACTAACCGTGCCAGTCCCCTAAAGTCCCGTTTGATAGCCTTCAGGCTTCTCTCTTCAATATCATCACTGCCAGCCTGGACTATCAAAAAAGGGTAGTAGTCAGAGGGGTGAACCAGGTTGGGAAGCTTCCTGGCAACATCCCTGACCCTGGCCCCAGGGAGGCAGCAGACTTCCCTACGGGTAGGGTCAGGCTCGACAAATAGGGCCCTCCGTTCCCCTGAGGAGGGAGTCGCCTACTACAATCACCCTTCTGTCTTTCTTGGTGGAGGCAGTCTTGAGGTGTGGAGTCAGCTTCCTCGCCCTAGGCATCCTCCTGGGTAGACTTTCTATCTTGTCCTCACCCACCGGTCTCTCAAGCTCCAGGGCCTCAAATCTGTTACGTAAGGGCACCTGGGAAGGTGGGGCCGGTAGGGGGGGCATTGCCTGCAAGGTCGAGCAGGGACCTGTCTCCATCCCTCCTCAACTCCTAGGTCGCCTCCCTCTGCCCGACAGCGACAGGGCAGGGGGTCCATCCCCATCTGGGGTGTCTCACCCTGGTACCTCTCCTTCAGGCCCTGCAGGGAGTCACTCCACCAGTCTATCTCCCGCTCACACTCCCTAATAGCCCTCAACCTCTCCACCTCCTCTTTGAGTTCTGCCACCAGGCGGACCAGGTCATCCGCCTGCTCGCACCTCACACACACGGTGCCTCTGCCTCCCTCAGATGGCAGCAACAGGCTCAGGCAGTCCCTGCACCCAGAGACCTGAACTGCCGCATTGTTGAGCAGGCGGTCAGTCTGGGTGGTTACAGACTGTCTAGAAAGAGCGCTCTGCCTGGTGAAGACCATCACAGCCTAGCTAGTGGTCGACAGCCGTTAAAGGTTTTGTTCCTATGGGTGGGGGGGAAGCTCTGCCCTCTCTGCCCTTCCTGCTCACCCTGCCTGCGCGAACTGCCTGCACAAACTGCCGCGCCCCGCCCTTCTGACGCACCACGCCCTGTTTGCCCGCCCTGTTCGCCGCATTCCTGGTCGCTCGCGCTCCCTAGGGGCTGCTTTTGAATGGCCGAGGGGGGGGCACTGCTGGCTCCGCCTACGCCTCGTCAGCCTCCCTGATGGGGGCTGCCGGGTCCTTAATTATGTCAATTAAGAAATGACCCGGAAGTTTGAAGTAAATAAAAGGACATTATAACAATTTATTCTGACCCTGTACACAGTACAGGCTGTACTATTTCAACAGTTAGAAAAATATTATTTCTTATATCAGACAGATTCTCACAGCAAATATATTATAGGTAATCCAAGATAAATATTTTTATTTAGACATAAATGTTTTTTTAGAATACTTTAGTATTATTTTATCAATATATGCTACACAATAATAAGACACCAAAGACAGAATATTCTCATACCAGCTAACAAACAGTATAAAGCTGAATAGACATATAACATTTCAACATGTATCAGTGAAATCAGCTTTCAACATATATCTAGACATAGACAGACATGTAAAATTGCACATCAGTATCCATTGAGACAACTTGAAAACCCAGGTTATGAAGCTTTTATATTTCATGCTTTTAATTTGGCTCCAGAAGCTGTGAAAACAATCTTCCATGTAGATAGTAATACTCAGGTGATTTCCTAGTTGATGCTTAGAATTTCCATCTAAACTGGGAGATGGTTGAATTTATAACCATCTCTTTTCTCTGTTTATTTCTTTAATTATTTACTTTAATACATGTTTGTGCAATACTTAACACAATGGAGAGTTTATCTGTACTTATGTTACTCAAGTTATTACTAAACTCTGTTGGATGCATGAGAGAAGCCAAAGATTTCAAGGATGTGCCAGCCACAACACAGCACTTGTCAGCCAGTTTGATGATTGCCTCAGTACAAGACAGTTCAGAAATGTCCAACAAATGCCATCCTTTAGGAGAGGTTGTCTCTGGTGAAACACAAGGTCCCAGAGTAAGGACCTTCGCTAGCTCTTGTAAACCCTTGTTCCAACCCATCTAGTTAATCCAGAGTTGCAGTACTCTATGCTCACTACTCTATTTTGCAGCTTTTTCACTGGACATATACTTCGATGGAGTAAACTAAAAAAGAATGTATTAATTAACACATGTTGGAGGACTTGTTTTATTGCAGACCTTCTCATTTATGCCTGTTTTGTAGTTAAAGAGTGATTAGAATTTTCTCTAGGAATTGAATTTGAATTGAAATAATGTGTCTGGGACCATCTCTGAGGGTTTTTACCCCAACAGGTCTGGTAAAAGTTTTATCTTCGCCAGGATGATGGGCATTTTCAATAGGAACTGTGTTCACTTTGATAAAGAAAAATATCTATTATAGTCTAATTAAGTTGAAAATTATTTCAATAACTTCTTTTTAAAAAAAAACACTGTAATATTTTGTTTACATCTGGGAAATGGCCTTCCAGTTAATAATCATCCATCATTAAACATCCGGGCTGGTCCAGCACATCTCCGCAAATCTAGGAAACTATAGGTATACTGAACTTGCACTGCTGTAGAATAGTGAAATCAATACTGAAGTGAAGACACTGCAGGCAGGGATGCTACATCAAATGACATTGAAAGGCAATGCAAATTTCAGTGGAACTGTAATTTGAATGCAATTTAAATTGTGCTGAGAGGAAATGGAAGATAGTCTGATTATATTAAAATATAATTCTGGGAAATCCCGGTCCATGACACAAACAGAAAAAGTATAAGCAGAAAATTATGCACATGCAGCATAAAAAGGAAAAAAAATATTTCTGGATTACTTGGCATCTCAAGTTGGAAAACTTTATTCTTGTAGAGAAAAGTATGCTGTTACTGAAATATTTTCTTCATGAATAGATGTGTAGTCACTCCTAGAAAAAAAGGTGTTTGAAGTATGATGATTGAAATGCCAGGTGTATGCTAGGCTCATTTTACATTAGAGCATTTATTAAAGAGCAAAAGGATCATTATTGTCATCATCAGTTCTGATTCATACTATACTGCTACAAAATTTATATTAACTTATCACACAGAAGTTGTGAGACTGTGTACCAACACTAAAAAAAAAAAAAAAAATAGTTTCACTCAGACGCATTATGTTTCTCTTGAGTAGAAAGGTTATAGAAACAAACAGGTGTGGACAAGATTTGCTCAGGGCTTATTATTGCACTCTTGCCCAAATATCTTTATATAATCAATCATTTCAAGATGTACAGGTTGAGACAAGATATATTCTTAGTGGAAAAACTGCTGCTGCAAACCAGGTTGTGCAATGTCCTAAGCAAACCCTTCCAATGCTGACACTGACTTTCTGCTTTGGAGTCCCCCCTTTTATATGTCTGAATTGGAAAATGCAGGCATTACAATTCCTTCTGGTAAAATAGAGTTCAGTTAGTTAATGGAATACAATGAGTAGGAGAAAAGTGAACAGCCTTTTTTAACTGTGAACATCATGTTCTCTCAGCATAAGTGCAGCTACTTATCGCTGCAGGTGAATAACTGCTTCCTGCTGGTGAAAGACATATGTTATTTCAATATATAGGGTGAAAAAATATTACTCCTTGAGATGTGGACAGGCATGGCTTTTTGATCTGTAAGAAAGATAAACTGTCTAACTGATCCACAGTGAAGCAGAAAACTCTATCCTTGACTTAATTAATAGTCCAGGAAACTGGCTATACTCCATGGATCTATTCCCTGGTAAGCTGAAACACCAGGGATCTCTGCTTCTCAGTTACATGTAGTGAGCAGCAATTGTTACACTCTGTGCAAGATTTCAGTGTCCCAGAGACTATTCGGAAGTGAAGGTTTGAAGAGAAAATTGAAAACATGAGATTTGTTGCTTAAGTTGCAGACTAGTCTGCAGCATCTTTCGGAAGTCTGAATTTACTCATCGAAGAAAGACAAAGCGGCTGACGGGTCTTCCTGCCAAGGTGAACTTCAAAGGTTGCTCAGCTAAGATATGTTAAACTTCATATTATAACAATCCATCTATTTTCCGGACAGTCCCACGTGATTAAAGAAGCTGGCTTTAGAACTTCAAGTGATAATATAATGACAATGAAGTTTTCATTAAACACCAGGACCTGTTATTGAAGAATTGCATTAAGCTATACAAGGATTACAAGTGGTCATTTTACTTCTCCTAATATAGTCATAAAATCAATAGTTTATAATGATATTTACTGAAAAGAACAAAAAGGCAACTGTCATCCTTTATAAGTAACAAAATAATACATTTCAAAACATGATATTCAATAAGGATAACAAAGTTTTTTGTTTGTTTGTTTTTAATCAATTAAGAAATCCAAAACACTACAGGAAGTGAATACTAAATGATAAGATATTCAAATCAGGACCTCTGCAGTAGATAGACTTTGGCTGAAACATTCACATAATTTGAAAAATGAGAATAGATTTTAAGATGTTTATTTATATTTTCATGATTGTTACATTAAAAAAAAAAAGCAGTACTAACTTACAGTAAAATGTATGTTTTCTTCTCAGCTAGAGTATAGCTTTTGCAAGATTATTTATAAAGAAAATGGTGAGATCTGTTTCATGATTAGATTCGTGGTTATTTTCCATACATATTTCTGGAATATTTATTGGTAAGGAGAAAAAATATATATACAGACACACACACATACACATAATCTACATTGCATCTACCTACAACAGATTTATTTATTTGTTTTTAGATATTGTTGTTATTTGAAATAATAGTAGACAAATAATATCTCAAGTAAAGAGAAACGGTTTCTCTTCAAATGGGAGGCAGTAAAATAAAAGCTTTTTTGAAAAATTATATTCATTGTGCCAAGTGAGAACTTATCACTTAAAGTTGTGTCACATCCTATCAGAGCATAATGTAATGTACTGCAACACAGTTCTTCAGTTCAAATTTGTTTTTAATGTGGTTATTGAGATGACCAACTGTAGATGAGGAAAGACGACCTTGGTTTCCACTCCAGAAGTTCCAAATAGCCACTTTGCCCTAGAATTGCCCTCAAAATGTATTCCCAAATGCAAAACTATCAATGTATGATATTCAGTTATTGGCCTGATTTAAGCTGGGATAAATATATAAAGGAAATCATATCTGAAGGATATTTTTTTTTGTAATTCTGTGTCTTCCTTTAGTATATTGTCACACTTCCATTTCTGATCCTAGTTATAACTACAAGGGTAAGAACTAAGTATGAAGGAAATAGCAGAGATATATAGCTAAATTATCTAAATATTTAATATCCCACAAAATTGCTGTTCTTTGTTTTGATTTTTATGTCAACAAAGGTAATTATTTTGGAGGGTTTTATTGTAGGAATCCTTTCTAATGAGTAGTTTTAAAATAAGTCAACCACTTTTTAAGTTGCAGTTTTAGTGTTATAGTTAAGATTTTCCTGGAATGTAGGTAAGGAAAATGAAAGGTTCTAGTATCTAACAGTTGAAACACCTAGAAGAAGCAAACAGCTTTCAGACAAGATTTTTTTCCACAGGTCTTACATGTGTTACATTTCCACCTCAAATGTAGGATTGTGATGCTGCAGAATGACAACATCTTAATTAGATTATTTTTCTGTGGAGAATGACCCACTTATCACAGATGAGAAAGTTTAGAAAGACCACCATTTCTTCAGTAGATATGCATCTCTAACTCTGCAACTTGGGACACTGTTTAAAAATACAACTAACATAGGTAAAAATTATCTATGTGACTGATACTGATCTTTCAGTTTGGATGAAACTGTTCAGTCACTGTCCTTTTACTTTCTGCCATGATGACCAAGACCGTAAAAAGAATGAGATCACTGTAGCATTTCATATCAAGAGATGAATAATATATCCATCAGGATTTGGGTCATAGCATGAGGGTGATGGAATTGTGTATAGGCACAAAGCCTGAGGAAATAATTTTAAGAAACCATGCTTGAGGAAATGTTCAACAGTTGCACAGCCTTACCCAGTCCCAACACATCTTAATCTGTACCATCCTGAACTCAAGTTTACTGGATTTTAACAGGGTGCAGAGGACTACTTTCTTCCTTTCTTTTTCTCTTGCTTCCCACCCCCCCCCCCCCCCCCCCCCCCAACCCCCCCCGCTGAAATTGCTCCAGAGGATGTTCACAAACTATTTATTTTCAAGAAAATTCAATCATAGTCCTAACTTCACATAACTGTATGGAAAGCTCATATGTAGAAGACTGCAGAACCAAATACAGCCAGAAACAGGGTGTAGATTCACAAAAACACAGAAAAAAAATACCAGAAACAGGGTGTAGATTCACAAAAACACAGAAAAAACTTAGCCATATGATTTTATGAATCAGAAGGGAATACTCTCCCTGAAAAGGGTTGGTAACCACAAGAGCCTAAACTTAGCTTTACTTCCCAGACAGTTCAGATTCATCAAAGTGTTTCTAATACTTCAAGGAGATTCAGTTAACTATGAACAGAAAGAGAGAAGTAATATTTGAAAGAATGACACATCTTCACTGCACTGTTAATTTGAGCTTTTAGTCAGTTCTCATTCATAAATGAAACTTTAGGCTACGTTTAGAAGAACTTCAAAGTGAAAAGGCTGGCTTGGGCAGTGGTATGTGAGCTAGTTCTGTCCTCATTTTGCAGCGAAGGTACAGTGAAAACACAAGACAATTAAGCTTCCAAAAATACAAGTTCCCCCCAAATCTGGAAATGATCAGAAGGGACACAGCCAACTGAAGCACTAAAAAGTCAGAAGACGTCCCAAACACATTTTCAGAGGTTACACTGAACTTGAGCCTCAGCATGCAATATATATATCAAATCTTGTTCAAATGACCTTAATAGATACAAAAAAAAAAAAAAAAAAAAAAAGCCACGGATGCAACATATATGTAGGCAGGTCTTGTTTTTTCTCTCCCCCTTTCCCTATAATGTAAGTTTTTGAGAACTAGCTGGTCATGCCGATGAGCTGAAAGACAGGTTAATCTTGAAATTACATATAATACAATGCAATATTCATCAGATATTTACTGCATTTACTATGATCTGATTTTTACAACTCAGAACAAATCCCACATATTCTTATATCATCATTCATCATTGTAAAATCTTTATCCAAAGGAATGTCTGCTTTTAACACAGAGACAGATACAAAAAGGCATTCAATTAAGAAATGATTGGCTTGGGAAAAGAAAAACATGCCACTTATTCAGTAGTCATGAATGATCTATTGTTCTGTTTGACCATGTGACTCTCACTCTAGATTTTCCAAGAACAGAAGAAAGTTTTCATCTGCTGTAAAACTCATAATAACCTTAAAAATACATCAAAATTACAGTTGATTGATTTAGACATATAAATTTTACCCAGGAATTTACTGCAAATTGAGAGTTACATTTGTCATAAATCACAAGTTTAACAATTTTAACTGATTATTCAGTAGGTGTTTGTACATGTCTCAGAGTTAGCACACAACGTACTGCTACCAGAATTCTTTGGGATTTTTTCAGGTTTTAGTGGAAGTTTAAAAGATCAAATGAAAAAAAAAAAACACAGATGATTGCTGATATAATTTGGCAGCTTTGTGAGCCAAAAGAAATAAAATTCCATTATCAACAGACATGTTCTTTTCTCAGATTGAAAATTTTAAATAACTGAAAAATTTGTCAGCAAATTTGTAGAAGATTCTCCTTATCTAACTGGGTTAATAGCATGAAAACTACTAGCCGTATGAAATGCACGCTAGATACAATTATTGATTGCTTCTGCAGTTGACCGACAATTTGATGTCTTTGCTCTCATTGACACTGACAAATCATAACAATTAAAGTAATGAAAGTTTGGAAAAGGATATGCAGGTTATCCCACCCAACTAAAACTAACCCTACAAGTGCTTGATGTAGGAGGATGAAAAAACATAATTTCTTATTTCCACTATTTCTATTATTTAGTTACATAAATAATTTTCCAAAACAATCAAGATCTATGTAGGAACAATTTAACAATCTTCTGTATTCTCTACAGGAAAATAAAAGATTTAATAGTGTGAAGGATGATAAGGCCTTCTAATATTACAGTCTTTTGTCCATCAAACTACTAGGGATGCTGCTGCCATACCAATTCAATGTTGGGATTCAGTCACTACATTTACAACATCTGATATATTCCAATTAAAAACAAACAGACAACAACAACAAAAAACTAAATTTTGTAAATCTGTTCATCTCTTTAAAAAAGACCCTAAGTGGAAGGTGACAGTTTCCAGAAGATTAGAGCATATGAAGTTAACATAAAATAACTCAATGAAATAATTGATTTCTTTCACACTAACTTGGACTAACAAGTGAAAGTAAAATCTCTATCTCTTGAGATTAAAATTTAGCAGTTAGTTTCTGTATTCTCAAATTCATATTTGAATATGACAATAAAGATGGTTCACTCAAGAAAATCAGTCAGGACAGATAATCATCTGATTGTAAAAACTTCCTTTTCTTTCGCAGCACCCAAAAATTGAACAAGAAACTCAAGCAACGAAAGAATGAAACATAGCTATAATCTACAAATTAAAGTCTGTAAATAATAAATAAAATTGTTGAAACAAAGTAAATGCATTGTAAAGCATATGAAGTACATTTGTTTCTTAAACTGATGTTTGTGGAGAAGTAGATATGGTACTTAATACTTCCACTGATGAGAATATTAATATTAATATATTCTGATATATTAAACAGAATGTATTAATATTAAGACTGGGGTCTTGGATGGAACAACGAGGCCACACAAAAGAATACCATTATATTAGAAAATGTCTTGAACATCTCTTTTGTAAACTGATTATGGCATAATAAAGAAAAAGTTTAAAGAAGTTATATTTTGCATTTTAAATGATTCCTTCTTGAAAATGGCTTATTTTGGAGCATATCAAAGGAAATGCTAGTCAAAAAAATGAAAAAGTAGTTATAATTGCAAAATTAAGAAATAATGACCACATTAGAATTAGAGGAAATATATATATTTATATATTTAAAGAGAGAGACAGAGAGAGAAAAATTAAACTTATGATATGAAACTTCAGAAGAGATTCAAAAACAAAATAAAAACATACACAAAAAATATAAAGGATGAAAATAATTTAAAAGTTAAATTAAATCCTTATATTACTAGCTGGAAGTTACATAAACACATGATACCAGTCATACATATTCATGGACCTTGGAGAGTCAAGGAAATGAATTAAAAACAAACCACAAAGCAAATTTGCAGGAGTCTTAGATGGTTTTTTTTTGATTCAAGCAGAAACCATTTACAAAAAGAATCGGCCTACTGAGGCCAACAGAAGGGAACCAGCTATGATGTGAACTGATGATTATTTAATTCATGATGAAGTTATGATGAGATGACAAGTTAACATGGATCAGCTGATTTGTGATAACTGGAAGCTTGTCTCCACTCTGCCTGAGAATCGAAATAATGTGACTTTGGTCCCAAATTACAATGATTCCATGAACTTAGAATCATGAATTTACATTTGCTGAAGGCCGGAAATGTGCACTCAGTTCTCCAGCTACCACATGACTCATTAAGCTGTTACATGCTGAGTGTGTTCCTGAGTTCTGTGTTCATGATTTGCAAAGCTATGATGAAATCTGAAGAATGATTAGTCAAACAGAAAACTAGATAAACAGTCTCCAGAAGGGCATGTGTGTAACGTGGGCTGCCTTGTAATTGAGCAACAGAACATAATTTCCTTACATTTGTTCTCCATCACAACAGTTTAAGCCAATACATGTTTAAGACAAACTTGTTTCAGCTAATAATTATAAGACTATATCCTAGAGAAAAAGTAGGACTTAAACACACTGATAATGTTATTATTGAAAATGGTTATTATTACTTAATGACTTTCATTTAAAAAAAAAAAAAAAAAAAACTTTGCCAGAATTGGGCATTCTTAGAGTAGGGGATCAGACTTTCCAGAAAAATTTGTGATATTTCAAGAAATAAATGTAAGGCTATTTTGATTTAATACCCATTTTTTAACACCTCTGTGTTTTATGATTCCAAGAATATTTTGCAGCTCTGAACATTATATCATAATTCTAATATTCTTGAAAATATTTGAATTTCAGGACCTATGACTTCAAAGAAAAATACTAAAGTTCAGTTTATTAGTATATGAAGGAAGTCTCAGCATTACTCAAATGATTTGTATGGAATTTTAAGATTAAATGCTTAACTGAACACAAAAATAAGTGTTCTTTTGGAGACCAGTACTGAAAGACAACACATCATATTCTCCTTAAAAGTATTACTAATATTTTCAGGAATTTTAAGGCAACAAGTTTTCTTTAACATTCAATAAGCTATCTGCAAAATTGAAGTTAATTAACAATATCTAGATGAACATAACAGAAGAAAACATTACAGCAGACCAAGGAAAAAACGGGTCCATCAACACACTAGAATTTTTTGATGCATTTAAAACACAACCAATAAAATGTATAGGTTAATTTATCTGACTTAATATCTCAAAATGCTTTAAATAAAGGGCTGGTTTACTAAGTACTCTGGAGGTTACATATAAATACTACTGCTTGTCAGTACAACATATAACAATCTATTAATAGTTTATTATTCAGAGCTGAGGTTGACACCATCTAAGACAATACAAAGTAACAAAAAATATTTTTATTACTACTTAATGAGAATATGTTCAAATACTATAGATTTTGCTTTTAATTTTGCTTGTCTACACACTTGCCGGATGTTAGCCTGATAAGACTTTGATCATGTTTTGCTCTCTTTTACCATTTATATTACAAAATCTTTTCATAAAATCTAGTTGATCCTGATGTTTTGGATTAGATTTAGATTAGACAGAACATTATGTCACTAAGCTAGTTATCTGTTCTTCTATAAAATTCCCAGTCTTTTTTTTTATTATTTATTTTATTTATTTATTTATTTATTTTTCTAGTAAGGACTCTTCCATCTTCTACAGCCATATAGAATTTTTGTGTTCTTTTCTTCTAGATTTTCTTCAACATTAAATTGGTCTAGTCTGTCTTCTTCATTCCTTAGCTTCTTGCTTTGATACTCTCTATGTAGGAAACATGTGTATCTACAAACTCATGTGGGAATAAGATAATGCCCAAATTCCAGAGGGAGGGGTTTGGACCCACCTGAAAGTAGGGAATGTAATGGAAAATCACTTCCAAATATTGATTTATTGTACTGTTCCTGATTAGTGGTAAAAGACAAAAAATTAAGAACCAAACCCCACATATTTATTGCTTTTAATCTATTTAACCCTTAATAAAGAAGGGTCAGTGCCTTTAATTCACGTAATTCATGTAATAAGAAAATATCTTCAGCCTAAATTGGGCTTGCTGAGCAGCTGGACTACCTAGGAATAGCTACCTGCAGTACAGAAGACTGAAATTTTCATAGGAACTATGGTAAAAGATAATTGCATTGATACTGAATTGACATTTGACTTTGCCACAGAAGTACAATTTAGAAGGACTAATGGAGAGGATGATGTTCTGTAATAGTAAAGATAGTTTGATTCCCTTGTGATGAATAAATAAAAATAAAAATCTAATTTCCTAAGAAAAAGAGGCTTTCTTGATCACACTACCCATTGGTGACACAGTCTGTGGTCAGTTTTTTCCCTGTGACTCCTGTGATCCCTCTGAGAAATTCCATATTTCTTGGGAAAATGGAGGGGAGTAAGTTCAGTTTATAAACGTTAAGTTCCTCCAAGTTCCTCCAAGTTTCATGAAAATCAGCAGTCAAGAAGAAGTGGAAACATTCCATTAGCTCCTTAACCAAAAGGGAGAACTAAGTTATTGTCCAATTATTCCAATTATTAGGTAATTGGTCAAATAGGGTATGTAAACTTGGTCAATAAGCACAAGCAGAAACAATTTACTTACATTTTGTCCACCTAGGGAATCAAAATAGTAGTTAATGAACATAAAGAGTTCCAGGAATGCTGGTGAAGGTTACTTGAGGGGGAGATTGTTACTACCTTTAGTAACTGGTCTACCACTAGATGTGCTGCAGTAAGAAAATATTAGGAATGTGGAAAGATGAGTATGACTGTGGAAGCATTAAGTGATTTGTTAGGTGGAGACACTAGAAAAACTAATGATAAAGGGAAGAAAATTGCAGACTGTTTCAGTATGGTAAAGAACAGAGAAAATCAGTAACTGCTTAGGTTAGGAACTGTTCAGTCCAAAACAAGTCTTTGTCAATCGACACTGAGGCCAGTCTGAAAGCTTTCCAATCCAATTATGCAAGCCCAGCTCTCGGGATCCACCTCCACCCTTTATTGCTCTCAGATGCATTTTTGAATGTCTGTAAACAATCCTGCAGTGACTTAATAGTATCAACATTATTGTGAAAATAATGAAAGCATTATTTGAAAGCAAACTGCAGAAAGCAGTGTGAAAGCAACTGCAGAACTCCAAAATGCTGACAGAAATGTGTTATTACCCTGTGCTACTGTTATGCAGTTACAACAATAAGTATGGGACTCAGGTGAATGTTGTAATAGCTAAGCTCTGCCAATGTCTGCCGAGAGTAGACCTTGCAGACTGAAGGGTCAAACACTTATAAAGCAAAACCACTGAGACAGAGTTTGTACAGAAATCCACAGCTGTAAAAACTTACTATCACATTGCAAACAGTTGGACATAGAAATCAAACCACTCCAAACAGAGTTGTAGCAGGACTATCAGTCCAGGAATACTAGTCACATGGTGTATGCCTAATTCAGGAAAACTTTGAGGCACATTCTCCTCGTGGAATAAAAATCTATGTTGTGTTAAGTTACAGATTGCCAATTAAAATATAAAACATACTAAGACATGATAACACTCAGCTATTCCCCATGGGTCCTGCAATACTCCCAGCCAATAGTATCAGATAGCAGGACCTCTGTTACCTTTCAATGATATTGAGACTGAGTGTTTCTATGCTTCTATCGAATTCACAGCACACTTCAGGAGTTGTTTCCCAAGAATAAATAAACATCAGTGATTATTATTTTCAAATCTCCATGTTATGACCTTTGTTGTTGCTGTTGTTTTACTTTTAAATTGTGTACAAGGTTCTTCTTAAGAGCCCAGAGAGCTAATTTTACAGCTCAAGAGTTTTAGTGCAGATTAAAGCAGTAAATGTGAAAACTCACACAGACACACACAAATCCATTAACCTGATGTTATGAAATAATTTGATTCATTTTCTAACAAAGTAAGGAGTTTTTCTGTGTCAAAAAGAAAAAAAAAAAGATCACATGTAGTACTTGTAACATCTAATTCACAATTCTAAATTACAAGTACCCACACTTATTATGGTGCTCCATAAAATCCACAAAGATGCATTTTCTGAAAATACCGCTTTCCATATAACAAAAGAGCACAGCAAATTGTAAGTCTTAAGCCTTTTCATAAGTGTGTTTTTTTTTTTTTTTTAACCAAACAGCAAAATAGAAAGTGAAATTATAGACATAAATCAAAATCATCAAAGTTTCATGTTGCTTTGTAATGCCTGGGGTACAGGCAAAACAGAACTTTTGACATGATTGGTTTCAATCAATCACACTACAGGGATGGCCACAGAGAATCTGGAACTTAGACTTTGATCTTGCAAACAAACACCAAGTTAACTTTTAGTCAATGGAGGCATTTGTATGATTAAATGTACACACATGATCAAGTATTTATAGGATCAAAGTTGTAGAATATGGTTTATAAGGGCAGTTTGTGTGTCACAGAAATAACTTAAGCAGCTTTTATATAACCACTGTTTATTACTGCTTCTTGGCTAGAAAGTAGCTGAGCTCTGGCAAGCAGCTGTGAGGGGTTCATTTTGATATGAAGTGCACAAGTTTAGCTTAAGCTGCTCTGAAATCTGCTTAACCTAAGCCAGGATATTGTGCACTGAAACAGATGCAGAACACCTTTGAGCCAGTACTATGGTCCAGAGATAGCTGTGTCCAGCAGCTTCAGTAGCTGCTTAAATTGCTCAAGTCATTGCTCAAGTGACTACACCTTTGTCTTCATGTTCCAGGTCATTATTAGATTAAAGACAGAGTACTTAGTAATAATATCTTAATTTATACTTTGTCAAGACAATTGTACTGCATGTAAACTCTGCAGTAAGTCACTCAGTTAAAGGGTTTTATCCTTGGAAGTGTAACATACTATATCTATCATCAAACATTCATCCCAAATCCATCTCACCTGCTTTTATCTGAGTGTTAAGTCAGGCCTCTGGTTCAAGCTGACTATTATTCTCCTTCTGTACTCAGGGAAGTCATAAGTACATGTCCAGGACAAGTGCAACAACAAAATGAATCACTTCTTTCAGAAAATAAGTTCAGGAACAAGGAAATACCCTGTCAACTCTTTAGTCATAGAAATTGTGGGAGGTTTGCCATTGTCTTTAGTAACAGTGAAATAAGCTCTCTATTCTATTTCTGTAGTAAAAGTTTCCTATATTTAGTGGTTGAATTTAGGCACAAAGTACTGCTTTCAAAGCTGTTGTTGGAGAACCACTCTTGACTGTTTATTTTAACTTCTAAATGTTAAACATTTTATCTGAAAGAATTCAAGTATTTTAGAAATGAAGTAACACATTATATTATTTGAATGTTGCCCCACAGAAACATGCAGTCACTCAATAAGGAATACTATGGCATCAATACACAACATGGGACTGTTTACAGCGTGTTCCTGAACTACAAGAAATGCTCAACCTGTGAATATTTTAACACCTCTTCAATAGTGTATTTAGAAACAACTGCTATCCCAGATGCTTGTGCAACCTGAAAATATGCAGAAGGATGTGGCCTTGCCTAAGATAAGCAGAGAAGAGAAAATAATGACTCACTTAATGTAAACACAGGCATATAAAGACAAAGCATTTTTGCAGCAATAATTTAACAGGATCTCTAAGACAGCTTACATATTCCTGGGCTCCAAGACAACACATATTTTCAAGCTCAATATCAAATGATATTATCATATCATTCTTAATCAACTGAGATGAAATATTTAATACATAAAGGAATGGTTGTATTTTCCTTTACTCTTGTCTTTTACTACACATCCACAGGAAAGCACTTTGCCTGATCATAAATAAAGGGTTGCAGGAGCTCATGGAATTAACCAAGACATGCTAACCTTTAGCTTTCTGGATGAAAAATGACCTTCAGTGATGACCCCAGTGAATAGTGCTATCTAGAATAATTCCCTTGCATCAAACAACCTGCTATTTTACTATTATTAAGTTTTAGTAACACTGCTGGGAGAAACTATCTGTTAAAAAAAGAAACAAGGTACTGACCCTAAGGTATTTGGGGACTATTGTTTTCTGCAATCAGTTTAAAGCACTTTTCATTCATTTTGTACAATTTTCTTTCACCAGTGTCAGGAAGATCAGAATAAGAAAAGACCCTGTGATGTTTATTACACATCAGCAAATAAAAGATATATTTACAGCTGCATTCACTATTTTACTAGGCCTATTAAACAAAAGTGTTGTAAGGAAAAGCCTATAAGGCAAACTTAGCAACAGTAAAAAGCCCATTGTTTGAATTCCTACAGAAGCTTCAATTGCTTCACAGTATGAAGTCAGGAATCCTTTAGATAAAAATAAACACAGAATAGATACATTAAGAAGAGTGACATCTTCTTTCACTGAATGTCTGCCTTCCAACTACAGGTTGCTTGGTTTAAAAAAATATTTTGCAAATAATTTACCAAAAAAAGGCCATCATCATGCTGGAGGGATCCAGTCAAGAATCTTTTAAATTTGTAAGTAAATATATTTGGAGGATTTTAAAGAAATAGAAACAAAAGATAGAATTTGCATGCTGAACAGAAAGAATGAGTTTCCTAAAACCTGAAAATCTTCAGTACTGATGAAGTAGAAATATTAACAACATGTTTACACAAAGATCATAAACATTATTTTACTCTTAGCTGCCGCTGCCAAATCACAGTCTAAAGAGGACTATATACTGCCTGTCTTTAAATTCTTATAAATAATGAACATCTTCTGCTCAGGCCCAAGGAATACAAGAAGTGATTTTATTTCTGGTTAACAGGCTTTGTTTGATTGGATTTATTTATTTTTCCCCAAGAATGAAGTTTCTGACCTTTTATTTCTTCTTTATTTTGGATAGTTAATATTTATAGGGATACTTACAACTACGTTTTAAGTGGCCATGCAAAGCACTAAATTTTCATTTCTATCATACAACCTTCCTTCACAGACTGGAAGGATATCCTTTGTGCCTAGGTTTGATACAAAAGCTCATTTCAAGCAAATTAAATTAAGAAGAGTAATACGGTTTTAGAAACTAAATGTTGCATGTCTATGACAAATTAGTCTTTGCCATTAGACTGTTCCAGGGTTTCCTTTGTGCTGACTTTTTAATCTACAAAAGCATTGAAAAATCCAATTTTGATTCATTTCCTTGATACTGGAGATGTTAGTGCTAGAAGTCAACCAGTGACAGGCACTTGAGTTACACTCGCTATGACACCGAGTTTCTCCATGGAAGACAGCAGGGCAGAGAGTATTGCTCTTTCCTAGTATATTTCATTGATTTTGTACTAAACTGTGAATTTATAAGATAGAGAGTGGCACTTGCACTGAGCAAATGAAGTTTCCATCTGAAACTTACATTTCATTCAAGGACAAGTCTTAGGTCATTTCTTATAACTGGAAGAACCTCATTGACTGTAATAAGAGTTGAGCAGACTGATTGACAGAAGAGGTAATAAAGCATACCACATTCTATACTGAGACAGTGTAACAAGACATGACAAAAACAACTACCAATTATCTGCTTTTACCTGAGTCTAATAAAAAGTAATTTAAAGATGAGATTCAACTTACTCCATCAATTTTTTTTTTTTCATTATATGAGTGATCCACGTTTTGCAGCTGTTGGCTACACACACAGTCTGTGTGTCATGCCAAGGCCAGGATGTTTGGCAGGCATCACTCTGTTGACATCTTTGTGGTTATGGACCTCCTGTACATACTTGCACAGAAACTGTAAATGGAACCTTTGACATACCATTGTATTCCAGAGCTCCTGCAAATTACAGGTGAAATAAGAATGAGAGCAGACTAGTAGAGAAACAAAGATGCATTACTAAGATGATATATTCACCTAGAGCAGCATAGCTAAACAGTGTATCCAGATGCCTGATTGTAATGTGTTGCAGTTTACAAATCCTCTGAAAATGTCTAGCTTCAAGAAACATCATGGACAAACCCTGAGAAAAAACAGATGAACCATTCCTTGTATTTCTAATGTTGTTGACAAAAATCTAAAACTACTTTTACTTAGTTGATTTTTGTAAGCATGGAAATCATCACAAGGTAAGACTAGAAGCTGAATACATAATGATACAGTCCTGCTTTATACTGTTTTGAAAACAAAAGTTTTTAGACCACTCTGAAAGTCTGCCAAAGGTTTGCAGCCTGGGCAAAAACATATTGATTTATAGTTTCATCAAAACTAACAGAAGATGCTTAAAAGAAACACAGTTATATCAACATTACACTGAATTGGTTAACACAGTGAACTACCTCTTCCAAAATCAGATTTTGTAGCTTCGAGGAAGATCAGAAAAAACAAGATGAAGGGAAAAATGAGTTTGTCAGTTTGTATGAGATGACAGAAAAGAGGAAACAATAGGTTAGTAACATTTGTTTTTGAAACCATGCTCTGAGAGAATTAATGTTTTTATTTGCTTTAATGTATGTGTAAACTCAGTTTCTCAACCTGAATCTTGGAGTTCACAGTTTCCACTAATGTAAAGATGGAATTTATTTTAAAAACTACTCAAATATTGTTTCTTCAAACCTTTGACATTCTTTCTTCACAGGAGTTTGGAATTAAAACTAAACTACAGAATTATTATTTTTTTTTATAATACAATCTTTTAACTCTTTTCTTCATTTAGCATTTTGTTTCATGTTCAGTCATGAATCCTTAATGGATTATTTAAATAACAAACATTAACTATCCAACAGAAAGCATTTCAAATAGTATGCTCAAGTTAAGTGGGTTTTATCTGTAAAACAGATTTTTATCTTTCTTGCTGTAGGCTATGAATTTCTTTAAGAGATTTTTTTTTCCTTCTAATTAATGCTGACTGCATGTTATAACTTCCTCATAGTTGCCTAGCTTCACGAAGAAGACCAGGACAGCAGTTTTAATAATATTTAGTATTCCCATTGCACAGTTTTAGAATATTTATTGACCCAAAGTTTCTCAAAAGACCTGAAACAGATGCTCAATGCTCACCCTTGCACAGCATACTGTAAATCATACAAACATCATTAATCCTGCGTTCATTTAAGTAAAATGTAATTATTATTTTATTTATTTATTTATTTATTTATTATTAAATAATGATGAGTATAATATATGATGAAGAGTTAAAAATAGCAGATGGTGTTATCACTTTGAAAGCAAGGAGGTAGCTGTGTGGAAGCAGCAGTACGCAGGATATTTTGGTTTTGCACCTTCAGATGGCACTTAGTCCTTTAAAATAAAACCAGGAAAGTGATTGATGTTACGCAGCAAACAGTCTGCTTCTTGCATCCACAGCAGTACTGCTTATCACTTTCGAGTTCTGCTACAGTAATACTTACAGAAGACTTTGTCAAGAAACTGCTGTTATGAAAGGAACTGGGATGAATTCTCTGCCAAAAAAATTCCAGTCTTGGTGAACAAGTCCATCTAGGATTACTTGGAAGCACTCCCGATCTAGCTGCCAGTCACCTCTTGTGAATTGGATAAATAATAAACCTAAAGCTTGGGTAAAGAATCAGTTGTATGACCAGTGGGAGAAGGACTACTAAAGCTCTCTTCTCTACCCCACCAGTGGCTCTGAGATATCTGTATATCTTTCCCAAAGACATTCCTGTACTGACATTGAGTTCTATGTGGCCTTGAGAGTTTGGGTTAAAAGAGACTTTTTGTCACATGCTTTTTTCTAAACACTTGTAATATCAGCCCTTATACCCAAACACATTCTGTAGATCTGGAGCCATACTACAGGCCTTTAGTACCTCAACCCTCAGAATTACACTTTTCTTCAATTTACTATAAGAAACAAACAAAAAGGTATCTATCTGTTACATATGTATACACATATTTTATAAATACATCTATATGTGCATGCGCATAATATAACTTCTATCTACTTTATTTTGTACAGACTTCTCCAGACTATATGCAAACATAGATCACAAACCAAATCCTTATTTTGGTACAGTTTCAGGGTGATTTATATCTAGTATGAATCTTCCTTGCATTTGAACTTTTCTTGGTAGGAGAACTAATTTTTAACAATCATTCAAAACCAAACTTCTATTGCAATGAAAGCTGTTGAAATAGAAAACATTTTCATGCATGAAATTGAATCAGTCATGATTCAGTTAGGATTATGTGGTTAGTCATTAATTAGCCATGATTTATGTGGCCAGGTGATTACTAATTGAAAATTCTATATGTGCATTAAGTATATTTACCTACTTCAGAATTCACAAATGACTGTCTAAAAATTCACTACATTTTTATTATTGACTGTAGTCATTAGTCCCTCCATAACTTTTGCTGTCATCTAACTAGACATCTGACACAGTAAGATATTATGAAGATACCTAGTTATATGACTAGAATAATGACTAGCAAGACATTGCTACAATAATTGCAAAACCATTCTCTGAAATCAAATTTGTTTTTGTGAGTAAATTTTGGATTAGAGAAACTAAATTATAGTCAATAAAATTTGCAGAAATATCCTAATATACTTTAAGTAAAATTAATTATAAATTACAATTACCAAGAAAATTAAAGTAGGCATGATGAAAGTCTTTCTCCTGCAAATGGCAATGAAATATTTTTTCTACTGTAGCAGACCTCAGCATTCCTCAAAGATGATTAGCCAGACCTAACAGACAAAAATTCTTATGTATTGTCTTACATTACACATTCTGTGTATTAAAATATGTATATGAACACGAGAGCATCAGTTTTCTTCCACGACATTTCAGCTCTCCCTTCCTCCATCATATGCTGCTATTGTTTGAAATATTTATGTTTGGAGAATAAATTGCTTAAATCCAGATTCTTTCTTTCTAAATTGATTCTGAACCTTCTTCCTGCTGCAGCTTTGGTCCACTACAGCATGTAGCAAGCACTGCTCACAGCAAGCAAGAGGGAGATTTTTGGACTGGAAATGCTACTTTACCATACTTTTTCCAGGCAAGAATAGTGTCCGGAGTATAGCTATACAACCTGAGATCAGGCAATGTCAAAATGCCTCAAGTTATTCAAGAGCAATGTAAATGGGTAAAAAAGAAAACAGATCCCTCAAGATCTGCAAATCTCTGTGCAGAACCCACTATACCAGATCCCATCGCTGCAACAAAATTGTGCAGACTGCCACAGGGGCTCAACATCTCAACATCTCACTTTCATATTATGTTACCTTTGCTCTTTAACATATCCACAAGCCAGAAAAAAAGAAAAAAAAAAGAAAAAAAAAAAAAAACACTTAGAAATGCACTGAAAACCATGTGTAAGGCTTGAATTATACAATTACATCCTTCATAGGCTCTTCAGGCCTACATGCTTCTAATGTAGTTCTACTAGGCTTATATAAATATATCCCTCCTACCCTTTGGAAACCTAATCCATTTCAATCTGTAATGTAAATAGTTTCTTTTTAACATGCAGTGTGTGCTGATTTCACCTTAATTATATATATCCCATTGCGAGAACTCAAACTGTGGGATACTGGGAAAGAATTTAACCAGCAGCCAATAAAAAATAGGGGCTGAAGCTTGGCCTCCATTAACACCTCATTAGGCAGAGCCTGTACTGTACTTAAAATGAGCTAATGATTTTTAAATGTAGTTGTCAACCTACAACTTCATAATGTAGAAACTTTATTTCTCTGTAATATTGAGTGAGCAATAACACATTTTTATCTGTACAAATCAACATGAAGCTAATGGAGTACATTATTACCCCAAGCAAGGTCTTCACTGGTCGTTATGAAACACCAGTCTTCAGTGTGACCATACTGCTAATATCACAAATGATATTAATTGCAGTATAAATTTTCTAGTGAACAAAGGCTGCTGATTTGAGGAAAACACCAAGTCCTGGACTTGTATATAGTTCAACTTTCTAAGAATGAAGTTAAAACCATAAAATGACTATTAGGTGGTTATAGGATTTGTTCAACCCCCATGTAAAAGAATGGCAAAATTCTCAGGTTTGAGTTTAATGTGAATAAAGAGCATTCTCTATGATACTAAAAAGCACCATTAGAGTTTACATTAACATGACAGGCTGAACAGTAGTTCAAGAATGCAGGACTTTGATTAACTCCCACTGAAGCTGAGTAAATGGCCATAGAGTCAAACAAGGGTTGCACAATATATCCCTTAATTAGCAAGGGGATTGTGGTATTCCTATCCATCAGGTGACCCCTCTGAACAAGGGTTAGGATCTGATCTAGTTGCAGTGGATTTGAAGGCATGTGTGTACTGCAGGTGAAGATTGGTTTATTGAGGGCAAAAAGTTCTCAGTCACTGTCAGTTCATTGCACTTTCACTGAACATCATTTTTTAAAGCAATAAATAAATTAATAAATAAATAGAAAGGAAATTTCTGAATTTATAAAAAAATCTAAATGTTTGCATTTCTAATTTATGGAAGACTTGGCTTTTTTTTTTTAAGTAACAAGATTTTTAAGTGGACTAGTTGCAAAAACTCCCCCCTTAAAAAAATCTCATATTCATAAACCTCTTCATACTCACCACAGAAGCTTTTAACTTATCAGTCAGCACTAGCTTAGCTTTCTGGAATCCCAATTAACTGTCAACATCCACAGTTACAAAGGGAGGCAATGAACAGGCATGTTTGCTTTCATGTTTCAGGGTCTTTGCAGTGAAAAATATAACTGAATTTATGTATATTCCACCCTGAAAATTTACACATATGGACTTCCCTTGTCTGTGTGAAAATGGCAGCTCATAGACAGGCTAGAGCAGTTTTGTGAAGAAGATGCATAACCACCACTTTGCAACTGCCCATGACTAGCTGGTACCCAAAGCAGCATCCCTCTGGAGTAAGTGCAATTAAGATGAGAGACCCTCCTGCTGTTCCTGTTTGATTAGTGAATACAGCAACATTTACTCATAGTCTTCATGCTTGGATGCTACATTCTTTTGGTTGGGAGAATTACAAGAGCCGTTTCCAGGGTGCAGGCAGGGATGCCATGTATAACCTTTGGCTTTGGATATGTAGTCAAGCACTCACTCACTGCAACACAGCTTGTAAAATCAGTCACATTTCATAAGTGTGAAAAATGTGGCAGGCTACTCTACAAGCTGAAATATAAGATGGTGATGTCTGTATTCATGGTAGAGAATTTGCTTGGGACAGATATTTCTGTGTCATTGGATCTGGGCAAACTGATATCAGATAGGGGAGGTTTGGCCCTCAGTGAGAAATGGATGTTTTAAAATCTCCTTGAAAATATCAGAGTTATGATGTGTTATGTCCAAATTACTGGCTCCCTGCAGAAAATGGAAGTAGTATGCAATGAAATGTACACTGATTCCAACCAGCGGAAAAACAATTACTCCTACAAGTTAGCACAGAAGCAGTTAATAGTTGCAGAACCATAGTCGGGAGCTTGCCAAAACTGGCAGCTAAGCCAGAGCCTTGGACCAACATAACAGTAGGTCTATTTGTCTCATTTACTCTGTTTTTCTCATCTCCTCGGCCCCTTTACAAGTAAACAAATATCAGTAATAACAATAGTCTTAGTAATCAACATGAATAGTCTTAATAAATCAACATTCAAATACACATTTTCAACAAAAAAGATGTGAGAGGATTATATAATCATAATTTATCACTCATTCCTACTATACTTTGAAACCATTGGTTAAAAAATAAGTGATTTATATATTAAAACAGATCATATCATTTATTTCATTGATAGCAATTAGTTGTTTACTTACAAGAGAGCTTTTCATGATGAGTCTATATTTCTTTAAAATATGTTTCACTGCCCTATAAAAGTGAAACCCATTTCTTAAAGCTTTCTAGCAAGACATTCAGACTGATTATCCTATTCAGCTTCTTTCTTTATAATTGGTAATTTAGCTTGCTATATAAAACACAATTAAACCTTGTTTCGACTAAAGCTGTCTACACGTGAGGCTGTAGCTGATGTTAGATTTTAAATCTTAGCCATACTTAAAATAGGTATTCCAATATATTTCACACTGATGTAGCTTAGTTATCGCTTTCATAAGCACAGAAATGTACTTGAGTAAATTAGCATGATCTCCTTCTCAGCAACGTCAGCAAAAAAGGCATTTTCTTTTCATCTTTTCCCAAAAGGTAATATCAAAAACATTACTGATTCACCAATAATCAATTTATCTTGTGCACTTGCATTTTTTCACCTTCACTGCAATAACTGCCTGTCATATATTTCTAAGTACATCATTTACAAATGTATATACTGTTATAGAGAACTGAAATTTCATGGTTATGCACAGGTATTTATAGATATATGCAGGATGACAACTGAATCATAAGGAAGAGTTTAAATCACATGCAATCCAATACAGACAGAACAAGGGGATACTTTGAAGGCACTAAGGAAGAAGGTTTTAGGCTTCAGGTAAACTGGAGAAAAAAAAAGAAAAAAGACGCTTATAAGTACTATACACACATATGTAAAATAACATTTTACTTTGGGTAACAGTTAAAGTGCAAGCAGACTTACATTGGCAGTTAGTCATTTTAATTATAGTGTGATGACACTTGCTAGTTTAGAAAATGAATCATATGGTTGCACAGGAATTCAGTCTTTTTGCCTTAGCTATATTTGTAGATAAATAGAATTCTAAAAGTGAAACAGACATTCAATTGCTTAAGGATTATTTGATGCACAAGAGTATATTTATTTAGCAATAATTTCAGGTTATCTTCTCCATGTTATTAGCAACCAGACATCCTTCTTAGAGCACAGAGGAAAAGCCAGAACGACAAGCAAATCTAATACATTTTCAGGTAGAAAAATACTTAAATAGCCTAAAATCAGTCATTGTAAGTGCCTCAAATCTTTCTGATTTCAGTAAACTCTATTACAGATACAATTTAGTACAGCATAATTTCAAGGATTTCTGAAGAGAAATATTTTGCTCTGTTAAATGACCACAGTTGAACCCTAGTGCAATACTTTCAGTGAAGTCAATGAACTTCCATTAACATAAAGTCTTTAAAAACCTGACACACTGACCTACCTTTATGTGACAGACGTAACCTTGGCTGCCTCGTATCTGTTGCATGACATCCCGTTGGTAACTCTAGTAACAAGCCACAGAATGCCAGTATTAAAATGTCCTGGGCAGATGCCATCCTGCCCAACATCGAATTCTTGCGCTCTTCACTTTATCGCCGCTGTTTTTTTTGGTTTTTTTTTGTTTTTTTTAAGGCTCCAAGTTCCACTTCTACTTTCCCAGTGCAGTTAGATATCTCTCTTTGGTCAGTTTATGGGGTATCTCTACCGGAAATTCAACGCTCATCAAAAAAGCACACAGCCTCAGCTAGCCGTTTGTCAAGCTGTGCAAATGTCATGTAAAAATATTCCCTCCCTGGGATAATTGTTTATAACGTGCGAGGACATTCCGAGGCGTTACTCTGCAGTGTTGTGTCTTGAGCTCTCTTTAGCAACTCTGCCTGTGGATTCAGGAAGAAGCTGTATTTTCAGTCCCTCCTGCAAGGCAATTCATTCAGAGAAGGAAGGGAAGAGGAAAAAAAAAAAAAAGAAGCAAGCACCCTCCTCCTTGGTGCTCTTCAGAACTCAGCCCCTTGCTCTGACTTGCCAAACAGCCAGTTTTAATTCACCTTTCACCTTTGCTAATTAAAAACAAGAAGTGCCATTCCCTCCTGGAGTTGCAGGATCCACCCAGCGGGGAAGCCAGGCTGTCAGGCTGCTGTATTTACTGAGAAAGTTCAGGGAGGGTTGCAGCGATGTACAGAACTAGCTGCTTCTAGGAAGCGTTTTAATCCACGTGCCGTGCACTGATTCCTCAGTTGCTTCATGGTTTCACGCTGTAAAGCGTCAGTAGAAGGGTCAGAATTCTTCCTGTCCCTCCCTTCTGAAAAGTCATTTCAGCTTTTGTTCCCAGCTCAGTTTTAGAGGAGGATTAACCCTCGAATTAACTATTTAAGTCCATTATCACTTAGAGTCATTAAGCAGCAAGCTAGTAAGTAGATCAGAACAAAAAGATAGAAGTTGTATATCCTTTTTGCTTTTTTTAAAAAAGGCGTGTTTTGAGATTATTTTTTTTTTCAAATGTAGTTTTGTTCAGTGGCTTCTCCACCTTAATTTTTAACCATCTGAGTCAGGAATCCTAGGTGATCTATACAAGTGAGTAAAATTACTTGTGGGACTGAAAGTCTGTAGGATTGGGCAGGACTGGGAAAAAAATATAAATAAAAAACAAAAAGCTGTGACAACATGATAATATCAAATTTACAAATATCAGGTAGCTACCTCTTACACTGAAACTAGCAAATACCAGAAAGCATAATCTCTTTTTCACATCATTTGTAATTAAACATCGTTAAAAGTCACATCATTAGAAATATACCTGTGGCAAAAACTAAGTTTTTGTAAATAAAGATTATAGATTCATCTCTGGAATATGTTAATGAAGGATTACAATGTTCTCTAGCATAGAATCATTTAGCATTTTGTGAGCTGTATTTTAATTATTAACAATTGCACTGCTTTAATGGGGGCATTAATGTCATGTTAGGTATTTATACTTCTCATTGTTTTATACAGAAAGAATCACAGAGAGAGAAAAAAGAAAACTAATATATGAATTTGAAAATAATGCACTCAAACAAATTCCATAGCCAACAAAAGATAATGAGGTCTGGAGAGAAAGATTTAATAAGAAATTTCTGTATGCCAGCAAACTGAAAACGATCCAGTACAATAAAATAGTGAAAATCTAATAATTGTAATGGCAGGATACATGGATGGGAGAAGACAGATCTGTTCAAGAAAAATGAAAGATACGAACTACTAAGATGGGAAAAAAAATAAAAATAAAAAATAAAAAAGTAACTTTGGGGAAAAGACAGAAGCAAATCAATGAGAGTGCCCAAGGACTCCTGGAGGCTGTATAATCAGAAGTGGGGAAGAGGTCATGTCTACCTGTTAGTTCTCCAACAGCAGGTCATGTACACATACTTGGGCTAGCTTTAAATCAGTTGGAAACTGTGCCACAGTTAAACAAGAGGAGCAAGAGCTGAGCAAGAGCTAAATCACACAGCTCTTTGCTCTATTTCTTGCACACATATCACAGGTTGTGCTAAATTGTATATTTATGTGCTGGCTGTAGAGCCAGCTGTCTGGCAGTAGCTCAGCATGCGTGCTTCAGACATTGTCTGTAGAGAAGACAATGCCTCTGCCTCCAAACACTGACCTCAGCACAAGCAAGTTTATCATCTATCTGATAGGGTTATTATCAGCACCTTTCTGTAGTGCTGTGGCATACCAATGTGCTGCATTTGACCATTAGAAGCTGCTGTAAACGAGCATGCTCTGGTGCCTGCTGAGGTCAGGGAAACCTCTCTGAAAATTGTATATATATCTTTGGATGTGATTCTGTTAGCTGTTGTAGAAATATTCTTTTTTTTTTTTTTTTCCCAAATAAAAATGGAATTAGAAGAATTCTAGAAGACTCATTCCTTTTAAAATGTAGTTCTGCAAAATTTAAACACTTCCAATTCTGAGGAGATGTTCAAATGACATTTTTGCTTTGAAGGATTGATTTGAAGGATCCTGATATGGAAAAATTAACACCCTTTCTAATTTAATGTATGTATTTTCAAACAGGCTACAAAAATCCAAATGCAAGCTCAAGCATGAAAACTGAAACCATATTTAGTGAGTAAACTGAAAATTAGTGTAACGCCCCATATCTCTCTAGAACTGCTATCCAAGCTGTGTTAGGGTGTTATTTATTCATATTCTCAGGATGCAGCTAATACAGTAGATGCTGAAGGAACCTGATTATATAAAGTTCAGATATCCTGAGGTGGTATGACAAAGTTAGTGCATCGAGTTCAAAATTATTTCCCTAGCTTTTGCTTTAAATTCTGGTTTCATTTTCTAGTTGGGGAACTTGAGGAAAGGGGAGGATGGAGCTGCTGGAAATCGTGGGCCTTATTTTGTACTTGGATAAGAGGAAGGGTGCAGCAGGTCTACTCAAACACGCTGTACATACAAATAAGGGCAATTCCCTGCTGATGAGAGCTTACATGCACTCACTTGCATTTCAAACCCCACACATCCCCAGCCATTACATAACTCCTTGGCTCCCTACAAACACAATGTGACTCAGGGCTAGAGCTCCGGCAGCATCAGAAATACCCAAACAAACTGATTTTCATATTTGTGCCCAAAGACAAAGCTTTTTTTTTTTTTTTTTTTTTGTCAGATCTCTGATTCTCGAGCAGGGTGGGCTGTGTGGGTTCCTCAGGTTCCTTCCTCTGCCCATGGAGGGAAGGGCAACAGAGCAAGGGTTCAGGAGCAAAAGCTGGAGCTGCTGCTGGATGTTGAAGCTTTAGCTGGCAGCAAGAGATGCTGGCATGGAAAAGCAGTGAATGGCTGCTGACCATGGGGAAAGATGACTGCACTGGAAAAAGACCCCACAAGAAAGAAGAGAAAGGGAAAAAAAATCATATATTAGTGTAAACAGGAAACTGTTCTGTTTCCTAGGAAAAATGAATGTTCTCACCAGATGAGAACACTTGCTTCATTTTTCTAAAATTGCTGTATAAGGACTGTAAGACTAACGCCAGCCTGCACCCATACACAAAAACTGTTGATGCAAAATGAGTAGTGGATAGGTACACACAATTTCAAGTCAGAAAAGTGTGGCCTCAGGCAAGGCAGTCAAGCTCTTTGCCTCAGTATCTTTTTAATTAAACAGACATATGGTCTCCCCTCAAGGGGTTTTTTGAAAGATTTGTTCCTTAAACAGTAGGTAGAAGGATGGCAACTAAGATGTTCAAATATTAGGATTCTGTCTTAGATGAGTACAAACACAGATGCCCGAGGGCTGCAGAGCCTGCATGTTGTACACTGCTGGGTCTCTGAAGAGTAAACACGGTGAGTTTACTGCCTATTTTCTGTTAATAAGGCAAACACAACAGATCTCTGTCAAACCCGAATTTGTTTCAGTAGCAAAATCTCCAGTTAAGTGTATGTTGACAGATATATAAAAGCTCATGCCTAGAAACCTGTAAGTAGAACGTACTTAAAAATTCAAATGCAAATCCTGTATTTGATTGCTGGAGTAGAATTTGTATAATTACTCTCTACTAAAGAAGACTACATGATTTCTTAATAGAAAACAAAGAAATAAAGATTGTGTGTACATTTGCATTCTGTATATACAGTATGAAATTCCAATAAAAGAAATACACATTAATTATGAATTGCTATGTAAAGTCTGTGAAACACAGTTTGATTTGCTGCAACCACTGTAGATCCAGAACAATTCTAATGAAGTCACTGAGACTATAAATCTAAACATTCTAATGCAAAATTCTTCTGACATATTGTGTGAACTGGTTTAAGTTTAACTGATAGAGTGAAATGTAAACGCAGGAGCATGATATAAATAACTAGATCTGCAGCTACTAGCACCAGTAACAAATTCTAAACATTATAACTATAAAGCAAAATGTTTAGAAGTTTTAAAACTAGGGTGGTCCAAGAATTGCCATAACCATAACTTAAAACCAGGTTTGAAAGCTACAAGGCTACCTCCTTTTTCTGAAGACAATACACTGAGGCATGGCAGGAAATCTGTCTTTCTATTTTGGACTATGCTTGCAGATCAAAAGAAGGTGTGCAATCCCAAGAGGAGCTGTGTGGCCTTCACTGAAAAGTAATGATGCCTGCATCCTCACTAGTCCTATAACAAGTGGTAGCAATACTGCACAGGTAATCATATTTTCATTTATTTAACAGACAAGCCTGTATAAGACAGTAAAATAAATCCTTCTCTTACAGAACTTCACTGGCAAACCTTTTTATGTCACTGCTTATACACTGAGCATTACAGTTATTATTGACACTTCAGCTTTCAAATTCTATGACAGAGAAATACTTTGAGATGTGGGAGATGAAGGAAATATCTTTATATCATGCAATTTTTATCTCTGTCTTATCTCTGCCTTTGAGGTGGGAATTCATGTCTGCTCCAGCTTCCATGGGAAAGCCTCTGTTGTGACAGGAGTATAAGAGGAGACAGTAACACAGAACTGGTCATCATCAGCATGGTGTGGATGCTGCAGCCGCTTAACTCCTAATCAACCCACAAAAATTCTGTGAACACATTAAGCAAGATTTCTGACAAGACACAACAAGAACATGAAGAAAATGACCCAACAGGTGAGTAATCTCTCAATAATTTCTTCTGAGTACTCTCTCAAAGAAGGAAACAGAACCATTTGGATGACCCCACTGACCCTAGGGAGGATATGTTAACCGATAGCAAAAGAATGCTGCCAGATCCTGTTTGATACAAGGAAATAGTAAGAAATAATAACAAAACTTAGTCATCATGTAGAATTTTCAGATTATAAATGATTTCATCTTTTGCCTTTGTCTGCTGAAGTTGGATCCTAACATTATGTGAAAGTCAAAGTGTTTATAAGCAATGACTTCAGGATGGGGAAGTGTTTCTCTTGTTTTATACACAGTAAGTTTTCTCTTTGATCTAAGATCAAATTTATACAATATTCATTAAGCTAAAGAGTTTGACAGAACCTGCACTTCAAACTACCCACAAAATTATACAGTAAATTAATGCTCTGGAGGAAGAAAAAAAAAATCTCAATTGAATTACTTCCCTCTTGATTCCAGGAAGACTGGGTTTTGACAGGTCAATATTGAAACTTACTGTCCTTGGAACTTTGTTGTTTGCTGTACTATCACTTCTATAACTAATTACAGGTGAATGTCAATACTACTTGGGCCATACATCACATACTTTGATTAACCTGTAAAAAAACAGTGGAATAAATGTTTCTTTCTTCAAATGCAGACTTTTTGAGGGATTCCTTAATAGGTTGCACTAAAAAAAATGGCTTATCAGCGTATCTTATTCCTGAAATCAACTCCATGTGCCCAACTTATGATTAGTACAGGGGTCACAGAAATATGTATGGTTAGTTACGGATGAAAGTCAAATTATCAATTTCTCTAGGGTGTGTATTTTTATGATATTTTTGCTACTAAATAGTTGTTGAAGTCTGTCAAAAAGAGAAAAAAAAATGAAATAACTAATTGTTTGTTGAAGACCAAGATGAAATACGGCATGTCATCTTTTCCACTGATCACTGAGAAGGAAGTAAGAATGTAATGGTCAAAAGTCTAGCATTAAGTAATTAAGGGTATCAGATATTCCCTGTTAATTTAGAAAGAGGGACTTTAAAAAAAAAAAAAAGTTAATGATGCTCTTTTTCGTACCAAATGAACAATGCGGATACTGTGTAGATAAAAACATTTAAAATATTTGCTTTCAGTTGATTGTTGTTTCTTCATTATACTTAAACAACAACAACAACAACAAAACATACTAGTTATAGAAAAACAGTATCTTAAAGGTGACGTTCTGTTGTTTTATTTCTTAGCTATTAATTGTTCTACCCAAGAATGAAGTGGTGTGGCTGTTGACAGAGAAAGCCGTAAACAAAAGTTTACTTTTCTTGATCAGACACATGAAGATATAACTTACTAATTTTATGTCTGAAACCTATGGCCATCTTTTATTGTAATTATTATCTCAAAGGGGAAATGGAAAGTGTAAATAATAAACCATTTTGACCACAAATCTGTTGTAGGTTTTACAGCTGTAAATGCATTTTGATGCAAAATATCTGAAAATGAGTTCCAGTTTTATTGCATGCTAATGGATTCCACATTCCTACTTGAGCAAGGTGATGACATCATCCGGCTGGATACATGTCCTGACCTATATTTAGTTTGTATTCTTGCTTACACCTATTAGTGGAAGACACAACGACAAATCCGAAAAGCAGAGCGCGAAATTGGTATATGCTCTGATTTGCCTCAGCAGGATGTAATCTGCTTTCAAGAATGAATTAGATTTCTCGTGACAACATCAAAGTCCAAAAAGTGAAGAAAAGACAAAGGAAATCTAAAGAAACATTTTCAGGCATTTAATATAGAACATGCTAGAAAAGGAGCTGTCTATATTTGACTGCAATACAGAAAGAAGCTTAGTTGATATGCTTCTGTGTGACAGTGGTTAGAGAGTTAATTTTCTCCATAGTTTAAAGAGATTCATAGATATATATCCTACTATGAATCCCTTTTCTGGTATCTTGCAACTACCATTTAAGTACTGTGATGCTGAGTACTGAAGCACAAAAATCCCTGGTATTTTGTAGCAATTCCTGATTCCCAGTAGCTGATCTCTCTGCAGCCATAGACAGTTTTGGAAGTGTGGGAGATGAACCTTTTAGATTCTTCAAAAAACATCTCAAAGGGTGAGGAACCTAGTGTGGGAGTAACTGAAAAATCTATTTTCTGTAAGGGTTTTTGAAGTCCCAGCATTAACCAGATCATCACCTTCATGGGAGAAAACCCCCAAAAATCCATCATTACCTTTTTAACTGCTTTAGCACACACACACCCATGCTGCCTTATAGCCAAGAATATCTCTATATAAGAGAACTTCCTGTCTGATTGAATTACTGACTTTTGCTGTGTGTTAGTTGAAACAGAAAGATCTGTTTTTGCATTCAGAACTTGGGTGTTCCTTACACCATAAACATATTTTTTACCATCTGCTTTATTATGATGATGAAGAAAGTCATCACTGGATTTCTTTTTTGACATCAGTCTAGACAAATATTTATTTGAACCACTAACTTTCACTTAAAAACAAAACCAAAAAAAAAAAAAAAAGGAAGCTTTAACACAATTTCTTTATTGAAGAGACAACAACTTCAGTTTTCAAGTTTCTGGACGGGGTATCAATCAACATGAAATTAATATTTTAAATTACCATCTTGAGGAAAAGAAAGAGGAGTGTCACTTTATTTTCCAACTAGATGCATGAATACTTGATTTCAGGGAAATCTGTTTCCAGTTTGCCAAGATCATTTATATCATTATTAAGGGTACATAAGTATTGTATTACCCTCATCTGTTAAGATGTTGCTGTATTCATAGTAATTTGACATTGTTCCAGTATATAAAATCAATGGTTACAGTCATTAGAATAAGTAGTTAGAAATCCAGTATTATAGCTGGATAGAAAAAGTTCAGTAGTATTGCCAAATATGAGGAGGAAAAAAAAAGAAAAAGAAAAAAAAAGAATCCTAAGAATGTGTTAGCTAATACAGAAATTTCATATACAATGAATTTGAATTTCCCCAATTCAAAAACAACAAACAAACAAATGAAAGGAAAACAAACAAACAACAACAACAGAAATCAAGATAGAAGCGTAAACAGAAGACAAATAATTGCCTACGTGAATGTAGAAAGCTATCCTGTAGGCAAAGAAGGTTCACTCCCCTACCATAGCTGAATTGAAGTCAAAGCAAGACTGGAGCTATGTGAAGGAAGGTATGAAGAAAAATCCAAGAAAGCACTGTGGCAGCAGGATGAGTTAGACTGGCTGGCTGGCTCGGGATGTGGTTAAAACCATGTTATTTGGGTCATTTTTAACTAGGCTACCCTGCCCTGCAGGGGAGGTGTACCGGATGATGTATTAGTTGCTTTCCACCCCTAGATGTTATGATCTTATAAATGTTGTGGCTCAGGACCATGTCTATTTTAAACTAACTAAACCACTTTGTACGTAATAGACAAGGCAAGGATTAGAGAGCTGATTAATTAACAGGTTCAAGTCTATTTATATTGGGACTTCATGAGGGTATACTGAAAACCACACTTCTCTGGTTAATCCCACTGTAGGGATTCTCTGAATCATAATTTGTTTTTATATAAGTGACCATCTTCCTCCTACACCAAAGGAGGGCATGACCCAAAAGGAAAAGTCACCACAGACTGTCATTTAGTCTGCTATGACTTCCCTGCTCTAACACAAAGCACATGTGTATTCCCTAAAATAGAAAAGTTAAAGTAGGCAAAACCAGAAAGACATACAAATTATGTCTGCCTGAGGGAAGCCCTGATTTACAATATAGCAAGTAATATGGTCTGGTGCTGTTGTGCAAGCTGATGCTCAACATGATTGCCATAGCGGTTACTATGATATAGTTTTAAAAATAATAGTAATTAAAATATTATGTAGTTCTTCAATCATCTGGGCTTTAAAACACAGAATCCTTTCATTTTTATCCCTGTTTATCACTTCTGCTGTTTGTGTAGATCTTATTTCTTCAGTAGTATTTTCCAAGGGTTTCAGAGCCAAATTATTGCATCACCAAAAATACCAGAAACTGGATGGCCTCTTTTTCTGGTAATGTAAAATTACTTGATTCAAATTCTATTAATAGAGACAGCTAGGAACACCAAATATTCTGAAATTATAATTTTATTGGTGAAAAATGTGAATATGCTAAAAATATTCATTCAATAAAACCAATTTTATGGGTTAAATTCTCCAATACATACAGAGGATAAGGAATTGGCTGGATGGCCACAGCACGAGTTACAGCTCAAAATCAAGGTGGAGGCCAATGATGAGAGGTGTCTCCCAGAGGTCTGTCAAGGGACTGGTTGGCAGACAACACCAAGCTGAGTGGTGTAGCTGATACAACAGAAGGAAGGCGTGCCATCCAAAGCAACCCCCCCCGGCAGGGGGGTTGGACTTAGATGATCTTTAAGGCCCCTTTCAAGCCAATCCGTTATATGATTCTGTGGTTCTCTGAACTCTCTCACCCTGTCTTCACAGAAGATGTTCTCCAGCCCTTTGATCATCCTTGTGGCCCTCCTCTGAACTCACTCCAACCGATACATGTCATTCTGGACCTCAACAGGCTGGAGGGTTGCGCTGAGAGTAATCTCATGAAGTTCAACAAGGGCAAGTGCAGGGTCCCGCACCTAGGGAGCAATAACCCCAAGCACCAGTACAGGCTGGGAGCTCACCTGCTGGAGAGCAGCTCTGCAGAGAGGGACCTGGGAGTCCTGGTGGACAGCAGCCTGACCACGAGTCAGCAATGTGCCCTTGCGGCCAAGAAGGTCAAGGATACCCTGGGGTGCACTTGGAAGAGTGTTGCCAGCAGGTCAAGGAAGGTGATCCTCCCCCTCTACTTAGCCCTGGTGAGGCCACACCTGGAGTATTATGTCCAGTTCCGGGCTCCCAGTACAACAGGGACATAGAACTGCTGGAGTGAGTCCAGAGGAGGACTACAAAAGTGATCAGAGGACTGGAGAACCTGTCGTACAAGGACAGGCTGAGAGAACTGGGCCTGTATAGCCTGGAAAAGAGAAGACTGAGGGGAGACCTCATCAATGTGTATAAATATCTGAGGGGATGGCGTTAAGAGGATGGAGTCACTCTCTTTTCAGTTGTGCCCCGTGACAGGACAAGAGGCAATGGGCACAAACAGAAGCACAGGAGGTTCCATCTGAATATGACGGGTCATTTCTTTACTGTGAGAGTGACAGAGCACTGGAACAGGTTTCCCACAAAGGTTTTGGAGTCACCTTCTCTGGATATATTCAAAACCCGCCTGTATGCCATCCTGCACAACATGCTCTAGGTGGTCCTGCTTGGCAGGGGGGTTGGACTAGATGATCTTCAGAGGTCCCTTCCAACCTTGGGCATTCTGTGATTCTGTAATCTTTGTGCTGGGGGCTCCAGTGCTGAATGCAGCACTCCAGATGGGGTCTCACAAGAGCAGGGTAGAGGGGGACAATCACCTCCCTCAACCTGCTGGTCACATTTGTTCTGGTGCAATCCAGGATACGGTTGGCTTTCTGGGCTGCAAACACACATTTCTGGCTCATGCTGAGCTCAGACCTAGAGCCCCAAGTCCTCCTCAGCACTGCTCTCAATCCATTCTCAATACAGCCTGTACCTGTTCTTGGGATTGCCCTGACCCAAGTGCAAGACCTTGCATGTCTTTGTTAAACATCATGAGGTTTACATAGGCCCACATCTCAAGCCTGTCAAGGTCCCTCTGGATGTCATTCCTTCCCTCCAGCATGTCAACTGCACCATACAGCTTGGTGTCATCTGCAAACTTGCTGAGGGCGCACTCAATCCCACTGTCCATGTCACCAAAAAAGATGTTAAACAGCCCCAGTCCCAATACTAACCCCTGAGAATCACTAGTCTCCACTTGAACATCAAGCCATTGACTGTAACTCTTTGAGTGTGATCATCCAGCCAATGCCTTGTCCACCTAGTGATACATCTGTCAAATCCATATCTCTCCAATTTATAGACAAAATTGTCATGCAGGACAGCATAATTCCCAGGCAAATCTGCTCCATGATCTTGCCAGGTACAGAGGTGAGACTGACTGGCCTGTAGTTCCCTGGGTCTTCTTGAGAGAACTATCCCATTAATTGAATAATTCCAGAGGCAACTACTTTTCATGGAAATAACAAAGAAATGATTAAGCTCATAAAACTGATAAAGCAAAAGTGTGCACAGGTAACTGGGGGTTGATTCAATACACCAATGATTAGAAGTCAAGATGTGAAACACCGATCTTTAAACTAAATTGAAATGTGATTTAAACCCAGGAATCTACTTTATTTTTATTTTTTTTAAATATAAGTAAATAAATTAATTAAACCATATATAATATTGGGATGTGGTCCTTTATTTCTTCATGTCCACCCCAAGCTAGAAGGCTATCTAACATAGATGTACAGATAGACCTACTTGAACCTCCTTTCTAAAGTTTAATATAAATATAATTTTTCATCAAACAGATATAAATAATTTTTGAAGAGAAAAATAATTTCTTATTGTCTTCAACCTGAAACTTCATTTTCACTTTTAAAGTACTGAAATACAATTATTCACATAGCACTATTCTGAGGACCTCAGTAGATCTGGCACTCAGTTCCCATGTTAGATCATCAGACTAAAACACTCAGCAGAATGGAAGCCTGTCTGAGAAAGATTACTATTATTTGTCAGTTTTATGGAAATGTGCCATTTTTTTCTAAAAAAGGGATGTGCTTGATCAAGAAAGCCTGCCAAGTAAAAGTATATATTTATAAATACATAAATCTTGATCAGCCATAGCTGGGAGCTTATTTCTCTGTGGGCTGAGCACCCAACAAATGACCAATTGACTTCGCTATTTGAATAGCTGTGAGATGGGAGGAATGATTTTGTATTGAGGGTCATTTTTTATTCATTTCAGTTCAAGGGCCAGTAGTTTTCCACAGCTAATATCCTGTTTTTAAACGATCCCCCTAAAAATAAAATCATATACACACATATCTTTACTGACACTTAAGTTTTGGAAAAAGCTTAATCTTAAACTTGGGTCATTACAATAGCTTTTTCCACAGATATTCTCAGGAATTTGTCTATGGATAAAGACTTCTTTGAACATTTTGCTCAAGATTTTAATGCTCACAGTACCTTATGATATTCTCTAATAATTTCTGTAGATGATCCACAACTTCAACCTAAAGACAAAGCAAAACAAAACAAAGCATTATCTTAGAAATATAATAACCAACTATATTTTCTGCATTTATTAGTTTCAGACTTTCACTGGGCAGTTATTCACCAGTACCACCTTTCTCAGTCATTTTTATGATAAATTAATGCTTATGAAGAGAGCAGTCTGGTTTAAAAGAAACAAGAAATAAAATAGAATACACCAGAAATTAATCTATATATTTTAGGCAAAAGAATTAGAGAGCCTTGGCACCAAAAACTGCAAAGTGTATTTCTACATGGAACCAGTGCAAAGAGGTCAAGATAGATGAATAGTGAAATTGAGAAATGCCATTTCAGGTAACTGTTTTTAGGATAGGATAGGAGAAAAATGAAGGGAAAACTACATGAAAAGGTTTCAAAGAAGCTAAAAGGAAAATGGAAATTGACATATTATAATAGCAAGGTACCAATGAATATAGCTATGGAAAGGCTGGTTGATGTTTATAGACCGTTTCAAATTTGCCTCCACAGTCACATCTGCAGGAGAAGCCAAGAAGTTTGTAAAGCAGTCTCTATGACAGATTTGGGGACATTTAACTCTAGAAGTGACACCACACAGAGAGTGACAGTGTACACTTTGGTGCTCAAGTGTACCTCAGTATTGACGAGGGGAAAAACAAACTACCAGTTTTGTTCATAAAAAGCAACTTCATTTTATACAATCAAATCAATCAAATATACCCTCTTTTTTTTCTTTTTTTCTTTTTTTTTTTTTTTTTTTTTTTTTCTTTTTTCTTTTCTCCTGAAGCTACCAACAGGTACCACATGGATTAAACCTACCTGAAAATCAGAAAATGGGACTCAACCTGAATATTTTATACTGACCACTTGATAATAAAATTAGAAATTAGACTGCTGTAGTTTTTAATGTTGCTAATGTTCTGGACTGGATTTGGCCTGGAACAAATTCCTAAGTTGTTTGGTACTTGGCAAGCTGTGAATTTGAATTAGAAGCTTTATTCAGTAAACTATATTAATTTTGGAGCTATATTCTTCATAGATTTATAGTTTTTCTCTGTGTTAGTTTGAACATAGAAAATAGAAAACATTTAAGAAGAATAAAAAATAATGATCAGCAGCAGTTTTGAGAACTGTTTTTAATTTGGATCTTGTCAACTCAGGCTGTCCTTCATCCCTGTGGGGTTTCCAAAACCATCCACATTTAATTGACCCCTTGGTAGCAAAAAGCTCATTTAAATTTCTTGATCTTTAGTCTATTGCAAAAGCTTGTAGCAGCACTTGTGATGCTGCATTGATCAAAATATACCCCAAGTGCAACTCTTTTTCAAATTGAAATTTCTTAAATCTTTTCACCTTATAAATAACATATAACATTTTGGTCTGAGTTCCTTCTTTTAAAGATAATATTTTTATTAACACCAGATAGTGAAATGTGATTCCAGCCCTCACTGGATATTTTGGATTAAATTCCCTTATAATAAAAACATAATAAATATAAACAATGTGAAGTGTTTGGAATAATTAACAATTATCCTTTAGATCTCCCCCACCACTTTCTCCCCTTTCTGTGAAGTTTCTTTATATGAAAAATTTCTACATCTAAATAATCATGAATTTTATATATATATATATATATATATATATATATATTTGTAAAGATACTTTCTGTTTTGGAGAACTGCCTGAGGCTTATGATTTTGAATCTTTGGTGTGAAGATGTTGATATACTGGTACACTGTTTCCTTTTGCCAAAGTTTGACTGGCAGCAACAAGAGCTGGTTTAAAATTTTATAGAGGCCAGTATAAAAAAACTGTCTCCATCCAGAAACCTGCTGAAGTTATGCAAGCACTTCTAGTGCTTGTATAATTTTATTTATTTATTTATTTTTAGCCCCATTGGGGGCGTGGGGGAGAAGTTTGACAAACCTTGTTTAACAAACTTTTCACGTGGGAAATAGAACACACTTAAAACAGACAGATAAACAGAATAATAACATAATTCCTAGAGGATAACTGTAACTGCTTTGCAGTCTTTTCTCTGGGGATGTAATTCTTTTTAAAATAGCTACTTCTTAAATGTGATGCATGAAAAACAAGATATGTCTCAAATCTCTTCATTCATCCTTTTCATTGTCACCCTTTCCTCCACCCAGTGACAAGTCATCTGTCTCTTGTGGCTTCCTCTCCCTTCTGGAGTTCTTTGGATGTGTTTAATACCTTGGTCACGTGTCTTAAATAGTCCTTGCACAAATACTTGCACAAATAAAAGGTTCTTTTTACCTGAATATTAGTCAACTGCTAATTAGTCAAATGCAGTCTCAAAATCCTGTCTTAGGCTGCATTGAAGGTACATCTCTACTAAATGTAAAAGAAGTTTAGATGACTATGCTCTGTAGCATAGTTTAAATGTCTATACATAAACTGCTAATGTTATCTGAGCTAAGATCAACATGCATTACTCAGGTTTATCAAAAATGCCCTCACTATCCCTAAAATACAAATGATATATATGGCATCTGTAATCAAAAATTGTGATTCCTAATTATGATCCTATTTTTTTCCTATTGGCAGCCATAGGATAGAATCATGAATCATACAACTCTTTTTTCTTATTTCATTTTTCATATAAAATTTAGTTTCAACATCCAGGAAAAAAATATTTTTATTGAAACACAACTATCCACCTGCTTCCTTTCACAACAACTGCTGAGATGAATATGCAGCTTCTTGATGCTTTCTAAACCACATGATTGTTTTACAGAGAGCCAAAACAACAACTGCAGGAATGTTGAATGAAAGATGCATATAATTTATTTTCTAAAGGGCTAATTCAGCAAATAAGAACAAATAATTAAAATTCAGAAGATCCAGTCAACTTCTGGCTTTGCTTTTGTGATATTTGTTCACATTACTTCATTTCTTTGCATCTCAGGTTCCCCATATGAAAAAAGTAGAGATATTTTTCATGTCAAAGGTACACAGCAAAGATATTTCTTTGAATATTTATGGGGTCTACATACAGAAAGTCTAGAATATAAACACCCTTTAGATAGACAATAATCTTACTAAAAATTAATAGGTTTAATTTCAAAATATTTTACACATTGCACTGTAAGGCTTATTCTTTCTATTCATATGTTCGCTACTTAAGCAACTGCAACAGAAACAAACTGAATTTGAAATAACCTGTTGTTCTTTCAGATTCAAGACTTGAAATAATCTGTTTTCCCAGAAGTCTGAAACCCATTAGAAAGTCGCACAAACCTAAATAGTTTTCCCTAGGAGTCCTATACAAAACTTCTAGAAACAGGACAACTTGGATGTAAGAAACAGTATTTGTCATGTAAGGGAGTCAGATGTTATTAATTACCAAGTAAAGATGACACTCATGCTACAGAAAAACATAAAAAGCATAGTAGCTCTGTAAGTGAACCATAAAAGTACAATGTATTATTTTTGCTAGAGGTGGTAAAACTAATATGATATTCAGTAAGAAGGAATGTGGATTTTCATCTGAAAGGAAATGTTACAGGAGAAATCTCTATACAGCTACATCTGTCAGTACTGTTGATCTAAGACTTTTTCTTTTACATTGTCTTCTTTTACAGTGGTATGAAACCAATGAAGTTTGAACTGGAATGAAGTGATGAATTGTTTGTGGCACAGTCTAACAAGTCAGTGAGCTGTGGTTCTGCTCCAGGGGCTTCCTATGCAAATTCTTATGCATTCTTTTTTTCTCTTTCCTTCCTTCTTTTCTCTGTTTTCAACTGTTTGACAGAAAAAAAAATATGGCACATCCGAGTGTGGAGTAACACTATAGACCCCAATCCCAGATACTAGAATACAAATAGAAGTTACATTTCTTACTTTTTATTTATTTATTTATTTATTTTTACACACACTTGCCTCAAGAAATCAGATGTATTGAAACCAAACTATGCTGGTCCTTTTTCTACTAATATCTGTTATATAGCAAGAAGGATGCATTTCTGAGACCAGCCTTCAGTCCTTTAAACTTGCAGTCCTTTCACATCATGTCACAAATTTTACTTGAAATATTTTTTTTTAATAAATTTTGATCCTTTGTACAGGGGTGCAACAAGATTTAAAATCCTGTAGGTACAACAGAATAATAACGATAATAATAAGTTTAATACAGCACAGAACTAAAGTGGTTTTCTTTTATTAATTTATATAAAAATAGGAAACATTTCCTGATAATTAGAGAAAATGAGAACAGCTAAATTTTAGAGTATTAACCACATTAATAGAACTTTCTACTGCTGACAGTGTTTTTGGTTTGCAGTAGAATTCACTTTCCAAAACTGGAAACTCTCACTCACATTTTAGCTGTTAGCTATTCATATTTGGAATAAATTATATAACCATGTGCTTTATTTTTTCTTAATGATTCTCTTTTACTTCTGTTTAAGTTTTCTTTTTTCTTTTTTCTTTTTTTTTTCTATAAAACTGTTTAATTCTGACTTGATCTTCAGCATTTGACATTGAAGACTGAAGTGTAAATGTGTTGTATGAAAAATTATAAACCGGATGATAAACCAGATGAGAAAATTCAATAATTTCTTTAATATTGCAGATATTTTTCAACATCACTCACATGAATCTTTTCTCATGTAATCATTTATGTTTAGGCTATACACAAGTTTTCAATTTGCAAATCCCATTGAATATTAATTCTGATTTTCATTATGTAGATAGGCAAGAAATTAATGATCAGCATGAATGAATTATTTTGTTCAAAAGGTTCTGATTTTGTAAATTATCTGTTCAAAAGTTCAAATGCTTGACTGAAGTTAAGCATTGATAGTAATTAGAAATAACATGAACAATGAGGAGAGAGAATACTGACCAATCACACAATAATCTCTTCAAATTCTAGGCATACGACGATGAAATTTTACAGGTTTCAAATGTCTTATTTATATTAAAACAAAAACAAACAAACAAGCAACAAAAACAAAATTTTTCACCACCTATTTTTTCTCCACAGTTGTGAAACTTGCTTTTTCATGGTTGCATATACAGACCAATGTTCTAGGTGCATTTAAAGACCACATTACAACCACATAAAAAAGTGTTTGAAGTAATATTATATTTGTAGTTGTCTAAAGATATATCAAAATATTTGGGGATCTTATTAATGTTTACAGATATCTTAAGTGTGGGAGACAGAGGGATTTGGCCAACCTCTTTTCAGCGTTTTGTGGGGACAAGGGGCAGTGGCCAAAAAATGGATCACAGGAAGTTCCGCACCAACATGCGAATGAACTTCTTCATGGTAAGGGTGATGAAGCACTGGAACAGGCTGCCCAGGGAGGTTGTGGAGCCTCCTTCTCTGGAGACATTCAAGGCCCGTCTGGATGCCTACCTGGGCAACCTGCTCTAGGGAACCTGCTTTGGCAGGGGGTTTGGACTCGATAATCTCTTGAGGTCCCTTCCAACCCAGTTGTAGAATTTAGTGATTCTGTGATTCTGTGAAAATCTTTATTCTTAAATACTCTTTTTACAAGAAACAGCAGCATGGGAACTAGAAAATCTTTAATGTAAACACAGTAATCAACTACTTGCAGACCAATTTCTCCAAATTATCTTGCACTTGTCACTTTTCTAAGGGAAGTCATTGAGCCTGCTAGACCTGGTGGCTGGCTATGTAGGGTTTACAGGGGCCTGAATAATTTAAAGCAAGTGCTTTTGAGAGATCCTTTACTGTGGAGATATCACAGTGCCTTGTGGATCTTAAGCTAGCAGGAGCTTTTCTTGGCAAAGTTGCTGTCTCTTTTTCACACAGTCTGCAGTGTGCAGCCTGATATGTGACAAACTTGGTTCAATAATAGTCCTGTACATTCTCTCTCCTTATACCATGCCAAAGCAGACATCCTTCTACCTTGCAAGAAAACATGAAGTCAATGAGGAAAGTCAAAGACTGAAAAACAAACTATGAATCAAGTTCAAAAATAGATTTTTCTTAGTTATGGACTATCACTGACTACAGTAACAAATGTACAACCTTCTCTTATTTTTGAGATCTCCCATGTTTAGAATGTTGAAAATGTGAGTTTCCAAGCAGGCAAAAATTTTCTACATGGTCAGTAAAGACTTCTCAACGTTTATGGTCAAAACCCCTGAAAACAGAATACTATGTTTCATTTGTATCTTTTTGCACTCCAGATTTTTGTTCTACATGTGTTAACTTGACATTTATGTGAAACTCTAGTCCAATATTTTACTAGACTACTGGAATATGTTTCTAAAATGTTTTTAGAGCTATATGAAATATTTGATCCTTGTTCTTTTACATAAATGGCACCATGCTGTTTATTCAATGACATAACATTTTCAGTTCCTGAGTTCTGCTTCATCAACATCATTCAGTATCACTTTGAATGTTTCACTTTTTATACAACAAAAAACACTATCAGAATTGTCTTGCTTCTTTCCTTCTCTTGGCTTGTGGTGGTCATTTAATCAACAAAACAGAAGAAGGGTTGTACCATGAAGTACTTGCCAATAGAGAGGATGTTTCCTCTGAAATATAGATACACTTGCTTTCTCAACCACCTCTCCAGGAAACTTTACAGAACTGATATACATGCAAGAGAGGGAAACAGAAAGAAGAATGTGTATTTGCTGCTGGTAGCTACTGGGCAATTAGAGGCAGTGAAGACTTGTTTTGCCAAGGTCTTTCTCCCCATCTTAGTAAATAAGGATTTCTTGATTTAGAAGCTGCAGCCTAACATAGTAGCATAATTTCTATGCATAATTATAGCTGATTGCTCACAAATAAAAGAAAAAAAAAACTAAAATTTTGTGCAGAATTAGCATAGTGGATATTATAGTAGATTTTTATGTAATAAATAATAGGATGTGTACACAGTGCAAAACCTCTACGGTGACAATTGTTAGACTTTCAGATTTATTTATTTATTTATTTTTAATTATTTAAAATTATATAAATTATGTTCAAAGTATGGCTGGATACCTTGAGCATTCAGGACAGCCCAATTTTTATTTCAGGTAATGAACTAAGAACAGAACTTTTAAAGAAAGAATAGGACAGAGTTGGAATCACATTGATGCCTCTTGAGGATACAGTGATGTGATTCTTGTCCTTCTTATTTAGAGAAAGTTTTTCATATAATGATTGAATAACATCTCCAATTTACACAGGACTAAGTACTTTTTAGAAAATGAAAGAACGAGACTATGAAAGATCATGAACATTTTTATTTTCTGTGAATGACTTATATACTTTGTAAAATAAAACAATTATTATATTGAATCATACTTGTCAGGTTTAGAAGCTTTTCATCTACAGTAGTGGGAACCAGATAATTTAGAAGAAGAGTAAGGAAAACTAATGGGAAATTTGGAGTAACTTTTCACAGAATTATATTCCTGGCTCTTTATTTGATGAGAGCTACCGGCCAGAATAACAATAAATAAATAAATAAACACTTGAAATCTATATTATCATATCAATGAGAAAAAAATCAGTCAGAAATTGATGGTCCTTTCTATGTTACTTATATCCAAAAGATTAAAATTGTTTCTGTTTTACAGTGCATTCTGTTACAGCTTAAATACACTGAAATAACCTCATTGTGTTGCGATCAGGAAAGAGACATCTCAGAGAACAGAGGAAAATTGAATTAATTGTTGACAAGAAAGATTTTTGCAGTTTCAGTTATAGTTGTGATTTTACTTGACCGTGAGTTTACATTCCTAGGTAAAATTCAGGTCTGTTGATTAGTCTTAAAAAAGACTGTGCAATCTTTGAGAGATGACAGAGAAGTTTTTAAACTTTCAAAAAAATATTCCAAAAATACGTTGCCAGCTAAAACTGGAAATGTAAGTATAAGCTGTCACCTCACACTGCCCTAAATAAGATCCTTAGTTCACAAGTAGTCCCATTTATTTCCCTGAGGCTATTCCTGGACACAGGTGATATTCAGTCTAATTAAAGACATCATAATTTTTAAGAAAATCCAAATAAAGACAGCCTGAAATTGTATTTGGTGATTACACACATCTTATGCTAAAAAACACGGATCCTGAGGAGTCCCATTGACTGCATAATTCCTTCAATTCTTCATGCTAAGTCAAGTGCCATTAATGATACGAGGGAGAATTCCAGTGTTTGCTCTGATACTTCCGAAGTTAACTTGTTGGTAAGGATTATGTATTTCTGTAACACCATCATAGGCAATGAGTGAAAATCATAGAATCACAGAATCATAGAATGGTATGGATTGGAAGGGACGTTAAAGATCATAATTTCCTGGAGTTGGGCTTGATGATGGGTCCCTTCCAACTTGTATATTCTATGATCTAATTCCAATCCCCCCCGCAATAGGTAGCGACACCCTTCACTAGACCAGGTTGTTCAAAGAAAATAGGACAATGGGGCAGATTTGCATAAATTATGGCTGTTTATCAACAGGATTTCCAGTGCTATTATTAAGCCTCGGCATCATGAGAACAAAAATATCAAGGATACTTTAATATTGTGAAAGACATGACAATCCATGACATTTGACAGACAAATTTAAGTATAAGCAAGGCTCCTTTTCTTTCATAATACAGTTGTGTTATGGATTAGGAAGACATTTTGGACTCCCCAAATCTAAGTCCTCAAAATAAAACTAGAATACATTTGAAGTATTTTTCATTACATGATTTTATTAGCTTCCACATAAACTTTATTTATTTATTTATTTATTTATTTATTTATTTATTTTTATATTGAATTACATTTGTATTATATATATCCTGAATTATGCAGGAGGTCAGACTATGTGAGTTAATGACTCTTTAGGAGTTTATTAATGACATTCTCATCAGAGAGCTGTAACAAGGTTTGATATAGCATATGTTTGCTTTCTTCTAAAATATCACTATTTACCAAGCTGGAGGCAGAAATTTATGGATAGATTTCAATCTCAGGCCTTCTGTTCTCCAGGCATTTTCCAGAATGTTAAATCCCTATGATGATGCCCATGAGATATAAATCAATATTTAAGCCCACTTCTATATTATTTTTTTTTTTCCTTAATTACCACAGAGGAATTCAGCTAGGGTTCCGGTATGGCTAACAGTGACAATTATTCCAGTGAGATTCCTGATGTTTGCGATGACAGTTGACTGAATAATCTGACATATTCTTTCATTGCCATAGCTACTTTCTGGGAGACTTGGGTGTACTTGGCAAGGATCATGCATCATAACTATGAGATCCCCTAGAAACAGTTGTAGAGGCACTGAGGACAGGCTGGTACTTCCTTATGTGTGGCTGGAAAAAGCTGTTTGGTGCCTAATGGATAGCATACAGAGTACAGCTATAATGGTCCTTTTAATAAGACTGTTTTATGTAAAATCTGATTTATATAACAGCCAATCATCCTTCTGAAGAGCTTAACTTCCAAAGGGATTGTGGACTACAAAGCCATTCTTTGGGTTTAAGGTTGCTACCAGCAACATATAAGAATAGACTGTAAGTCAGATGGAAAATAGAAAAAAAAAAAAATATTACACACTCAAGGCACATCTCTACTCGAGACAAAACTTTTTTTTTTTTTTTTTTTTTCAGAATATGGATCTTAACTAGATTTACTGACTTTAATCCAAATGACTTTAAAATTATGGATCACATTACAATTGCAAAATCAGAACACAAGACTCTCTATCAGGACCTAAGAACATAAAAACTTACAGCTATGTGTATCCGAACAGACAGCATTCAAACAGTGCATTGATTTATTTTTAGTACTATGCATACTGTATATTAATCGCAAAGTTACCAGTGTTGTGGCAGTTGAAAGCCAGATTTTTTCCCCTTGTAAATACATTGGTATTTCATATTTTTTTTATTTCCTTTCTCAAGCAGCTGTAATACTCTTCAGGAATTTCTCTAAAAGCTCCTCAAAATCTAGAAATAAAAACCTTATGTGAAAATTGCAGTTTGCTGTAAGACCCATCAAACTAGTGTATAATCATTCTCTGTGGAAGTTTTCCCATTGTCCCTGTTCAGCATCAGTTAGATTACTTTCAACATGAAAAAGATTTCAGTAGAAAAGCATTACATCAACATTCTGAATGCTATATGCTGTATGCTGAATGTGGCATGTAGCCTTTTTCCTCTTTTGTTTTGTCTCATTTAATATCTCTGTTAAAAGAATGAAGTGAAATATTTATATGCTAATGTTAGATCACAAATGAGGACCAAATAACTTACTAATGAGCGTGTGTATCAGTATGATAACCATAGTCAAGGCTACTTGTGCTAGTAGATGAGAGAAAATATTTTGCTGAGTATTTAAGAAAGTAAATCTTTGATCTAAGTGTACCAACTTAGCATTAAGACTGTGATTTACTGATTGGTTTAACTCAAGTTATTCTTGACTGATAAAATTAGCTAACAACTAACTAAGGTTATTGGCATGTGAATATATTAACTGTGTTGTGGCATAATCTTTGAATTAAAAAAAAAAAAAGATGAAAAGAAGTAGACAGCCAAGATCCATAAATATTATCTAATAAAGCCTGCTCATTTATTCTTTCTAAAATTGTTACAAAAAAAATAAGCTTTGGATCTGGGAAAGAAATGTTGCATTGCATCAGAGAAGAAAAGTGCCTTTTGTTCGTACTTAATCTGGAATCTCTTCTTGTTTTGGGGCATTGATTCCTGCTTGTCAGTGTTAATCCTCAATTATTCCTACATTAAAAGCTATCTGATTTAACTTCTTCCTCAGTCACACACTCTAACAATTGGATAGATTCAATGTCTTCATCCAAAAAAGATGAGAGAAGACATGATTTGAGGAGAAATAACAGATGTTTAGTTTTTTGTTTGTTTTTTCTTGTACTTCAGAAAGACACAGTAAGTAATTTCAGATATTAAATATAAGGCCTGCTGGGCAAAACACATAGCATCAAATTTTCAACAAAGTAGTAAGTGGACTTGCAAAACACCTCCTATCTAAAAAACATAGACATTTCCATTTGACAGCTTTGGATATGATTATTTCTGTGGGGAAATTTGGAACGGGTGAGGAGATCAAGGGGAATTCTTACAACCAGACTGAAAGCAGCACTTCTGACAGAGATCTTCTGAGCACTCTGTTTTCATGAATCCAATAAAAGACATTATATTTTGATAGCATATTAATTATTCACATTACTATTACTACCATATTCCTATTGATCATTGCAAGAGGGAAAGAAAATGTTCTAAAGCTCCTCCAATAGCCCTGCCTATTCCTGATAAGGTAATATTGCTAAAGAAAATTGTCCTTGAACATTTGTGGTTACCAGAACAATCTAAAGTACGCTACTGGAAACTGGGTGTTAGAGATCATAGAATCATAGAATGGTTTGGGTTCAAAGGGACCTTAAATAACATCTAGTTTCAACCCTCCTGCCATTGGCAGGGACACCTTCCACTAGACCAGGTTACTCAAAGCCACATCTAGCCTGGCCTCGAACACTTCCAGGGATGGAGCATCCACAGCTTCTCTGGGCAACCTGTGCCATTGCCTCACCAGATTCTCATTTTTTGCCCATCCCCCAGAAGACATGAGGGTATTATGGACTGAACAATAGAGTTTGATTTTCATACCTTAAATTGTAAAAGTCTGTACACTCAGCTATAGAAGTTTTAAAATTTTATACATTCAGCATAACAGTAACTATCTAAATAAACCATGCTGTAGTGCTCTTCCCTGCTGCCCAACCTGAGTCTTTAATTTGATATAAGAAGAGCTTATAAGGATTTGCAAAAACTATTTTAATTTTTGTTATAAATCTAAGTCCAGACATAATTTTAAGTTTTTCAAGTGTTGATAAAAAATGTCATCACTAGGAAAGTATGTTTATCTGTTGTGGGAATGTTAAAAGTCCATTATGTATTGATTTAAAGGCAGTAAAAGGGGAAGGAGAGCAAGGCAAGAATGAAGGATTAAGAAGTATGGAATAAAGTATTTTCTCTTTTAGAATTATGACATCTTTTTTGTCTCCTCATGTAGGTGATTGTGACTGTGCTGCAAAAGCTCTATTAGACGTGAACTGGGATCTTTCCTGTACTGATATTAAACTGAGATGAAGTTCTCTCCCACAGAAATCTATTTTGCTTTAAAATTTTATGTAGATGAAGCAGCTTTTATAAATCTTACAACAGAAGAAACATAATAGGTTTCTGACAATTTTACTAGCAATTGTCACATTGCACATATAGATTTAGAAATTTAGAAATCGATTTTCTTTCCCTAATATTCTTCTAGAACCATAATATAGCTGAGAATCCTAGATGTTTAGAATCAGATCCATAATTACATATGAAATTAAATACATAGGCTATTTTTTTGATATTAGTAAAAACTGAAATTACCAAGATGTAGTCCTTCTTATGCTATGTGCTCTACACATAGTATATTTACATATACTGTCCTTGTAATAGCTGAAGTTTGTAAAAGAATGGAAAGAAGGAAAATGTCATGAATTCTGAGTTTACCTCTATTTGTTTCATAGCTTGAACTTGCATGAAGAAAAATAAGGCAGGAAGCCTGGAATGGATTTAGCAGTAGAGGAATAGTAACATTTGCAAACAGAAACTGCAGCCGAGCATTGTCTCGCTTATTTTTTCACTTGTTCACATACAGACATCCAATCTGAAATCCCAAGGTCCCTGATGAACAATGAAGAAGTTCAACAAGGATAGCTTAAAAATCACAGACAATCTGCACTCATAGTGAGTCATTTTTTCTTTTCCTGTTAAGTTCTAAAATATTTTTAGTGATCAGTATTATTAAATATTAGTTCAATAAAGTTCTGTTATCTAACAGTTTCAAAAGATCAAACTATGATTCTTCAGCACAAACTATTAATTTTTATGAAGATACTTTTTTGGAGTATTTGAAAATGTACTTTGTAGAACACATTCCTAAAAAGGTTTGGATTAATTTTCAAAGCAGACAAAAACACAATGTTCTAAAATACATTTGACTTATTTAAAAAACAAAAACAAAAACAAACCAAAAAAAAACAAATAGTTGCAGAAATGCAAATAAATAATATTGCAAGTAGGCTTTGCCTACTTGAAAATTACAGTTGAAAATTATAAGCTGTCCTTCAAACCATTTTCACATTTTGG